>NW_017670242.1:1582897-1656566 GCF_001879085.1 Nicotiana attenuata
AGTTTTTAACTGGTTGTAAAAGATGGTCTTAATTATTTTCTGATGCTTGTAGTAAAATACAACATGCTTGTGGCTATATTTTTTGTGCTCATAAACAAAGTAGAATTCGTGAATTTGCTCAACAATGTGCTAGTGCTGGCCTTCCATTTAGAAAAGTTCCAAAAGATATTTGTACTAGGTGGAATTCTACTTATGAAATGCTTACAGTTGCTTATGATTATCGGGTGCCCATCCAAAAGGTATTTAATATGCATAATGCTTACCCTGTTGATCAAGTTGTTGATTCTGATTGGGATGAGATCAGAGAGCTTACTAAATTTTTAGAAATTTTTTATTATGCTACAAAATAATTTTCTGGTATATATTATCCTACTATTACACAAATATTATGGCATATTTGTGGAATTTCTGTTGTATTTGGTAAGTATAAAAAAAATCCAACTTATGCACCAGCCATTAAAGAAATGATTTTAAAATTTAAAAAGTATTTTTTCCCTATTGCCGAAGTTTATTTAATTTCTACACTACTTAACCCATCTTTAAAACTAAGAGGTGCAAAGGGACTTGTTCGTAAAATTTATGAGAATTTAGAAATTCAAAAAAATGAACAACCATCTCTCGAAAACTGCCAAGCTAGCATATATTCTTATGCTAGATCAATGTTTGATAAATATAAATCTATGGATACAACTAGTACTGAAACTGCTCCTTCTACTTCTAAGTCTGGAGCAGAAGTTTTATGGGAAGATATGGATGATATAACAGGTTTTGATTCCTCTATTGATGATGAACTTGATTCTTATCTTAATCAAGGATTGAAAAATATTAAAGACGAAGAAGGCAAGGAACAACTTTTGTCATGGTGGAGGGAGCGTGGCAAGGCTTTTCCAACACTTTCAATTATGGCCCGAGATATCCTGGCTATTCAAGCATCATCAGTAGCATCGGAGAGTGCTTTTAGCGCGGCAAGATTTCAAATTGGAGATCATAGACATTCATTAGCGGAGGACAGTCTAGAGATTTCCGTCTTATTCAGAGATTGGATTAATTCAGAAAGAAGAAATCTTGGTTTTGAAAAACTAACCACTAGGGAAGAAGAAGAATACAATGAGATACTTACCACTGGGAGCGATGACGGCATGGAGCTCATGGAACATCAATCAACATTGCCAATTCCAGTAGAATGTCCAAGAGATATTATTGATAAGTTACAAAGAAGCTATATAGGAGCTTACAAATATTAGTATGATAATTTGTAATTGGCTACTAAGAGGCCTAGTTCAAACAGAACCCTTCCTAGAAGGTGGCTGCGTAGAATAGGTGCTCTTCAAAAGAATTATATTTGTATTTGAGATTTGAAAGTTCTATTAATAAAATAAAAGGCTCTAAGCGATGAATTATTTTTATGAATTGTCTTAGTTTCTTAATACTTAATACTTTGAAATTATATTAAATAAATTATAACTCTATTATAAATTTATATTTACTAGATTATTTCATTACAAGTCTTTTGTTTTAATATTTTACAATGCTTTACTTAGTTTTCTAATTTTCTTTTTAACATACTAACATAGTAACATTTAAGTTTATTAAATAAGTCAAAAATCTAGTCGTTGCAAACTTTAAAAACATAGTAATTTTCAAAAAATAGACGTTTTTTTATTAAAAAAAATACACTTAAGACCCACGAACCCGTCCCGTCCCGTCCCATCCCGTTTGTTAGCGGGACGGGATGGGACGACCGTTTCGTCCCGTTTGTCCCGTCCCATTTCGTCCCGTCCCGCCACCGTCCCGCTTAAATGTCGTCCCGTCCCGTCCCGTCCCGTTAATTTCGTCCCGCCCCGTCCCGTTGGACAGCCATATTTTAAACAATGACAAAACTTTCTGAAACCTTAACTCTTTCCCTTACTTTTCTTTTGATTTGATTGGGGAATAGCTCTCAGTGGACAGCTGGGACTATTTTGGAGCTTTTATCTTTTTCTTTTTGTCTTAGCAATAAGTTTGTGGTTTCTTCCCAAGAAAGGAAAGGAAACGTTGTTAAGAAAAGTAAAATTGTAGTGCTTCTGTGCAGAAGCGAACCCGTATGGTGCGCTCATAAACTGTCTTCGAACCCAGAACGCTTACCACTGAACCCAAAGCCCTTTTGTTACTGGGTTCGCCGTTCTATAATTATATCCTTTCGATAAATTTTTCAATGCAAATACAAGGTCCGAGAAAAAGTCACTAGGTTCGCCCGAACCCACACTCACTACTGTAGCTCCGCCCCTGCAAGAACATGTGACCTATAATGCACTTGCCAAACATTTATTTATTCTTTTGAATAGGAGAAACTTATTTAAGGACGCAAAACTACCTTGCAGATCAAGTTGAACCGTTCTCCTTCTTTGATCTCTTTGAAGGAATTTAAATCAGTCAAACCTATCAAGAAAATGAAGCATATCGTGAGCACAAAGAAAATTGTAAGCATATTAGAATAGAAAATCCAAACAACAAAATAAAAGGAGAAAAAAGTAAAATAAAATAAAAAAACACTAGCAGAATATAAAAAGTATCTGCTTTGTTCTCCTTTTCTTTCTTGTTTTTCCATTAGTTTTATAGGGAACTTAGGAGGAAGGAATCGATTCTGTGATTTGATCAATTATTTAAAGCAAAAACAGATGTTTCAAAGAGTAAGCAACGAATGAAGGATTAAGTTGATATAAACTGAGATTATGCACCGTTACAAAGATTATGAGCCGATACAATGTGCCTAAAATCAGTTAGAAATTACCTCTTAAGAAAATGAGAGAAAAATATCAAAAGACAATTGAGAGAAGAGATAAATAAAATTGCCAAGTACCTGCTTGTTATAGATTCTATAGATCATAACATCGAGATTCTGTGGTGAATAATAGTCTTCGTATCATTTGCATTTGTTATCCGGTGTTAATCATATCAAGATATGTGATGTCTAAAGTTGAATATCATTCAAGAAGCGACATGATAACACAAGGGAAATATTACCTGATCATCATGAATCCCTCCACTAAAAAATAAACATAATAAGAATAATCCATCAAGAATCACTGAACGCCCTTAAAAACAGATAGTTCATGCAAAAAGTCAGTACACTCCATGCTTTTGTCGTGCAAGGGGACTCCCCCCATAGTCATATATTGTATGTTTCTTCCTTTTCTGTTCCTTTTTTTCTGGAGGGGTGGAGGTTGGAGGGGCCAGGGGTGAGATCCAGCTAAGACAAGAACTTGCAAACATATGGAGTTAACAAAGCATTTCTGCTAAAGGAATTATATAACATACATACACACTAGCCTCAAGTGACAACATAAGATCAAGTAACAGAGTCGTTCATCTCTGCCCTGCTTCGATAACGGCGTTGTGGTTTATGGGACACAATGTTATTGTCACCTACATGTGCTTCCATATCTTCATCCATTGGATCTCCACTTTCTTGAGCCTCTAAAGCGGCAATGGCAACAGGAAAGCCTTTTGGGTGCAAGGATTCATTACAAGCATCTTTAATCATTTCCTTTGACGCAGTTGCATCCTTTGCTGCTATAGCATATGAGTTCTTCTGCCTAGGCACAAAGGCTACTGATTTAGGATTAGTAGCTGACACGTCCCTAGTTTCTCGTGCCAATTGATCATGCTTCAACTTCTTAACCTCCTCAAGAAGGTATACGCAAGCTTGAATATTTGATTCATCATCAAGCTTGCTAGGAGAATCCAAACTATAGTGAGTATATTTTGAAGGGTTGAGAATATGATCAGGAACATTCGGCCTACTGTTGTCAAGAATAGATTCATTTTTTTGCGAACTAGAATTTGCTGCTGCAGGAGCTGCCAAAGAAACTTCTAGCTCTGAAGCCCCTTCACATTCATTTTTACAACTAGGATTAAACCTGACTCGTTTCGTGGACTTGAGCTCACCATTCTCAGATTTCCTTGTTCTTTTCAAAATTGGCTTCACCTTACTATGAACCTGAAGTGGTTCAGTAGACTGCTGCTCACCGCATAGGGTGATACCATCAAAATGAGTTTCACATTTCACAGCTGCATCAGCATCTTCCTTCAGCCTAACTTGTGCAGCCATATGATTTGCACGTGCGTCTCTACGGATGTTACGTCCTGAAGGATCATAAGATGTGTCCTGATCAACAATGTTCTTCATGTACAAGCGATCAGCAGCACCCACTCTGCCTTCCGCCACTCTATCATATTCATCTTCCTCGTCCTGGAGAAGCAATCAAGAAGGATCATAAGTCTCAAACAAAACCAAAAAAAAAAGTCTCTTTTAGGGCCTGCAAGACAATTGGGGGTCGTTTAGTGTGATGGATAAGCAAAATTAATCCTGAGATAAAAATTTAATACCGCCTTATCCCTTGTTTGGTTACTAATTTATCTCGGAATTAAAAATAGTACCGAGATAACTTATACCTGCCAGAGGATGGAATAGTAATTCCAGTATATGTTATCCAAGGATAAGCAGTAAAATTGCCAATGCCATGATTAATACAACATACCAACCGGTCAACAAGAAATAATACCAGAATAACTAATCCCAGCATAACTAATCTTAGCATAACCTGTCATTAAACCAAATGACCCCATAGTACTCCTCATACTAGTGTGAGGGTATTCAATGCTTAACATTTGGAATTTATGGGTCCCATCTTCTCATTACTTCGCCCCTTCTTTATCTGTGCATCTTCCTGTTCTGACCAGTTCACTCTCCACAACTCTTTTTTTTTAAAATTCCCATCTTCTCCTTCAGCTTTTTTATAGCAAACAATTTTCAAATGCTTATTCCACTATTTTTTGCAGAACTTTTTGTTTTGCATGTAGTATGCTTATTTTAGGGTTTAAAGTAGGTGCCGGAAAACTGATGCCGAAGCAGCATCGCGGACCATCTCCTCTGAGAGCATTCCTCAAATATCGGATGACAAAGACAAGTTAGGCTAAAGTATTATTTATTTCTTCTTCCTCATAGACACCCCCTGCTCTTTTCTTGTTTCTCTCTTTCTTTTGCTAGCCAAATTCAAACTCAACACCAGTATGCAATTTGAAATCAGAAATGGGAGTCCGGCAATGCCTAGCATATTTATTCTTTCTCCATTCAATTATTTGAAGGAAATTTTGAGGTGGTTATTGTGGGAATTTGAATTGTTTTGGAGAAGTTGAGAAGTAGGTAGTGAAACTGAAGTAATCTTGAAAAAATTTGGTCTAAATTGGATGGAACTAGACTGTCTTTTCTTTCATTTATTTGATGTAGTTGGATTTTGATGTGAAATTCAGGAGAGACAAGTAAACTCTAGTACTCTAGTAGCCAAATATTAGCAGACAAGATTTTCCACCCTTTCACCCACCAATACATGGTTTAAGAGTTGATGAAAAACAGAAGGAAAAAAAGAAGAAGTAAAGAGCATGGCGTCGGAGAAGAGGAATAAAAAGGAAAAGAAGAAGAAGAACAGTGAGCGAGAATTGAGGAGGAGATGGGATGATATGGACGTTATGGGTCACACATTTTACTCAATTAAATATACCCCTCACACAACTAGTAAAAGTTCTCACACCCAAAATAAAATTTCTCACTCGTATCGCACAGACCAAGAAAGTGGGTATATAGGACAAACAATACCAGCTATCCAATCGGTGAAACAAGGAACCAAGCTGTGCTCCCAAGAATAAGGAGAAGGAGAAAGGAAGTACTATTAGCTATTGAAAGGGAACAAGTATGATATGCAAAATTGCCCAAAATAATGAGGAATCAATTATGAGAAATTTCCTTACACTAAGTTCTAGATTTCAAGAAAAAGAAAACAAAAATGGTAAAGATTTTGCTAAGTGAAACGAGATAAGCTTAGAGCACATGAATAACTGAAATTAAAGAAGTAATGGTAGCTTCCTGTGGCAATCTTACATTTTTGACAAGGAAATACCCCCATCTACATACTAAATAGCAAGGAAAGAATGGATGGTCTTCGAACACCAAAATATACAGATTGTGTCTAGTTCTCTTGAAGTTCCGGGACATTGAATTAAGTAGAACAGCATATATATGAACCAAAGTGATACTTCTCAAAGCATATTCACTGTCAAACACAAGTGCACAGACCATACAAACATAATTGCAGTATAGCCAAACATTGCAATTAAAAAAATCATAGAATTACAAGTACATAATCTTTCTCCAATAAAAGACACAGTAAATTAATCTTTGTTTAGAATCTCAGTATCAAGCAGTAGCTTTAAAAGAAAAGTTTAGTAAAACAATGACGTCTCTGATCCTCTTGCAATAATGTATTTTGTTACAGCAAGGATTGAGGCCCGTCCATGCCTGAATTAGCCCCTATTGGGGTAATATGGCTGCGCTCTTGAAGCTGGAAATTCAATACCAAAAGGGAGAAAATAACTTGTGTGATTTATTTGAAGAAGTCTTACCTACTTTTATACCTAACGAAACAAACACCAGATATACAAAACGCCCATAGTTTAGTTCAAATCAAAATTAAGAAATACAAAGTTCAATGTATCACAAAAAAAGGAGTGCATTTCAAATTTTGATGGTAATGGGAGTCCAATATAAATTGAATTAACTTCTCACACTACTAGGACAAGTAAAAAATGAATTTCATGTAATTTTCTTATAACAGACATAGATTAGTAATTTGTGTAGAAGTACCTTCGATGTCAATATATAAAAATTAGAATCCATATAAAGTACCTCATTATCAAGCGTGGGATCCAAGCCAATGGAGGATCTGATTTCCCAAACATCATTAGGGTCCTCAAAACGACTTTCCTCATCATTTGGATCATTTTGGAGCCCTTGAGTGGTGATGTTCCTCCTGCGATTTTGTTTGAATAATCCATCATATGACGAAGAACAAAGGGTTTGGTCATCATCCACTTTCCCTCGCTTCAGTGCGCTTCGGTTCCACTCTTTCTTCTCCACTTCATCGTCTGTGAGAGACCACGCCGACGACGGTGCTGATGAAGGGAGAGCGCCGAAAACTTTGTGTACACGGGCTCTGAAGCTGTCATCGTCCATGGCTTTTGAGCTGAATAATGTGTTGTACTCTTTTAACTGTTGTGGTCTTGCTTTTACTTTAGGTTATACGCACCGCTTGGGATTAGATTGTACGGAAAAGGGTCCCTCTATCATCAATAGTTTAAAAAAGCCCTCCCTTATAGTATTAGGACATCCAAAACCCTAACGTTATACTATTATACATATATGCCCTTATTTTAACGGAAAGTACGTCATAAGTCAATTGATGTAAGCTCGGAAATGAGATCCTCTTTGAAAGTATATAAAGTGATTTAATATTGTTACACCCCGTACTTCAGACGTCATTGTCATTATAGGATTATCTAATGTAAACTTAAAAAGGACGAAATCCTTCTACAAGGATAAAAAAGGTTTAGCGAAGTCTCAAGTAAGTTAAGATGAATATGAGACTTGTTAATCATGATTTAAATGAGTTTAAAGTCATGATATGACTATATATTATGTTTGGATATGAAATATAAAGTTTGGGAATAATCGGATTTAAGTTGCGGAAAAACCGACTAAGGATTTGCCTTGTAATGAAGCGTTTTGAGCAATACATTTCATGTGTTATATGAGGTCTTTTTGGGACATATTATACCAAAATGAAGGTATTGGAACCTAGTTTCTAACGGTCCAACCATTTGTTCATACGACATCGGGGTAGAGAAATATGAATTTTTAAAGTAGGGACGCCAAGTCACGTCGCCGCACTTCGGAGAAACTGGCAGGTTTATAGGCCAGGTTGCGACGCACTTTTCTTCCAATATATTGAGAGATACAGGGAGATTTTTATATATAATTGAAGCCCCATGTGTCTAGTTTCTAACTCTGAAAATCGTTTGTCCATATGATATCGGAGTAGAGAGATACAATTGTCCGAAGTTGCACTACTCAAGCTGCCAAGCAGGCAGTTTACCCACCTGCTTGGAGAATTGAGGCGGTGGGCTTATAAGTGGTCTTATCCCCTTATATCTCTTCAAAAATACAGATATTACTTACACCAAAACACTCTCACGCTCTCCAAGAACTGGTCCAAGAAATTTCAACCAAGATCAACATCCCTTTCACAAAATCAAGAAGCGATAACATTAGAATGATCCCTATGATGTAAGTATCATTATACCGCCTCTCTTTTTCTTTGTAGATTGAGTTTTGGAAGGTAATTCATAGTTAATAAAACACCTACTTTCTGTATTTAAGCTTTTAAATATTAAAAAAGGTTGATAAATTCCTATCCTAATAATTAGAACTCACGGGACCGTGATCGGAAGCCGTGAATTCGATTTATTTCACTTTTAGTGGATTGATTTGTAGTCGACTCATGATGGCCTATTGTGCTACTGATTTATGTAGTTTGGAAGGATGAAGGGCGTGGAGAAACGCCACATGTGGTAGGGTAGTAGGCTGGTCGCTCGTCGTTGCAATTTTAGGCTAATTGATAACTTGTTGATTGGGTTTGTTATGGTATATTTGGTTTTTTTTGTATTAAAGGTCCTGAATTATAGTTAGGTTATTTTTGAGTTTCTGGTTGTATTGTGTTGTTATCTCGCCTATAGTAGGCTTAAGGGAGCAGTAAAATCAGGGGAAAATGCTGCCCGTTTTATTTTAGAATCAAGTTATCGTTCGACATACGTGATATACTAGCGCCATCTAAGTTGTGCATGTATTTCTTTATTATAGGGTTGGCGCGCTAGTTGTCATAAGCTTGTAGTTGAGTTGCATTGACGACTTGAGGTATGTTAAGGCTATCTCTTCTTTCCTTTTGGCATGATCCATATGATACAAACGAAATGAGCAAACGCACAACTTTCATAAATGACTCTATTCATAGAAGTACTAGGGGTTCCTATGTTCTTGATTCCCCATGTGTCTTATTATTATATCTTCTATTCATGGGTCTTAGAAAAATATGTAGTTGATAAAGTTTATCAGAAGGCATATTGATCTTATGATACTCCGAGAGATCTTATTGACTTACTTCTTATACATTACATTCATTTATACATGTACATTGACCCATGACCAGATGGCGTTATATATGCGTATATTATATGTATAAGGGGTATGGGGAAAGGTTATGACGTTATATACGCACCACCACCTGATCAGCTGGTATACGTTGATGATTTCGCCCACAGTGGCCGAGAGGATATGATGGGATGCCCTCAGAGGCTTGATGATGCTATGAACACATATACCTATGCATGGTATGACATTTATATACATATTCAAGACATTTTAAGTTTTTCATGATTCACAGAGCTATTTAGACTTACAGGTCGAGTTCTTTACTCCATGTTTCTTTCATGTCTTTTATATACTTTCATGCCTTACATACTCGGTACTTTATTTGTACTGACGTCCCTTTTGCCTGGGGATGCTGTGTTTCATGCCCGCAGGTCCCAATAGACAAGTTGAGATGCCTCCTAGTAGGCTATCAGCTCAGCAGAAGGTTTTTGTGCACTCCACTTGCTCCGGAGTTGCCTATTTGGTCAGTATGATTTAGACATATATTGGTTGGTATGGCGGGGCCCTGTCCCGACCTTTATGACATTTATGTACTCTTAGAGGCTTGTAGACAGATGTCATGTATATGAAAGATTGTATGTCCTTGTCGGCCTATGTTCAGTGTACGAGTGATCATTTTGGTCTTATAGACTCGTATGCCATGTGTATAAGTTTATATTACATGTTAGGTCGTCCTATGTCGAGTATTCCCTTTTGTTTTATTTTGGTTATCTCATGACGCCCCTTCTGGCCCATTTACCCACAATGGTATGATAAGAAAGATATGTTATGTTGGTACTCGCTTGAGTAAGGCACCGGGTGCCCGTCGCAGCCCTGCAGTTTGGGTCGTGACAGCATTTGCGAATCCCAGGTCGCATTTGCGACATCCGCAGCTGTTCTATAGTGGGATTTCGGGACTTAGTCTCATTCTATCACATTTGGAGCCCTAGAATCAGTGGGAAGCGATTTTAGGAGAATATTTTCATTTCAACTATTGGGTAAGCGATTTTGAATCAATTTTATTATATCACATTATTATATATTAAATTTAACATCCAAATTATGGTATTTGAAGAGAAATTTTGGGGATTTTTTACTATATTTTGAAAAATATAAAAATTTGAGATTTGAGAGTCGAATTAAACCCGGATTTGAAAACTAAACATATATGGACTCGTGGGGTTATGGGTGGTCGAGATCTACCTTTCGACTCAGATTTTGTCTCGGCAAGCTTGGAATTGACTTTTGTTGACTTTTGGAAAATTGTGTAAAGATCTCAAATTTATTAATCGAAATTGGTTTCTCCCACATTGTTTGATACTATTAAGTCATTATTTGAGCCGAGCGGAGGCAAATTTTAAGAGAAAAGCATTTTTAGAGTATTGAATTGGCCTAGTTAAGGTAAGTATGTTGCCTAACTTTGTGTGGGAAACTATCCCTTAGGATTTAGTCTAATTACATTATTTGTACTATAGAGAAATGACAAGTACATAAGGCGACAAATGTGTACATGAGCGTATGTGTGTTAATTGGCCAGATTAGACCATAGGCTATTAATATGCCTTGATTTGGAGTTGTTTGTTATATGAAGCATTTTTCATTGTTGATTCACTCCCCGAACTCTTGTGTTATTGTTGTGATTCTCTTACACTATGTTGTTGAGCCGTGGACTATGTACTATTGCGGCTTTGGTAATTTTGTTTGGGCGATGTTGTGGCGTATGTGCACGTATGGTGCAGGTAGATTGTTGTGTTGTGAATGAGATGTGAATGCAGCAACATGATGGTGGTGTGTATTGATGCGTATGCAGCGAGATAAAGGGGCTTATACGCGTGTTACAAGTAAGGGGAAATGCTTCATTGTGATCCACACGCAGCGAGATAAGGGGAATTATGTGCGTGTAGCTATGTAAGGGTAAATATTTCATTATGAAGCTTACGGGACGTCGTAATGGTGATTTATTATTATGTTATGTGGTGCTTTAAGGTGATTCTTAATGTTATTCTTGTGTTGGCGGGTTAATGATTTGAACATGTCATTGTTTTCCTAAATGATTTCACTTTGTGTTTTACGTATTTTGGTTAATTTTCGTGTTATCACATGCCTATTCTTTGTTACTATTTATTTGGTCATGTTTTCTGTTGTTAGTTTTATGTTGATATCATGCACATATTATTTTTCTAGTGGGTGTCTCGGCTTGAAACTCGTCACTACTCCACTGAGGTTAGTCTTGATACTTACTGGGTACCGATTGTGGTGTACTCATACTAAACTTCTTCACATTTTTGTGTAGATCCATGTATCTCTGAGCGTGTTAGTCGTTAGTCAGCCGATTCCGAGTTGCTGTGGAGACTTCAAGGTATACCTGTTGTTCTGCTCGCAGGCCTCAGAGTCAGCTTCTATTGTTCTTTATTACTGTTTATGTATTCCAAACAGTGATGTACACTTTGAGACTTATTATGTACTTCTTGTAGAGCTTATGACTCCGGATTATCGGGTTTTGGGATTTGTGATTGTTGTGTTACCATATTGGCTATGTTTTGGACCATTTTCTCAGTTTATTTAATGTTGTTGTGATGTTTTATATGATGTTGTTGCGTGATAGGCTTACCTAGTCTTGGACTAGTGTCACAACCCCAATTTCCCTTCGTAGGATGTCGTGATGACACCTAGTCTCTACGACTAGGTAAGCCTAACATTTAATAATAACTTAACAGAATAATTAACAAAATACTAAAGCAGGTATGATAAACTGATATAATCTTCTAAAATAGAATATCGACAACACACTCCCCAAAACCGATGGAACTGAGTCATGAGCTCTACAAAGTAACTAAAATGTAACTACATCACTGTCTGGATGAAAATACAAGAGGAAGTAAAGATAAAGGAAGGTGAGTTCGAGGCCTGCGGACATGGAGTAGGTATACCTTGAAGTCTCCAAAAACAGCAACTCAAATCAACTCTAGCGTCCGTCACGAGCAGACGTACCTGGATCTACACAAAAGATGTGCAGAAGCGTAGTATGAGTACACCACAATGGTACCAGTAAGTATCAAGCCTAACCTCGGTAGAGTAGTGACGAGGCCAGGTCAAGACACCTACTAGGATATAGTAAACAGAATGAAAACATAATATCAAGAAGTAACAGAAGACCGAGCAATGAGTAATAGGAAGCAAGTTAATAACCGAGACTAACAAAAGAAGTGTAAGCATAGAGATAAAGCAATTGAAAAGAACCTAATGTTCATATGCGGACAATAACTGATAGAACAATGAAGAACAAAACAACAAGAAGTGTTCCCACCAATAATTCTTTACAACACGAGATAAACAACAAGAATCACAACGAGGTACCGCCTCGTGTACAAAAGAATCACAACCGAGGTACTGCCTCGTATATATCAAGAATCACAACCGAGGTACCGCCTCGTATTCACAATTCACAATCTTTCCTTATACTGTTGTGTGAGCCTTACATTTAAATAATTTTGAAAATAATTTTCCCAAAATAGCTACACGCACTTTAGCCCACCTTATGACGCCGCGTGGCTTCACGTAATTCCTTTACAAGCAACACGCACATAAGTCCCACCTTATACTGGTGCATACACATTAAACCCTAGCCTTATACCGCCGCATGCGCGTCAATATCACATCACAATAGCAACTCGCACCGCAAGTGCCCATATGTCTCAACTTGTCAATAACCAACAATATCAATATTTTCACAATAATAGCCTATGGCTCCATCACAATGGGTACAAGAATATCAAGAATAACAATGATCGTATGAATTCTCAACAAAGATGCCTCAACAATAAACAATTCCGCCTCAACGTGATAACGACTTTTACAACTTCAACACCAATAACTCAACAATGAGAGAGATAATGTATAACCACGATATTAAATAAGAGTAACTCACAATGGAAGAGATAAGGTGTAACAATGACTTGAAATAATGGAAATCAACAACGAAAGAGATAACATGAACAATAACTTCAAATAAATGATAATCAACAAAGAAAGAGATAACATGTAACAATAAAAGAGGCAACAAGTTTAACTAAAGCATGAGAGTAATTTATCAAATAGGATGTAGAACAAGTGTTAACGAGTTTCCTCAAGGTCCATGGTAAGCCTACCATAAAATTCACAGTGATGTGCTCCCACTTCCACTTCGGTATCTCCAATCTCTGAGTCAATCCACCCGATTTTGTATGCTCGTATTTCACCTGTTGCAAATCAAACACCGAGAGCCATAAGCATTAATATCTTTCTTCATTCTCCGCCACCAATAGTGTTGTTTCAAGTCACAGTACATCTTCGTGACACCTGGGTGAATGGATAGCGTGAACTGTGACCCTCCTCAAGGATCAACTCTCTCAACCCATCAACATCTGGAACATTAATCCGGCCCTGAAGCCGCATAACACCATCATCTCCAATCAAAACCTCCTTGGAACCATCCCACTGCACTGTATCCTTTAACACCAACAATTGAGGATCATCCAACTGGCGAGCCTTGATACGTTCCAACAACGATGACTATGCCACAACCCAAGTAAGAATCTTGCTAGGCTTTGAAATATCCAATCGCACAAATTATTTAGCCAAAGCCTGAACATACATGGATAATGGCCTCTCAATTGCTGGTAAATATGCCAAACTGCCTATGCTCTCCGCCTTCCTACTCAATGCATCGGCCACTACATTAGACTTCCCCGGATAATATAGTATTGTGATATCATAGTCTTTTAGCAACTCCAACCATCTTTGCTACCGCAAATTAAGGTCCTTCTGCTTGAACAGGTTCTAGAGACTCCGATAGTCGGCATAGACCTCATACGAAATACTATATAGATAGTGCCTCCAAATCTTCAGTGCGTGAACAATGGTTGCCAACTCTAAGTCACACACAAGGTAATTCTTCTCATGAACCTTCAACTACCGATAAATGTAGGCGATCACCCTACCATCCTACAACAACATATCGCCAAGCCTAATACGCAATACATTATAATACATGGTATATGATCCCCAACCTATAGGAAACACCAACATTAGGGTTGTAGTCAATGCAGTCTTGAGCTTCTTAAAGCTCAATTCACACTCATTGAACCATCTAAAAAGAGCACCCTTCTGGGTTAACTTAGTCAATGAGGCTGAGATAGATGAAAACCCCTCCACGAACCGATCATAATAACCTTCCAAATCTAAGAAGCTCTGAATCTCTGTAGCTAAAGTAGGTCTAGGCCAGTTCTGAACTACCTCAATCTTCTTAGGATCCACCTTAATGCCCCCGAAAGATATAACATGGCCCAAAAAGGCAAATGAGTCCAAACCAGAACTCACACTTTGAAAACTTGGCTTATAACTAAAGATCCCTCAGAGTTTGAAGTACGATCCGCAGATGTGGCTCTTGCTCCTCTCGACTACGGAAGTAAATAAAGATGTTGTCAATGAAGACAATCACAAAGGAATCCAGATAGGGTTTGAACACCCGGTTTATCAAATCCATAAAGGTTGCTGGTGCATTAGCCAAGCTAAATGACATCACTAAGAATTTGTAGTGGCCATACCGAGTCTGAAAAGCTTTCTTCAGGGCATCTGATGCCCTAATCTTCAAATGATGGTAGCCAGACCGTAAATGCAACTTCGAAAACACCTTGGCACCCTGAAGCTGGTCAAATAAATCATCAATCTTCGGCAATAGATACTTGTTCTTGATCGTGACTTTGTTCCGCTTCCTATAGTCAATAGATATCCTCATAGAGCCGTCTTTCTTCTTCACAAACAACACTGGTGCACCCTAAGGTGAGACACTAGGTATAATGAATTCCTTGTCAAGCAAATCTTGTAATTGCTTCTTCAATTCTTTCAACTCAACCGGGACCATAAGGTATGGTGGAATTGAAATGGACTGAGTGCCCAGAATTAAGTCTATGCAGAAGTCGATATCTCTGTTGGGTGGCATGCCTGACAAGTCTGTAGGAAACACCTCTAGGAACTCACACATAATCAGAACCAAATCCATGGAAGGAACATCTGCAATAGAATCACAGATATAGGCCAACTGCGCCAGACACCCCTTCTCTACCATACGCCGAGCCTTCACATATGAAATGACCCTACTAGTAGAATGACTGGAGCCCTTCTTCACTCTAATTGAGGCAACCCCGACATGGCTAATGTCACAGTCTTGGCATGACAATCCAAGATAGCATGATATGGCAACAACCAATCCATGCCCAGAATCACGTCAAAGTCCATCATACTGAGTAATAGAAGGTTTGCCCTAGTCTCATTGTTACACCCTGTGTGTCGTAAGGTGACGTATAATGAATATGAGATTTGTTAATCATGATTTAAATGAGTTTAAAGTCATAATATGACTATATTTAATGTTTGGATAAAAACCAACTATATATGATGTTTGGATAGAAAATATAAAGTTTTGGGACATATTATATACCAAATTGAAGGTCTTGGAATATAGTTTCCATCACTCTTAACCATTCGTTCAGAAGACATCCGGATAAAAAGATATAAGCATCGGAAGATGGGCTAATGCTAGGGGTGCTAAGCTAGCACCTCTTTGACTTTTCCAAAGTTGATATATATAAGTCTTAGAACAGGACCAGAGAACATCCTAAAGCATATCCATAAGCTCTCTTCTAGGGTTTCAAAGAAGATTAACATCTCGGGTACGAAATCAAGAAGCAATAACATTAGAACGATCCTCACGACGTAAGTATCACTATATCGCCTCTCTTTTTCTTTGTAGTTTGTGTTTTGGAAGGTACTTCATAGTTAAGAAAATGTCTACTTTCTGCATTTAAGCTTTTAAATATCAAGGAATGTTGATAAATTCGTTTCCTAATTGTTAGAAGCCGTGAGTTCGATTTATTTCACTTTTAGTGGACTGTTTTGTAGTCCACTTGTGTTGGCCTTTTGTGCTGCTAATTTATGGAGTTTGAAAAAATGAAGGGCGTGGAGAAATGCCACATGTGGTAGGGTAGTAGGCTGGTCGCTCGCCATTGCAATATCAGGCTAATTGATAACTTGTTGATTGGGTGTGTTATGGTATATATATATTTTTTGTTGTATTTAAGGTTCCTAACTGTAGTTAGGTTGTTTTTGAGTTGCTGGTTGTATTGTGTCATTAGCTCGCCTATAACGGGCTTGAGGGAGCAGTAAAATCAGGGGAAATGTTATCCGTTTTATTTTAGAATCGAGTTATCGTTCGAGATACATGATATACTAGCGCCATCTAAGTTGTACATGTATTTCTTTGTTATAGGGTTGGCGCGCTAGTTGTCATAAGATTGTTGTTGAGTTGCATAGATGACTTGAGGTATGTTAAGCCTATCCCTTCTTTCCTTTTGGAATGACTCATATGTACAACAAAACGAGCAAGCACGCAACATTCACAAATGATTCTATTCTTAGAAGTACTAGGGTTGCCTATATTCTTGATTCCCCATACATCCTACTATTATATCGTCTGTTCATAGGTCTCATGACATCCCGAGAGATCTTATTGACTTACTTCATTATGCAGTGCATTCATCTATACATGTATATTGACCCATGACCATATGGCGTTATATACACGTATAGTATATGTATATGGGGTATGGGGAAAGGTTATGGTGTTATATACGCATCACCACCTGATCAGCTGGCGTACCCTGATGATTTCGCCCACTGAGGTCAAGAAGATATGATGGGTTGCCCTCGGAGGCTTGATGATGTTATGTACGCTTATACCTATGCATGATATGACATTTTTACGCATATGCATGACATTATAAATGTTTCATGATTTACAAAGCTATTCAGACTTACAGGTTGAGTCCTTTACTCCAAGTTTCTTTTATGACTTTTATATATTGATTTTGATGCCTTACATACTCGGTACATTATTTGTACTGACACTCATATTGTGTGGGGGCCTGCATTTTATGCCTATAGGTGCAGGTAGACAGGCTGACGGTCCCCCTTCTTAAGATCCTTGAGCGAGAGTTGGTGTGCTCCATTTGATCCGGAGCTGGTATTAGGTTTTGGTACGATCCTTTGTATACATATATGGGTATGACGGGGCCAAGTCCCATCCTTTATACAGTTGTACACTCTATTAGAGGTCTGTAGACAGTCATGTATAGTTGGATAGTATGTGGACTTGTCGGCTCGCCCTATCGTATTCTGTATATATATGTATATATATGTCTTTTGGGCATGCTTTCTCGCGTATGTTATTCACCCAGACGTTATGCATGACCTACACTTATTTTATGTTTATATATTAGACGTATGCTTAGGGGCGTTCAACAGGTAGAACTCGAGCACTCATCACAGCCCATCGGTTTGGGTCGTGAAAAAAAGTGGTATCAGAGCAGTTCCATCCTAGGGTTGTCTATAGACTGTGTCTAGTAGAGTCTTATTTATGAGTTTGTTGTGCACCGCACTTATAAACAGGAGGCTGCAGGACATATAGGATGTTATCCTCCTTCTTATCTTCGAATGTGCGATATAAGGATTCATTTTCTTAACGATATGTTATGTTTCAGTGATGCCTAAGAAGGCAGCAGTCGCCCAAAAGGGCAAGTCCGTGGTTGATGAGACTACTCGTCGAGTGCCACGAGTTACCAGGGCTCGGGGAGAGTCGCATAGTGAGACTCCATCTCAGACTTCACATACCCTGCCCTCTCCAGAGGAGATCCGAGGGGCAGCAGCTCCAGCGCCCGCTCCAATACCCCCAGCTCCTCAGCCAGATGCACCGGGTCAGGAGATAAGAGATGTTATTCAGCTATTGACTCGATTAGTGGCACAGGCTCGATGCCACGAGGTAGGTATTGGTCATTGTTTACCCAAGAATCCGAGTAATAATTAAACTTATATTGTGGTTTTAAGGATATCTGATTTAACCCAATACCAATTGATAAACAAGAAATTAGATAGATAAATTAGAGAATAAAATAAATCAAACCAGTGTATAAGCTAAATCTCGACCTCGACCTTTGACAGTCTCGAGGTGGGTTAGTAAGAATAGAAAATTACAAGGCAACTCTGATGAACAGTAAGCAAGAAAGTGATGAATGTATATTCTCTTGTCAATGAACCGAGCGTTACAAATGAATGGGCTCCCCTTTATATAATAGGGGATTCCTAAATAAGGTACACTTCAAATTACAGTAGGAAATCATATTGGACAGCTGTCTAACCAGCAAGGACCAATCCATTCCAAAATTTACGCCGTGGTCTTCGGGCCATTGCGGGTATCTCGCTCTTTCTGTTAATAAATCATAATGGTATCATCTCAAAGTGAGCCTTCTTTCGATCTTGGTGAATGATATCGACCTCGATCTCGATATTGGAAAGGAGCCTCAATCCCGAGATTGGCGTCCTGGCCTCTCGATGTAGTATTACCTTTTCCATCGAAGAACGAAATCGGGTAGCCTCGATTTCCACTGCATATAGATAGTCCCCTCGTTTCTTAGAATAAAATGATTAGAAATGACTTGAACCTCAATTTTCTGGAGGCACTGACGATGATGTCATCCCCGTGACGTAAGCACTCGAGTTGACCAAAAATTTCGTCGGTTCGTTTCCCCAAAACATTACATGCTTGCCAGTGGCGGTCGACTACTAGTGTCACCGAACCGTCACCGTGTGTCTATAAATACAGGGCTTCTATTGGAATCAAGAACTTTGCTTCCACCTTCAAACTTTCTTGACCTCTTCCTCTCTTCATCTTTCTCTTTCACTACCTGTTGATCCACCCCTTTTAGCACCAAAAAATATCAAACTCCACCTCTTTACGCTTCCTCTTACCTGAATCAATGGCGAAAACCTCCAAAACTGTTCCTCAAAAGGAGAAAGCTTCCTCCTCTTCTTCCTAGCCGGCCGGTGATAAAGCGCCTGCCCTTCATGAGATTGTTCCCGACCGTTGTGTCACAAAGAATGACTTCAAAGTCGAGAATCCCCCCACAATCCCTGGCCGATGTGAGCACGTATCGAGATATATTTGCTCGATAACGGAAAAACACCTCGAGGCTATGAAGAGAGATTGTGGTTGGGGGGACGAGGTCGTGGAACAGATCCCCACCCCCAAGGAGAGTATCACCACTCATGTGGAGCGGCTCCTAAGTGTCTGCACTTACCCCTTCACACTGGGTCCCATTGATCCAGTCGTCATCGATTTCTGCAAAAGGTACCAGGTCACCCTCGGCCAGATCCACCCTTCTTTCTGGCGCATAATGATCATGCTCCATTTTTTCTCCAGCAAGGCCGAGGGGTTGGAGTTCACCCTCAACCATCTCATTTGATTATATCGACCTCAGCTTTTCCGAGGGTTGATCAAGCTCCAACGTCGGGCGACCAAGACCTTTTTTGCTAGAAATGACGAGGATAAAGATCGGGGTTAGATGAGCCGGTTCGTGCTAGTGAGGACTTGCGACATCATCCCAGTGGAGAAGATGTCGTTCCCAGAGAAGTGGAACCCCAAACGTAAGTGATGTTTTTTACCCATCAGCCTTCGTACTCCGTTTTTGCATTATGTGATGCCTTCATCTATTTCGCTGCAGTCGCTTGGATGCCCCATGCGGACATCGACCTCGAAGACTGGGTCCGGAGAATAGCCTCGACCTCCTCTTAAAACGAGTGCCGCTGGCGTGACTTGGCGAGGGGCAGATGGGAAGCCAATCATCATGGTAAGTTCATCGCGTAAGCTTTTGATGCTTTCCTCTTTATCAGAGATGTTTCTTTACTCATACTTGATTCTCCTTCATGCAAGCAATGGAGATATCTCTGAAATGAGGCTGGCCCCGCCTGGGGAAGAGACTAAGTCCCGGATTCCAAAATCGAGGAAAGATAATAAGAGGAAAAGGGTCTCGAAGCCCAAAGAACCCCAAGATAAAAAGGACCCAGCTCGCAAACGCAGGAGAAATCTCATTCCTTTCGATATAGAATCGGTCCACCAGCTGGATGCAGAAGAAGAAGACGAGGATGAAGAGTCGACGCTGGTGGTTCGAGTCAGGAAGACGGTCGAAGCTGCCAAGCCCTATGAGTCGGAGACCCTGCCTCGCGATTAGGAGGCTTCGAAGAAAGATATGGGCAAAACTCCTAAATCGCCCAAGGTCGAGATCGTTCCTCGACCATCAGCAAGCACACTGGAGGGGGCAGGTTCCGAGATCCCCAGGGTTGAACAGAGCACCCCGAGTGATTCGCTCGGGGCCATGACAATATGTCACTCTCCCTCTCTACCGACTTATTCTAAGGAGGCCATAAGGGAGGCTCGAGGTCTGTAGATGCCTAACTTATGAGGAGTCCCCAGTGAAGAGGATCCCTTCCGGGATTGCTTTACCGGGGTCAATGATATCTCCGATCTCAACGACGCATCTACCCTTTTCGAAGAGGCTCAATTCCTTTTATCTCGAGTAAGCATTAATTCCTTTTGTTGCAATTTTCTTTTCCTTCTTCTCCCTTTACCCTAACTTGTATCGTTCTTTCTGTGTGGGCTTTCACCAAGATTAGCGCCGAACTGAGCCAATGCGAGGCCAAGCTCCGGAAGACCTCGAATGAAAGGAACGCTTTGAAGCTCCTTTGCAGTCAAAAGGAAGAGGAGCTCAGGGAACTTCGGCAGGCTTGGCCAAGGTTTGTAAGGATGAGGTCGATCTAGACAAGCAGGTAACTGTCATTTTGAAATAGTACTGTCTACTCGATCCAACTGTGGAGGCTAATACTTTAGTGTCTCAGCTGCAGCAAAAACTGGAGAGGATCGAGCTGCTTCGAGGAGAGGTCGATCATATCAAGGCCGATTGCGATCGGTGGAAAGAGAACATGGAATGCCATGCTGCGGAGAAAGAGGTTGCTTTGGCAAAACTGGCATTGGCTGAGGCCCAACTTCGGGGAGCTAAAGAGAAAAGTTCGGCCCAGGCCAAAAGGATCGACGACCTCGAGGGCAAGATTGCTGAGGCCAAGGCGGAGGTCGGGGAGACGAAGATCGCGGCTGACAAAACCATTGCTGTATACTTGGCCGATGCTGAGGCTGCTCAAACGCAGCTAAGGGAAGCCTCCGACCGAGAGCGACGAAGCAATGATTTGGCCAAGTTCCAATCCCCGAGGGAGACCCTTAAGGAAATCCACGCTTGAGGTTACGACTTCTCTGAAGAGATAGCTCAAGCAAAGGCGCTCGAAGCTGATGCCAGATTTCTCGTCTCCACCTCCGATGATGATGATGACAAAGGCAGCCAAGGCGGGTCTGACAATGATGAGGGTCCCGAAGGAGAAGCTGCTCCCGAGGGAGAAACCAGCCCCGGGCATAGTTAGGATTTTTTTTCTTTCTCTTTTTTGTAAGACCTCTGTCAGTCTCTTGTACATATCATTTTTCAATTATATAAAAGAAATTTCTCTTGAATGTCTTCTCGATCTTTATAAATATGTTTTTTGCCTTGCAAAATTTTAGCACAATCTTATGCTTTGAACGGTGTATTCGAGGCTTTGTCTCGGGTGGCTTCCTTGAAGTTACCATGGTCGAGTTCGAATAAGGTTCAAACTTTGAGGCGTAGACACTTAAGGGTTTGTGTCGGATAACGGTGAGTCCCCGAGCCATAATCAAGTTATTGTTTATCTGGGCTTCGGGATAATCGAACCCTTGGGTTCAGATTGAGTGAGAACAGGATCTCGAACTCTATGTGTATTGGCTCTTAGGCTCTTTTAGATCGGGCAGTTATGGCCTCTACAGATGGCTACTATTCCCTCTTTTGTCTTTAAAATACTTAGTGAAAAATTTGTTTATGCCTTAGCATGTAATTTTT
Source organism: Nicotiana attenuata (assembly GCF_001879085.1). Lineage (NCBI taxonomy): Eukaryota > Viridiplantae > Streptophyta > Magnoliopsida > Solanales > Solanaceae > Nicotiana > Nicotiana attenuata. Next base: position 1,604,780 of record NW_017670242.1, read on the forward strand.
TTACCCATTGGGGTTTTTGAGGGTTCGGTTGATTGAAACCCTTCTGCTTTTTGTGCCTTAGCACGTTCGTGTTAAGATAATTTTGATACCTCTTAAGGTTTTTCGAGGGCTGATTTTATCGAAGCCCTTTTATTATTTGCCGAGGGTAGCCTTTTTAACTGGTTTTTCAAAGAATTCGAAGGCCTATTTTCATTGCGGAGTTCAGACGTCTCCGAGCCGCATTAATTTGGCCGTAGCCTTTGGGTATATTCCCTAATAACACTTCGAACTTATTCGAGGTGTTAGTCCCCGAGAAAGATGGCCTTGGCCTATAGATCGAGGGGCGCCTCTTTGAGGTTTTATGAATTCGAGTTTAGATAACTCGAATGTGTGGACTGTTGATGACAGCCCCCGAGTGTTCGAGGTATATTTGTGCTTGGCCCTTGAGCCATTTCTCACAAAATCATAAGTATGGAGCTCGTATAGTAGCAAATTTTCTTCGAGACACAAAGCGTTTGATATAGAAAGAATGCTTCTTTGAATAATTCATACATGTGTACATGTTTTGCCATCGGGGATCGACTAATCTATATGGACACGGTTCATTCGACCGTTTGGCCCATTATAAGGTTTCCCTATCGAGACCCTTTGACATGACGTATTTATCTCAAAAATATAACCTCCAAGGGTGATGGCCCCCTAGTATTCGAGGTTGATTGAAAAGAAGCCTTCGATACTGTTGAATTTTCCTCAGGTAGCACATAATTGTTGCCTCGTTAAAAACCTCACCGGAAAAATCCATTAGGGATAAAAACCGATATGAGGGAAAAAGAGTGCAACGCGTGCTTTAAAAATTAAGATCTTCGTGTTGAAGAGTCTTCTCGACGCCTCGATCGATCACCTGCAATAAGTTAGTATCAAATACAAATGGAAAGGGTAGAAAGTCATGCCTTAGCAATAATATCGTTTGAGTAGTGATACATTCCAATTGTTTGGCAATTGTACGCCCTCCATCGTGCCAAGTTTGTAAGATCTCTTTCCGATGACACCGATGACTTGATATGGTCCTTCCCAATTCGGGCCTACATTCCCTTCGTTTGGGTCTCGAGTATTGAGGGTGACTTCCCTTAGAACTAAGTCCCCGATTCCTAAGTGGCGAAGGTTGGCTCTTCAATTGTAGTATCTCTGGATTCTTTGCTTCTGTGTAGCCATCCGAACAAGCGCATCTTCTCGTTTTTCATCCAATAGTTCGAGGCTAGTATTCAAAGCCTCATGATTTGATTCCTCCGTTGCATGTCGAAATCTGGTGCTAGGTTCCCCTACCTCTACTGGAATTAAGGCCTCAAAGCCATATAATAAGGAGAACGGGGTTGCCCTCGTGCTAGACTTCAATGTCGTTCGATACGCCCAAAGAACTTCGGGTAGAACTTCTCTCCATTTCCCCTTAGAGTCGCTCAACCTTTTCTTTAAGTTTTGAATGATAGTCTTGTTTGTCGATTCGGCCTGTCTGTTTTCACTTGGGTGATACGGTGTCGATAAGATCCTTTTTATTTTGTGTTCTTCGAGGAACTCCGTTATCTTGTTGCCGATGAATTGCTTGTCGCATACGATTTCAGTAGGTATCTCGAATCGACACACGATGTGGTCCCATATGAAGTCTATAACTCCTTTTTCTGTGACCTTCTCGAAGGCATGTGCTTCCACCCATTTAGAAAAGTAGTCAGTCATAAACAAAATGAATTTAGCTTTACTTGGGTCCGTTGGCAGAGTGCCGACGATATCTATCCCCCATTTCATGAATAGCCATGGGGATAGGACTGAATGAAGTTGCTCTCCGGGATGATGGATAATCGGTGCAAAACTTTGACATTTATCACATTTTCGAACAAACTCCTTAGTATCTTTTTCCATGCTATCCCAGTAGTACCCTGCTCTAATGATCTTGTGAATCAAAGATTCGGCGCCGGAGTGGTTCTCACAAGTGCCTTCATGGACCTATCGTAAAACATAATCGATATCCCCCGGCCCTAAACATACTGCCAATGGTCCATCAAACGTCCTTCTGTATAATGTTCCATCTTCATCTAATGTGAATCGGGCAGCTTTGGTTCGTAGGGCCCTTGACTCTTTGGGGTCCGATGGGAGCTTTCCATTCTTTAAATATTCAATATATTTATTCCTCCAATCCCAGGTCAAGCTTGTAGAGTTTACCTCGGCATGACCCTCCTCGACCACAGATCTCGATAATTGGATGACAGTCCCCGGGATAATATTGTCTTCCTCGACTGAAGATCCTAAATTTACAAGTGCATCAGCCTCACTATTTTGTTCTCGAGGTACGTGATCTAGAGTCCACTCCTTGAAGCGGTGCAAAGTTACATGTAGCTTGTCCAAATACCTTTGCATTATATCCTCTCGAACTTTGAAGCTTTATTTACTTGGTTCACCACCAATAAAGAGTCACACTTGGCTTCAATGACTTCTGCCCCAAGCTTTTAGCTAACTCGAGACCTACAATCATGGCCTCGTACTCGATCTCATTGTTAGTCAATCTAGAAGTTTTGATAGACTGCCTAATAGCGCTACCTGTGGGTGGCTTCAAAATGATGCCTAGCTCGGACCCCTTCACATTAGAAGCGCCGTCTGTGAAAAGGGTCCATACCCCGGATGATGTGCCCAACTTTAGCAAGAGTTCCTTTTCAACTTCGGGTACGAGGGTTGGCGTGAAACAGGCCATGAAGTCTGCTAAAATTTGAGACTTGATGGTCGTTCAGGGTCTATACTCGATATCATACCCAATAAGTTCGACGGCCCATTTGGCCAATCGACCCGAAAGTTCGGGTTTGTGCAAAATATTACGGAGCGGGTAAGTGGCTAACACACATATGGGGTGACATTGAAAGTATGGTTTTAACTTTCTAGAAGCGCTTATTAGTGCAAGTTCTAATTTCTCTAAGTGTGGATATCTAGTTTCTGCTTCCCCTAAGGTTCGACTTACATAGTAAACGGTAAATCGCGTACCTTGGTCTTCTCGAACTAGGAAACTATTTACCGCGATTTCCGACACCGCCAAGTATAAGTAAAGTTTCTCATCTGCCTTCAGGGTGTAAAGCAATGGTGGACTCGATAGGTATCAGTTTAATTCCTCTAATTCTTTTTGACACTCCGGGGTCCAAGTGAAATCGTTCTTCTTTTTGAGTAAAGAGAAAAATTTGTGGCTTCGATCCGATGACCTCGAGATAAATTGGCCTAAAGCAGCTATCCGCCCAATTAGCCTCTGCATGGCTTTTACGCTGTCCACGACGATTATGTCTTCGATGGCCTTGATTTTATTGGGGTTGATCTCGATCCCCCGATTTGACACCATGAAGCCTAGGAACTTGCCCGAGCCGACCCCAAAAGCACATTTCTCGGGGTTGAGTTTCATGTTATATTTCCTCAAAATCTTGAACGTTTCCTGCAAATAGGCCAAATGGTCCTCTGCGCGCAGGGATTTAACTAGTATGTCATCAATATAAACTTGCATTTACTTACCTATTTGTTCTTCGAACATCTTATTTACTAGGCGTTGGTAAGTAGCTCATGCATTTTTTAGCCGAAGGGCATTACATTGTAACAATATGTTCCATACTTGGTGATTAATGAGGTCTTCTCCTGGTCTTCCGGGTTCATCTAAATTTGATTGTACCCGGAATAGGCGCCGAGAAAGGTAAGGATCTCGTGGCCAGCCGTGGCATCGATCATGCGATCGATGTTAGGAAGTGGAAAAGAGTCTTTAGGGCATGCCTTGTTCAAATCCTTGTAATCTACACACATTCTAAGTTTGTTCCCCTTTTTAGGGACTACGACTACATTGGATAACCATTCGGGGTATTTGACCTCCCGAATGGACCCTATTTTGAGAAGTTTAGTTACCTCATCCTTTATGATGCATGCTTTACCTCAGACTGGGGCCTTCTCTTTTGCTTCACCGGTTTGAACCTGGGATCAAGGCTTAGCCGATGCATTGTTATCTCCGGTGGGATCCCTCTCATGTCTAAATGGGACCAAGCAAAACAATCCATGTTATCGATAAGAAATTGAATAAGCTTTTTCCTGAGTTCGGGGGCTAACCCCGTTCCCAGGTATACCTTTCGCTCGGGCAGGTACTCGATCAATATAACCTGTTCCAGCTCCTCGACGGTTGATTTGGTAGTGTCAGACTCTTCGGGAACAATAAAGGTTCGAGGGGTCAAAAAATCCTCCTCCTCTTCTTCTTCTATCTCCAGTTTTCCCGATTCAGTCGAGGCTGGTGGGTGTGATTGCTATTTGGTTTCCTATTTACCTTTGATGCCCGACCTTTCCGTCGATACCGGTACTACCTCGTCGTCCGCAAACATTTCCTTTGCAGCATGTTGCTCCCCTTACACTGTTTTTACACCGTCCGACGTTGGGAATTTCATCATTTGGTGGAGAGTCGAAGGGACCGCTCTCATATTGTGAATCCAGGGCCTTTCGAGTAGGGAATTATATCTCACGTCGCCCTCGATCACGTGGAACTTGGTATCTTGAATGGTTTCAGCCACATCACCGGTAGAGTAATCTCCCATTTAGTTGTTTCACTGGCTATGTTGAAGCCATTTAAGACTCGAGCTGTGGGCACACTCTGATTTCGTAGGCCGAGTTGCTCCACGACCCTCGATCGGATGATATTCGCCGAACTACCTGGATCCACTAAAACACATTTAACTTGAACTTTATTTAATAAGATAGAATTTACTAGAGCGTCATTGTATGGTTGAGAAATGCCTTCTGCTTCTTCATCGTTGAATAATAAGGAGCCCTCGAGCACATAATCCCGGGTCCGCTTCTCCCTAGTAATTGATACCTTAGTGCGTTTGAATACGGGCCCTTGTGGAATATCGACCCCGCCGGCGATCATATGAATGACATGTTGTGGTTCCTCCTGTTCATTTTTCCTGTTGGCGTCTCTATCTCTGAAATGATTCTTGGCTCGATCGCTAAGGAACTCTTGAAGGTGGCCCTCGTTGAATAGACGGGCTACTCCTCCCTTAATTGCCTGAAATCCTCAGTCTTGTGACCATGCGTGCCATGATACTTGCACATCAAATTTGATTTCTTTGGGAAGGATCGGTTTGTATGGGTCTGGGCCACCTAGTATCTTTGATCCTTCCGAATGCCGAAACAATGCCTGATGCATCGACGCTAAAGTTATATTTCGATAACCGAGGTGCCTCTACGGGATCAGCATGTTTATCAAAACCACTTTTGCTCATAAGTCCCTGAGAATTTTGTCCTCGATCGTTTCTTCGATCATTACGAGAGAGATTGCGCCCCGAGCCACTGTTTCTTCGATCTGCGGTATATGGTTAATACCATTCTCTGTTTGACCTTGTCTCCTTGTCGAGGTCCCTTGGGGTTTTAACTGCCAACCTGTTTGGATGTACTGAACCGGAAGGGGCTCCTAATTGGTCGTCCTCGACCCTGATCTTTGATTGATATCGATTGTTCACATCTGCCCAAGTTACAGCTGAATACTCGACCAAATTTTGCTTCAACTGTCGTGATGCTATCGAACTCCGCTCGTTCAACCCCTGGGTGAAAGCTTGAACGGCCCAATCATCTGTGATTGGTGGTAATAACTCCATGCGTTCCATTTGAAATCGGGATACGAACTCCGTCAGCATTTCGTTATCCCTTTGTCTTATCTTGAAAACGTCTGATTTTTTTGTTGTGACCTTTATGGCCCCGTCGTGTGCCTTCACAAAAGAATCTGTCAACATGGCAAATGAGTCGATGGAATTCGGTGGCAAGTTGTGATACCAAATCATTTCTCCCTTTGATAGAGTTTCCCCAAATTTTTTCAACAAAACGGATTCGATCTCATCGTCTTCTAAGTCATTTCCCTTTATCCTGTATGTCTACGAAGAGATATGTTCATTAGGATTGGTGGTCACGTTGTATTTAGGTATATCCGACATACGGAACTTCTTAGGAATGGACTTCGGAGCCACACTTTGAGGAAAAGGCTTCTGCACGAACTTTTTTGAATCCAAACCTTTTAAGATCGAGGTTGCCCCCAGTATCTGATCATCTCGGGAGTTGTATGTTTCCACTATTTTGTCATTATCTTATATTTTCTTTTCTCCCGACTCAATTATTTTGGTGAGCTCCTCGAGCATTTTCGTAATTGTAGGATAAGTCTCTGATCTGTTACCATTTGACCTCTCTGGCACTAGCTCGGTACGGTGAGTGATTTCTGGCTCGACCACACTCGGAGTTCTATGTTGACTTTAAAGCTGAGAAATAGTGGCCTGCTGAGCCTGTAGCATCTCGGATATTACCTGGAGACTAACTCCCCCGTCTCCTACGCCCTGTGTTCCTTGGCCCCCAGATCGGCCTTCCCTACGCATACTCCCTTTGGGGTCCGCGCCTAAATCCGCGATCAAAGCAATGTGCTAATTGATATCGACTGGATCGACAACCGGTACTCCCCCGAGATTAGCCAGTGGCACTCCGGCTCCTGGAGCAATTACTGTCATGACCCAAATCGATAGGCCACGATGGGCACCCGCTACCTTACTCAACCGAGTACCAACATAACATATCTATCATATCATTTTATCACAGGTAAATGAACCGGAGTAAAGCATGAGGGAATACAAACTTATACATATGAAGTACGGGCCTATAAGACCAAATTAACCCCTCGTGTACTGAACATAGGTCGACAAGGCCATACAATCTTTTACGTACATGACATCTATCTAGCCTCTAAGAATACATAATTTTCCTAAAAGTCGGGACAGAGTCCTGCCATACCAAACAATACATGTCTAAATATACTAACCGAACAAGCAACTCCGAAGCAAATGGAGCGCACCAACATCTTTCGCTGAGCTGTAGCCTACTTGGAGGGCTCTCGACCTGTCTATCGGGACCTACGGGCATAAAACGCTCTGTCCCCAGGCAAAAGGGATGTCAGTACGAATAATGTGCCGAGTATGTAAGGCATATAAATAAGTACATAACAGACATGGAAGAAATATAGTGTAAATGACTCAACCTGTAAGTCTAGATAACTCTGTAAATCATGAAGTTATAGTGTCATGCATATGCGTATGAATATCATGTCGTGGATAGGTACATGTTTCATAACATCATCAGGCCTCTGAGGGCATCCCATCATATCATCTCGGCCAATATGGGCAAAATCAGCAACGTATACCAGCTAATCAGGTGGTGGTGCGTATATAACGCCGTAACCTTTTCCCATAGGCCATATAAATATAATATACAAATATATGCGTATATAACGCCATCTGATCATGGGTCAATGTACATGTATAAATGCATAAAATGCATAAGAAATAAGTTAATAAGATTTTCTCGGAATGCCATAAAAATCCATATGCCTTTCGGATAAATTTTATCAAATACGTATTTTTCTGAGACCCATGAACAAATGATAGAATAGTAAGACATATGGGAATTCAAGAACATAGGCACCTCTAATACTTCTATGAATAGAGTCACTTATGGAAGTTTTGCATTTGCTCGTTTCGTTTATATCATATAGATCATGCCAAAAAGAAAGAAGGGATAGCCTTAACATACCTGAGTCGATTCTCTTGACAATCCCTCTGACACACCTTAATTGTGACGAACACGTAACGGGGAGATCGAAATAGGGAACAATCCGTATGAAATGCTCAGAGCAATAACGCTGCTACTGCAAAATCATCTTTGTCTAGACTCTTTATCAAGAGATCTATAACGTTTCTATGTATATGAAATGGAAAGTTTGCTGAAACTTTTCTCAAGCGATTATAAAAATGTTGCATCTTTATTGAAACTCTCTTTCTCAAGAGGTTATAACGTTACTATGTATGGAATGGAGAGTTTTTGAAATCCTTTCTTAAGAGACTAAATGTTATTTTTATTATATTTATTATTATTATTTTTTTAGGTGGGCCCCACATAATCAAGCTTGGTGTCACATAACTTTTCCAAGTGTGACACCTCTAAAGTTATTTCAATAATCATAAATTAGGAAAGGGGGGTGCTGCCACGTGGGGAGGGGTTAAGCTTATCCCAAGTTTATAAATTAATTATCCGCTAATTTTAATTAACTTGATAATTCTCCCATTAACCAATAGTCCACATAATTAAGAATTAACTCAAGTTACTTAAAATACTACTCACTTTTAATTACACTTTATGTACCCTACTATCGTGGTCATGGGGTACCTTGTATGGCACTGGTCTATAAATACCGGGTATTTTAGCTCGGGCCGTATTTTATCACAAAATGCCAAACTTCGACGAAACTCATTTTTTTTCAATTTGCATACCCTCTCACCTTCACAAAATTGCTTATCCCTTATTTGAAATAGCATAATACTTATAATCCCAAAATAATCTCATTCCCGAGCTTACGTCGATTAACTTACGACGAAACTTTATCGTACAAAATGCGGGATGTAACACCTCATTTTCGAGCGTTCATCAATTTATTTATGGCTCACTTTCACATATGAAAATATGGGGTGTAACATCATTTTCCCTTTGGAACATTTGTCCTCGAATATTGACTGATGCACTTATCATTATCATAGCCTATAATCCTTGCGAATACTTTAGTGCTCTCCTTGCCATCCTAGGCAGTTGTTCTGAGAATAAATCTAAGGTCCAGGGTATTCCCAACTGTAGGTCTCTTACTCACATCACGGCCTGCGGTCGGAATTCTTCCAATTTCGTAACTCTTGCTACCTTCTGTCATGTAGCCTGTATGACTTTTTCCTTATATGTGCGCCTATGCGACTCTTCTCCCCTTTTTCCTCCAGCTTTTGGCCAATCTCTAGGCTTCACTTTGTAACCATATACAGAGCTTGACAGGATGTCCCTCTGGTCATCTGTGGGTATACTGAAGTTCTTTGTTCGGTACTTTGTTGAACTCAGGAATATTGCTGTACCTTATTTTGTTTATCCATCCGTATGACTTTACTGCACCTAGGCAAGTCATACTATACCATAACTCTTACCTGGATTTATCCTTACTAAGATCTGCTACAAAACTCCTGGTTACTTTCATTGCTTATCCCATATGTATAAATCCAAGTCCTTTAATGTTCCCTCATTACTGTTCATCTTAATAATGACGGCCTAATCTCATCCCATACTTTGTGACTTTTGTCCATCCATTGTTGAGTCACCTTACGTGGGTAAATTGATCCCGTACAATTCATAAATCCTTTTCTTCAAATCATTAATCAATCGAAGGCCCAACATCATAATTTATCTACCACAATTATGCCCTTATTCTACTATCAGGGCAACATTCCATCTCTTTTAAATGCTACTTATGAAGAGTAACTCCTTTGAGTTCATTTAGGCTATACTGAGCTTTCTATAATTTTGAGAAATCATCAGCTCTCTTGTTTTCACGGTCTTAATCCCGAGAACTTATCCGTTTCTCGTCACCTCACTTGCCCTTTCTTGTCCTTATTCCTGTCTTCCAAAAACCTTGTCGCTTTACCATACTTTAGCTTGCGTCCTACATATATCTATTTATACTACTCGCAACCTTCCTTCAACTTGCTTGCATCATAGATTTCCTTATGTCATTTCGGAACATCAAGCGAGACAGCACATCGTCTCTAACTCCTCTTTACTCTCTTAATTAGCCCCCCTCGATACCTAGAAACCATAGGCTGGAAAATATGCCATTGACGATGCCGCTATCATTTCTAGATACCAAATCCCCGCGCTTCTAGCCTTTTATCTGATGTATGGACTATTCACGATCTTCTGCCTTTGAGTATCTTGTACGTTGTTCACATTTACCTTACATACCTTAAAATCTTGCATCACATCTTCTATCTCTTTCATGACCTCCACTTCCACATAGGTATAATTCATATCCACAACTTGAAGCTCTATTATAATACTTGCACCTCTGGTGCATACACACTCCGGTTGAAGCTTCATATTGACTTCTTATGAGGCTGGTACTCTTCTGACTGACTTTATCGTAGACCATTATAGAATAAGGCTACTGTACTATCTCTCTTGTACCTCTGATATTAAGAGCGATCCTGCAATGTTCTCAATCACGATTTCTATAAATTTCTGGGTCCAATAAACAGACTCCTGATTTACTTTGTTATTGTAACTCTTTAGTTTCCTCTTCCTTCTGATCAGCCTTTAGGTAGGCTTAAGCTATCTCTCGATCTTCAGCTCATGGTATTAGTAATTACTTTAGCCTTTCATGCGTGTTATGTAATATCCATGATACAATCTTCTAACAACTCATACCTTTGTCTATGCCCTAGGTTCAATTCTTTCTTTTAACCTATACCTGAGTCTTCTACGGCTGTATGATTGTCAACATATATGCTGCATGTATAAAACTCCAAACTCTTAAGTGTGTTCATAACGTAACTAATTCTGGATCATTAATCGAATATTTCCTTTCATTCCTTCTCAGCTTTCTTTAAACGTAGGCTTTTACTTTTCCTGGTCTTTCTTCCCCCTTTTGTGTGCATACTTAGCTTATCTTAGTGCCCATGCATATTGGAATACCATACAACTCATATGATCCTGGATATCACTTCTGATTTTACTTCCCGTTCATTAGCCATGGTAGGTGCCATTTTCTTATGGAGTGCATACAATGTTGTTGTGAGACTGTTGTTATAAGACCATTCCCTTCTTAGGTCACTGAGCTTAGGTTGAAGCCTTCTTCCTTACTTTCTTAGCTAGTCTTTCATTGTAGTATTTAGGGAGGACCCTCTGACTCTTATAAAGCTGTGAGCTTATTACATTGTATACTCGACGAACCTTCTGATGTCCTTCCTTGCCTATACTTATCCGTAGTTACTTACCTCCACGCCCTTGTGCTTGTGGGGTTGCTTTTGAACTGATATTTTGACTGCCTTCCCAGTGGCACACTCTTTTATTTCCGTAACACTTATACGGTACCTTTTGTTTTTTAACTTTTCCAACTCCTATATAAATATATCTCAAGAATTATAATGTCGTAATCGCAAGGCTGGATTCCCCATGTTGGGGTTCACTCTATTTATCTTGCACGATCTACTGATTTGTCTATATCCTCTTATCTAGCCATAACTAAGCTCTTCCTGAATCAAATACTAACCAGTCGTTGGCCCACTCTCGTATCAATATTCCGCGTAATCATTCCTAGGTTATTTCCTCTGTCTTAACTTACTGTAAGGCCTCGGAAAAAAAATTCCAAGTAATTTGAGATTTCGTCGGGCCAGGGTAGGCTAATTATTTTATTTTGTGTGCAAATGAGGATTCATGATATAATGGGTATGAATTGGATATGTTAATAAGCATATAAGTCATATTAGAGGTGAATTGGGGTCTAAGGAGAGGCCTAAATCTAAGCCAAGTTGGAAAATTTCATATTAGACGAAATCTGTAAATGAGTGCGCACAATACCTTACTTTGAACGATCATATATCCAGTTATACAAGGAGTTGTGTGAGGAAAAACCTATCAGATTAAAGCCCTGTGAGTCTAGTTTCCAATGCAACAAACCGTTCGTCATTTGGAGGTGTATACAGAAAGTTATGATCATTTTACTGGGCAGGTGTCACTAGCGCGACCTTTAGCGCGAACACGCGCTAGAAGGCGCGCATTTTGAGTAGTATTCTGCCTCCCTAGCGCGAACAAATGCGCGAACGCGCTAGTGGAAGGCTTTTAAATACCCTTAAGGGCCGGAAATAAGAGAATTTGAGTCCTTTCTCAAGCTTAGGGCTTCCTCTACACCCCCAACTCGACCAAGGCATCTAATTGCACATCTAAGGTGAGTTTTTAAGTGTGTTTTCATGGTGATTTCACTTCTCAATCACTAGTTACAACATGATTTTGATTGGATTTCATAGGATTTCTTCAAAATCTCAAGAACACCCAAAGTTGTCTTTCAAGATTTGGTCTACAAAAGGTAATCCTACACCTTAGACTTACATATATGGAGTTATTATGGAATATGAGTATGGATTAAGTATTGTAACTCATGGGATGGGGGTTGGAAGTCATAGGTGCCTAACCTAGGTTGTGTTGGTATTGTAGAGATTGTGAGATGGGTTATTGAGGTATGATTCTTGGGGTAATAGTACTATGTATGCATGCATGTACAAATTAGGTTTGTGGGGAGATTGATGAATATAAATATGTAAAGATTGGGTTGGGGAATGAAGGAAATCTTGTAAAAGAGATTTAAAATCAAGATGCTCAACTAGTGTTTGATAAAATGCTCAAATGAGCTTAAACCACGAATACCTTCCTAATTTGTGTTAATTTTGTTATGTCTCAAGTAGATTGGGATTGCTAGAATTTCCGAAACGTCGTAGTAACTTAAGGAAAGCTTAAACAAGGCATGTATGGCTAAAACCCCGTCTTTTACAAATTGAGCTCTATCGATGCTTGTGTAAATGTGGTAAGACTGAACTTCAGATTCTTGCTTTGATTGATACTTTATATGAATTGGCGTTGTGACCCTATATTTGTGAGAGATGCATTCCAATGTGATCAATGTGCTATTTTTGATAACTTGAAAAGGTGCAAGGAATATGATTCATGTATTGAAATGCTTAGACAATAAATTGAGATTAAGGAATGTGAAGTATATGCTAAATGGCCTAGATTTGAAGTCAAGTTTAAATTGTGATTAATGTGCCGAATCATGAGGATTCCTCTCTATGCTTATAACTTGAATTTCTCATGTGTACTTGACATCTTGAATTGAGTAGCTTGTTGTTGAGATTGATATTGATGCGAAATATGTGGAAATGATATGAAATGCGGGAAAGAAGAGATTGAGTTATGAAATGTGGCCAAGTACCAAGTATGATGTGATAATTTAGGCCCCAAGTGCCTATGAGTCGATATATGTGAAATAAATATTGAAATGAGATGATTAATGAGAAAGGAACAACGCCTAGGTAAGGCGGCCTAGCCGATCGGGCCGTGGTCGGACACCATGCCGCACACATGGTGGTATTGTGCCGATATTGAATTCCGGAAATTTAGAATGAGATTGTGATTGAGGTACATGTCTCAAATGAGGCAACCTAGCCGATCGGGTCGTGATCGGACTCCGCCCAAGAAAGCGGTGGTATTATGAATGATGATGAACAATATCAAGTGCCCCAAACTAAGTTATGGAAATTATGTGAAAGATTATATGGTTCGTTTATTTGATGATGTGGTGATTGTTAAAGCTTTTGATTGACCTTTATGATTTCTTTATTCTTGTTTGATAGTTCTTTCTAACTAGATGGTGTTTAGTTATACATACTAGTGCTATTCGATGGCACTAACGTCCTTTTTGCCGGGGGCGCTACGTCTTTAAATGGATGTAGGTGTTCCTATAGCAGGCAGTGTTGGTCGCAGCCAGTGCCGCATCATCCTTTCAGCTGACTTGGTGAGCCCCACTTCATTTCGGGGATCTGTTTCATCTATTTGTCTTGTACGTTATATTTGAGGTATAGCCGGAGCCTTGTTACCGGCATTTCCATTTTACATTACTCTTGAGTTATGTTAGAGGCTCCGTAGACAGGTTGTGGGTAGTGTCAGGTATTGGAAATAATGTAGAAACATTGATGTTTGGCAAAGATTTATAAAACTTGTAATATTTTGATAATTATGATTTAAGTTGCTAATGGAAATGAAATGAAAGTTGTTAATGAAATACTTACTAAATATGATTAATGGAGTCCATCTCCTATTTAATCATGAGGTTGGTTGGGTAGAAAGAAACCTAACAGGCTTGCTCAGTCGGGTTTACTCGGTTGAGCGCCGGTCGCGCTCCTCGGATTTTGGGGCGTGACAAACTTGGTATCAGAGCCTAAGGTTTTAAAGTGTCCTAGGATGTCTCGGAGCCGTGCCTAGTAGAGTCCTTCTTATCGGTGTGCTGTCGACCACATCTATAAGTTGGAGGCTATTTGGACATTTAGGAATTTCACCCTTCTTTGATACTCCAGATCGTGCGATATAGCTCAAGATAGGGAGCTGATTTCCTCTCTAAGTCTTATTCTCAAGATTGGCAATTTTGATACCACAATCCGCGAATTTGAAGCATGTAATGAAGGATTGATCCCACCATTGAGTCTGAGTGGATTACCCAAGGACTTGTTAGGAGAATGTGTTGAGCCGTGGAGGGATTGGTAGAACTTATTGCTAAGGGGAGTACCCTTGTCCCTATTAATATCACTGCTCCACCAGATCATGTAGTATATCAGTATGTTACCAATGTATGTTACAGATGTGAAGTCGGGGTGCATCAGTTAAGGCACTGCCCCGCCAATCTAGAGTCACCAAGTAAGTGACCCATTACTAGGTTATTCTGAACACCATATACTTTTCCTTATTATACACGTACACCTGTATGGGAAGCCTGCATAGATATGGTCTTAACCAGAATCTGAATCACAAAACATTGCATGCACCTGCTCTTTGAATGAGACGTATTATTCACAAAGTCTCCCGATCACAGTTCTCTTACTTATAGCCTCCTATGGAATTGAGCTCTATAATTATGTTCCTGAATTGAGTTATAACACTATTGATACTTCCCACTGGCATTTCCTAAATTCTTAACAAGGGACTATACCTGATGAATTTCTTACAGAATATTTTATTGAAATGGACAACATCTGCCCACTTGTGCCTATGCATGCACCGTCGTAAAGTTTACCTATGTGGTGTCGAGTTCCATGTAAAGCATCCTAGTGTTGTGATCCTTCTCGAGTCACTCTTTTACTCAGTTGTGTATATGGCTTATATGGCTTGAGCAGTCAATCTACTCTCTTGCGAATATCATCATGAAAGCTTCTCACTGCCTAGTAACATAAGAGCATACTTTAACACCTATCACCTGAGTGCATGTCAATCAAAGTGGTTACCATGTGCATAAAGTCTCTCTGAAAATTGGGATCCTCACATCCCCGTCATAGGAAAATATTGTGTTGCCATAACTTTTGTATCCACTTGGGACATCCCGCAGTAAGTAGCTCACTTTGTTCTAGTATTATGGTTGCTCGTGGAATGGTCGTATATTGCAGTTGGGAGTTAATATAACAGAAGCATGTCCAGCTCATAACAAATGTTTATTTTCTCTTTACACCTCCATAACATGTGTTCATTGTGTTCTTTAGTTAGTGAATCCATTGTGCCAGTTTCCCCACACTTCTTCGAAAACTATGAGAGAACATATCCTTCTATGAGTCATTGTAACACTTCCTTTCTCGTAAGGACCCCTACTGGGCTCTCTATCAAGACCAAGCACACCTTCGGTGGTTATTATAGCACAACGTCTGTTTCTCTTGTTTTTCTGTATTTCATTAGCATCTGGGTAGTTCTCAAGTCAAAATCCATGAAGAGCTCATTATGAACATCTGCAAACCCTCCATGATTATTCTATACTATCTCATTGGATTCCCATACCACTTCATGTTCATCAAGGGTTGATAGCACGTCGCAATTACTGAAATTGAATGATCTCTTTCCGATAATGGATTATCTACACTTGTGCCAGTCCAATAATCTACTCATCAGTCTAACTCTCGCCTTTAGGTTTTGGGTTGACCAAGGAGAAATACACCTAGTAACACATTCATATGTCAAAGCTTTCTCTCAGTCAAGTCTTATAACATCTCCCAATATGGTTTGCAATAACTGGTTGTGTAGAAGTGTGTTGTAGTGCTTCATTATGAAGTAGAGTTGCTAAACATAATTGGATTTTAGAATTCTAGAGCTATACATCACGTGACTTCATACAGAGATCTTCTTTCAAAAATGTAGCTTCTCGTAATCGCTTTATATTACCACCCTTCCTAGTGGATACAATGTAAAGGTTACTTCCATAAGGCTCTTTCACTTTCTTTTCATTTGTCTTGCATGGTGTGTTGTTTACCCGTAATCTTCAATGCGATATTATCTCAATGTCTTGACTAGTCATCCAACTATACGATTCGATTAAATTCACCTCATTTTTTTTATACTTTACAAGTACCCTTTTCTAAAAGGACATTGAAAGTAGGTAAATCTCCCTTTACTATGGACTTCCAATATCTTCGACTTAGTTTAAGCTTGTTGGTTCCAAATGGTGCTCATTAGTTTTGCTACACTACTATCTATTTCATCTAATAACTCTCATTGTAGAAAATTCATTTACGTTTCATGGCATCAAAGGGGAAGTCTCGTAGCATTGAGGAAGGGGGACATATTCCTTTTGTTAGAATAAATAAATATTGCTGGTATTCTTTGTAGATGTTCTTCTAACAACCATTTACCTGCTCTGCTTATCCATGTGACTAGATAACCCAGGTTACTTCTCCTCGATAAACGCATTAAGACGTCTCATTCTTTCGAACTTATCCATGAGAGCACTTTGAGGTCTTGTTTTATACCAACTCGTAATGGTTTTAAGTACTTTCTCGTCATTGTTAATGATTTTCTAGGACCACGAGGGCATGTCTATTGGGTTTCAAAAAGTACTGATTTTTCCTTAAGGCTCAAGATTTAATTGCCATGATTTCAAACCAAAGTGTATGTCATTTTCAAAAGTCTTAAATGGGTCGGATTGAATGGGTTACGTGGCCTCCTTCTCACTCGACTTCTAGAATAATTGACTATATCATTTTCATGTGAGGGGAGTTTTGCTACCCTTGGTATTCCACCTCTTTGGGTGGATAGGAGTGTCATTTGTCCCTCTCCCCGGAGCATCATGTTAACCATTAGAACGCCTCTAACCAATACATGGTTTCATCCCAACGTTTAGATGTCCGAGCTATGTGGTTTTACTCGTGAAAGGGGTGAGATTAGATGCCTTCAGAATTTTTTCACATATCATAAGCATATTGATTTGAAAGACAAGTGTCTGTATCTTTAGTTCTCTCATATATGATCAACTATCAGGAAGGGTTAAGCTGTCTGAAATGTGATAATCTCATAATTGTTCAACTTCTTTTCATCCTCATCGGCTTACGGCATAGATTCCTTGTGTCAGCTAACGTCAGGAGTGTAATTCCACTTCATGTATTTTGAATCCCATATCGCATTCAAGTTACCAGAGCATGAATTGATTTTTCCTTCACCCTAGGGAACGACTGGGTCATGTACTTGAATATTCCTCCTTAATGATTCCTATTGCCAATGTACTACTTACCCCTATGCCTCATTTGTGTAATAATTGACTTCGTGACAGTGATTAACCATGTCAGCATCGTTAGTTGTAACTTTTGTGTCCCTTAGCATATAACCTCAGAAAGTACTCTACTCAGCGCATTAATGGATTCCTGAATAACTCCAGCCTGATCTTGAACTCTGTTGTTCCTCATTGTATTAGATCCATTGGGTATTGTAAGTTCAGACAATTCAAAGATGAAGCTTCACAGTGTGATCACATATATGTTTGATAGGTAATTTTATGGTCAGTTAAGGATAGCACATCTTAGAGTAATTGTTGAAGGTCATCAAGGGTTTAGTGTGAGTGTTCGCCTAGAGATTTAGAGTTTGGAGGGTGAGCAGGCTATTCTCAGTATTTTCCCCTGAAGATGTTATGTGAGTTGATAATAAAGGTTGCATAAGTGTATTCCACATTAGGCCGCACTAGGAGTATGAAGTGTCCCCATAGTTGTTCGCCATATATTTTGTGGATTCACATGTCTATGTCTAAGAAAGTAGGTGGAGATCAATTGTGTATCATTCCGATGGAAATTATTCAAGGTAAAGTTAGTGGATAGTTAGCTTATGCGAGATATCTACTTGTTATCCTTGTTAAGTAAGTTTAGGGGTCGAAATTGCTCCGGTGAATGTGTTCTGGCGAAGTCTGTAGATATAAGAGGCCATTAAAGGCTGAGAGTGTTGTGGAAATAAAATATTTTCTCTTGATTGCATAGCAGTTGGTTTTGATTTGAAAGGTACCTTCTAGGTGATATGATTTTAAAAATGTGCAGTCCATGCCCAGGTATCATCGTGATAAAGTAGTGTTTGTAATGCTGAGGTTCTTGTCATTGATATATACATTATGGTGCTTTGTCGAGTTGTGGATGTGTTTTTAGGATGGTTTTGGTGGTTCTCTGGCAGGTGGATAGGCCTAGTTACAAAGGAGACTCTGCCGAAATTTCTGAAAAATTTAGGAGTTAGTCAAAAATTTAGGGTCTTGAGTTAGGTGAGAAAAGAGATTTATTATATTAAGCGTTTAAGTCGGACTCTACTCCTCAATCGAGGACGAGGACGAATGATCCTAAGGGGGGGAGAATGTAAGGCCCCGGAAAATTTTGCTAAGTAACCTAGGATCTCGTAATGCCACGTAGGCTTATTATAATATTTTTATGTGCTATTAACATGGTGTACATCAATTGGATTTGGTAAATATGTGTATAAGTCTTATGGTAAGTAATTTGGGGCCCAAGGAAAGGCCCAAGTCTAAGAAATATTGGAAAAGTTCATAATAGGCTAAAATTCGAAATGAGCTTGCACTAGTCCATACTTTGATCGAGCATATCTAAATATGTATAAGGTTTTATGTGATGAGTAACCTATCATATGAGAGGTCCTTGAGTCTAGTTTCCAATGCTTCAAACCGTTCACCATTTGGACATTCCTACAAAAAGTTATGATCAAATTACCAAAGGCTGGAAAAATGCGATCCTATGTCAAATCTGCGACCGCAAAACCTGTCGCATTCTGACTTACGGTCGCATTTCNCAGCTATATGAAAGACTCAAAGCAGCCGGTTATGTCACCCCAATCCCCGCCATAACTCCAGAAAATCCTTCCCAATGGGTCAATCCAAACAAAACCTGTGCATACCACTCCGGCATTAAAGGGCATACCATTGATGAGTGCTGATCTTTGAAAGACAAAATCCAAGCTCTAATTGACAACAAAATCATCGTGGCCAAGGAACTTGCTCCTAATGTTCGCAACAATCCTTTGCCTGATCATAAGGGTGGTGGTGTGCATATGATCGAAGTAGAAGATGATTGGGACCCCAAAGGGTCAATTGGATTAATTGCCGAAGGTGACGAGCCCAAGAAACCAAAAGTCACACTAAATCCAATCGTAGTCTAGATCCAGCCCTCTGGGGATGCTGAAGTAAACATGTTCGTGCCTCTCAAGTTTGAAACACCATCATCCACAAAGACCGCAGAGCCAATTGAGGCGGAGTTTGGGTCTCCGAAAGTACCATTTGAAGTTGCTGTGTTGCCTCCCAAAACGAGAGTGCCCATTCCTGTGGCAATGTCAGCCATAACGCCATTCCATACACAGGCCATTCCTTGGGATTACACCGCCGAGGCAAGAAGGAAGGGGAAAACTAGGTCTGGAGAAGCAATTGCAGCACAGGGTATGACCAGGACTGGCAGAATTTATACTCCGGAGCACTTAGATGAATCAAGTAAGCAGGCCTCTGGACGGCCTATTGAAACTGGGCCCGATGATCTCTGGCGGATGATACAGGCAAAAGAATGCTCAGTTGTCGGCCAATTAAACAAAACACCAGCACAGATCTCCATTGTAGCTCTACTGCAAAGCTCCGAGACACACAAGAATTCCCTGATGAAGATACTGAGCGAGGCGTACATACCCAGAAATATAACTGGAGGAGAGATGGCAAACATGGTCGGGCAGGTATTGGAGAGTCATAAAATCACTTTCCACGAGGATGAGTTGCCCCCTGAAGGTTTAGGCCACAACAAAGCGTTGCACATCACTGTGCAATGCGAGGACTATTTCATCACCAGGACTTTGATTGACAGAGGGTCCAGCCTTAACATTTGTCCATTGGTGACCCTCAGAACATTAGGGAAGAGTCTGCATGAAATCAAGGATGGGGCTATCAACGTCAAAGCTTTTGATGGTTCCTAAAGGTCCACTATTGGGGAGATCAGTTTATGTCTGCAAATGGGACCAACTTGGTTCGATGTTGATTTTCAAGTAATAGACATCCCAGCATCCTATAACTTACTACTAGGATGACCTTGGATCCACGCCGCTGGAGCTGTAGCATCAACCCTGCGCCAGGCAGTGAAGTTCGAGTGGAATCACCAAGAGGTGATTATTCATGGTGACGGGAGTAACCCCATATACAGTCGTCAAACCATCCCAGTGATTGAAGGAAGAAGGAAGCTAGGAAGAGAAACCTACCACCAGATTGAGCGAGTCAACACCGTGGACAAAGATAAGTGGTGGGATAGAAGGATAGAGAGTATACTAAACTGGAGCGGGTATGAACCTGGCAAAGGGCTCGGTAAGAACCTCCAGGGAATCACCAAGCCTATCAAACTGAAGAAGCATGGCACCACTTTCGGGTTAGGGTATGGATATACGTGGGAAGAATTCAAGGATTGGTCGCCACCATGGCGCGACCCTTATTATCCACTGGAGCACCCTATACCCCGCCTGGAGCAGACTTTCCAGCCGGCAGACATCTTATATGGGTCAGAGGAAGATGAAACATTGGCCGCAATGAAGAACCTATTTTTGGAAAATGGCGATATGGATTGTCACGTCATTCTCGAGGAGGAAGGGGAGGAAGGCCCTTCCATACAAGTCGTGAGCCGGGGGGAGCGCCTCAACAATTGGTCAATCAGAATCACCAAGGCCCGGAGAGCTTCGGGGTAGCAAGCCTGAACAAAGCATTATGCATTATCCTTTACTTGTCGCTAGTTGATTTCCCTTCAGTATTATCTTTACATTTTGAAAAAAGAAAACCTCCGATGTTCAAAACAATTTTGGAATTTATCAAAGCATTTCAGTTCTTATATACGTCTCGCTCTTATTATTTTTCTCTGTCATTTATTTTACTTTTACACAGCATTACTATTACTTATCTTGATGAACCGATGAATGTGACATGCGACGAGATAACGCAACAAACGGATATAGACTCAGAAGAGGATGAGATACCAGAAGAGGTCATTAAAGAGGTCGAAGACTTTGAGAATAGACCTAAGTCTAACCTGGACGAAACTGAGGTCGTCAACCTGGGGAGTACAGAGAATGTCAAGGAAACGCGCATCAGTATTCACCTGTAACCATCAGAAAAGGAAGAGTACACAAAATTCTTAAAATTCTTAACACCTTCCCCTCGAGATAATTTCTAGCCCTTACCCGAACTCTGATTTTCCAATTCAAAACCCTTAGTGTCCTAATGCACTTAATCATTAGGTGGCGACTCTTCAATTCCAAAACCCAATTCCCTAACGGGAATAGAGTAGTCTTCCCAAAAGTCGTAAACCCGATTTCGCTATTAGAAAAAGGGGGCATCCACACTAAGAAACTCTATTGTCATTTGCTATTTTATTTCTTGCATAAGGCTACCATTCTGCCTTCCAACCTGCATAAGGCTACCATTCTGCCTTCCGAGGTTAAGCTCTACCTCTATCTGCATTTGCATTGCATAAGTGTAAGGCCCCGGAAAAAAAATTTCCAAGTAATTTGAGATTTCGTCGGGCCAGGGTAGGCTAATTATTTTATTTTGTGTGCAAATGAGGATTCATGATATAATGGGTATCAATTGGATATGCTAATAAGCATATAAGTCATATTAGAGGTGAATTGGGGTCTAAGGAGAGGCCTAAGTCTAAGCCAAGTTGGAAAATTTCATATTAGACGAAATTTGTAAATGAGTGCGCACAATACCTCACTTTGAACGATCATATCTCCAGTTATATAAGGAGTTATGTGAGTAACAACCTATCAAATTAAAGCCCTGTGAATCTAGTTTCCAACGCAATAAACCGTTCATCATTTGGAGGTGTATACAGAAAGTTATGACTATTTTACTGGGCAGGTGTCACTAGCGCGACCTTTAGCGCGAACACGCGCTAGAAGGCGCGCATTTTGAGTAGTATTCTGCCTCCCTAGCGCGAACATAGCGCGAGCAAATGCGCGAACGCGCTAGTGGAAGGCTTTTAAATACCCCTAAAGGCCGGAAATAACAGAATTTGAGTCCTTTCTCAAGCTTAGGGCTTCCTCTACACCCCCAACTCGACCAAGGCATCTAATTGCACATCTAAGGTGAGTATTTAAGTGTGTTTTCATGGTGATTTCACTTCTCAATCACTAGTTACAACATGATTTTGATTGGATTTCATAGGATTTCTTCAAAATCTCAAGAACACCCCAAAGTTGTCTTTCAAGATTTGGTCTACAAAAGGTATTTCTACACCTTAGACTTACATATATGGAGTTATTATGGAAATATGAGTATGGATTAAGTATTGTAACTCATGGGATGGGGGTTGGAAGCCATAGGTGCCTAACCTAGGTTGTGTTGGTATTGTAGAGATTGTGAGATGGGTTATTGAGGTATGATTCTTGGGGTAATAGTACTATGTATGCATGCATGTACAAATTAGGTTTGTGGGGAGATTGATGAATATAAATATGTAAAGATTGGGTTGGGGAATGAAGGAAATCTTGTAAAAGAGATTTAAAATCAAGATGCTCAACTAGTGTTTGATAAAATGCTCAAATGAGCTGAAACCACGAATACCTTCCTAATTTGTGTTAATTTTGTTATGTCTCAAGTAGATTGGGATTGCTAGAATTTCTGAAACGTCGTAGTAACTTAAGGAAAGCTTAAACAAGGTATGTATAGCTAAAACCCCGTCTTTTAGAAATTGAGCTCTATCGATGCTTGTGTAAATGTGGTAAGACTGAACTTTGGATTCTTGCTTTGATTATTACTTTACATGAATTGGCTTTGTGACCCTATATTTGTGAGAGATGCATTCCAATGTGATCGATGTGCTATTTTTATAACTTGAAAATGTGCAAGGAATATGAATCATGTATTGAAATGCTTAGACAATAAATTGAGATTAAAGAATGTGAAGTATATGCTAAATGGCCTAGATTTCAGGTCAAGTTTAAATTGTGATTAATGTGCCGAATCATGAGGATTCCTCTCTATGCTTATAACTTGAATTTCTCATGTGTACTTGACATCTTGAATTGAGTAGCTTGTTGTTGAGATTGATATTGATGCGAAATATGTGGAAATGATATGAAATGCGGGAAAGAAGAGATTGAGTTATGAAATGTGGCCAAGTGCCAAGTATGATGTGATAATTTAGGCCCCAAGTGCCTATGAGTCAATATATGTGAAATAAAGATTGAAATGAAATGATTAATGAGAAAGGAACAACGCCTAGGTAAGGTGGCCTAGCCGATCGGGCCGTGGTCGGACACCATGCCGCACACATGGTGGTATTGTGCCGATATTGAATTTCAGAAATTGAGAATGAGATTGTGATTGAGGTACATGTCTCAAATGAGGGAACCTAGCCGATCGGGTCGTGATCGGACTCCGCCCAAGAAAGCGGTGGTATTATGAATGATGATGAACAATATCAAGTGCCCCAAACTAAGTTATGGAAATTATGTGAAAGAGTATATGGTTTGTTTATTTGATGATGTGGTGATTGTTAAAGCTTTTGATTGACCTTTATGATTTCTTTATTCTTGTTTGATAGTTCTTTCTAACTAGATGGTGTTTAGTTATACATACTAGTGCTATTCGATGGCACTAACGTCCCTTTTTCCGGGGTCGCTACGTCTTTAAATGGATGTAGGTGTTCCTATAGCAGGCAGTGTTGGTCGCAGCTAGTGCCGCATCATCCTTTCAGCTGACTTGGTGAGCCCCACTTCATTTCGGGGATCAGTTTCATCTATTTGTCTTGTACGTTATATTTGAGGTATAGCTGGAGCCTTGTTACCGGCATTTCCATTTTACATTACTCTTGAGTTATGTTAGAGGCTCCGTAGAAACATTGATGTTTGGCAAAGATTTATAAAACTTGTAATATTTTGATAATTATAATTTAAGTTGCTAATGGAAATGAAATGAAAGTTGTTAATGAAATACTTACTAAATATGATTAATGGAGTCCATCTCCTATTTAATCATGAGGTTGGTTGGGTAGAATGAAACCTAACAGGCTTGCTCAGTCGGGTTTACTCGGTTGAGCGCCGGTCGCGCTCCTCGAATTTTGGGGCGTGACACTTACCTCTCATATTGGCTCCTTATTAATCAATAACATCTCAGCAGGGACCCTTACTTCCTCTCCTTGACGTCGTGTTTGCATAATGTTCTGGAATTGCAGCATACTTGTAGTATTTGGATAAGTGCAATCTTATCCCTTTCTCAGTCTTATCGCCTTCCTCCTTTATTATTCCATAGTTACTAAGACTTGGAGCTATGACAACCTGCCTATAGATGTTTTTTTCCTCTTCATCTTTGGCGTCCTTTCACATCATCAATGACCCTTACTCACCTTTCGGTAATCCTTCTGTACCAAGGATAACAAAATTCCTTACTCACGAGGGTGACACTTAGTATAACTGGCACATACAATCCCTTAAGCTGAACTTTGCTCACATTGCTTGATTTAGGGAAGTGTCTTCCTGAATGACCATTCTCTGATTTCCTCGTGGATCTTCTTCTGTTGTCCATTCTATTATTGCCGGAACAAAATCCGAAATTTTCATGATGCCTACTATTATCAATCACTCAGCTCCTAATCATGTTTAGTTTATCTTGTTCACCAATCCATACTGGTTCTATTACTCTGGGGTCTAACTTTTCCTTTTGGTAATCGTGTTAGAGTTGCGAACTTATTTCTTGAAATTAGGACATGACTGTATGGCCTATACTCTTTTGTTGTCCTAAGGCTTGTCACCTCTCGTCTCTTCCTTCACCTGACTATAGATTCTGTAATACTGTCATCTTTTGATCTACCGTTGTCATCCATGTATCATATCTTACTCATAATGATTCATTAACTCTTTTCTTATTTCCTGCTAACATTTATGCCTGTCACTTTACTCAAAAAACTTGAACAAGATATTCTTTTGCTTTTAGCTCCCCTTTGCTCCATCCAGTGGCTCTTCGGGTTGCTTAACGTTCTCGCTCTACTAAGGACGCGAGCCACACTGAGGTAATATTTATCCCTTTAAGGCTTCCAGTGTCTGTCTTTATAGTACTCATATCTAGCTGTACTATTTTAGAGTGCGCCATCTAGGTGTCTCACAAGGAGATCTATTCGCACATTTGCAATATCTTTCGGAAATGTCAACTAACGCAAACAATTCATCCATCATTTTGGCTCACTCTAACCCCAGCCGGATCATGATATTATGTCCTTCTCTTAAACCATATTTGTTAGCTTCCACAGAGCATAACTCAGATCGGTGTGGCCAATTATACATACTTCTTTTACTGTTAAAGGCAACTCAAAATGCTTATATCTCTCTTCCTGAATAGTAAATAAGGATAATCTTTATTAACTGGGTACCTCGTACCCTTCTTCACCTTGCTTCTTTTACTTGCTGCAACTCGTGTCTAACTTACGATTATGTTATTCCTTTTTACCGTAAGAGTGGATAAGTATTCTTTCCTAAAAGCTCCTTATCAAGAACCGTACACCTTTTAGTACACGCATGATCTGCTAAAGACCTGTCATTTACTTATCATAAGCAAGATGCATAATTGAGTTCCTCTAACTCAACACTTCCACAGCTATATCTCTTACCAACCGTCTTCCCAAATGTAGGCATCGTTGTATTACGAATAAGATAGAGTTTAGGAAATTGAGTTCACACAACTGAGATCCACCACACGATCTAGAGTAAGAAGAAAGAGTGACAGTCCTAAATGCCCTGTAGCCTCCTGCTTATAAGCGTGGTGCACGACACACCCATAAACAAGACTCAACTAGACACAGCTTGTAGACTCCCTAGGACAGAACTGCTCTGATACCACTTTGTCACGACCCAAACTTATAGGCCACGACGGGCACCCGGTACCTTACTCAACCGAGTACCAACGTAACATATCTTTCATATCATTTTATCATAGGTAAATGAACCGGAGTAAAGCATGAGGGAATACAAACTTATACATATGAAGTACGTGCCTATAAGACCAAAATAACCCCTCGTGTACTGAACATAGGCTGACAAGTCCATACAATCTTTTACGTACATGACATCTATCTATAAGCCTTTAAGAATACATAATTTTCCTAAAGGTCAGGACAGAGTCCCGCCATACCAAACAATACACGTCTAAATATAGTAACCAAACAAGCAACTCCGAAGCAAATGGGGCTCATCAACATCTTCCGCTGAGCTGATAGCCTACTTGGAGGGCTCCCGACCTGTTTATCGGGACCTACGGGCATGTAACACATCGTCCCCAGGCAAAAGGGACATCAGTACGAATAATGTATCGAGTATGTAAGGCACATAAATAAGTACATAACAGACATGGAAGAAATATAGAGTAAATGACTCAACCTATAAGTCTGGATAACTCTGTAAATCTTGAAATAATTATAGTGTCATGCATATGCGTATGAATGTCATGTCGTGAATAGGTCATCAGGCCTCTGAGGGCATCCTATCATATCATCTCGGCCACCGTGGGCAAAATCATCAACGTATACCAGCTGATCAGGTGGTGGTGCGTATATAACGCTGTAACCTTTTCCCATAGCCCATATAAATATAATATACATATATACGCGTATATAACGCCATCTGGTCATGGGTCAATGTACATGTATAATGCATGAAATGCATAAGAAATACGTTAATTCTCGGAATGCCATAAAAATCCATATGCCTTTCGGATAAACTTTATCAAATACGTATTTTTCTGAGACCGAGGAACAAATGATAGAATAGTAAGACATATGGGAATTCAAGAACATAGGCACCTCTAATACTTTTATGAATAGAGTCATTTATGAAAGTTGTGCATTTGCTCGTTTCGTTTGTGTTGTATAGATCATGCCAAAAAGAAAGATTTAACATACCTGAGTCGATTCTCTTGACAATCCTTCTGACACACGTTAATTATGACGAACACGTAACGGCAAGATCGAAATAGGGAACAATCCGTATGAAATGCTCAGAGCAATAACGTTGCTACTGCAAAATCATCTTTGTCGACAGTCTTTCTCAAGAGATTTATAACGTTTCTATGTATATGAAATGGAAAGTTTGCTGAAACTTTTCTCAAGAGATTATAAAAATGTTGCATCTTTGTTGAAACTCTCTTTCTCAAGAGGTTATAACGTTACTATGTATGGAATAGAAAGTTTGCTGAAATCCTTTCTTAAGAGACTAAATGTTATCCTTATTATATTTATTATTATTTTCTTTTGGTGGGCCCCACATAATCAAGCTTGGTGTCACATAACTTTTCCAAGTGTGACACCTCTAAAGTTCTTTCAATAATCATAAATTGGAAAAGGGGGGTGCTTCCACGTGCGGAGGGGTTAAGCTTATCCCAAGTTTATTAATTAATTACCCACTAATTTTAATTAACTTGTTAATTCCCCTATTAACCAATAGTCCACATAATTAAGAATTATCTCAAGTTACTTAAAATACTACTCACTTTTAATACACTTTATGTACCCTATTATGGTGGTCATGGGGTACCTTGTATCGCACTAGTCTATAAATATCGGGTATTTTAGCTCGGGCCGTATTTATCCCAAAATGCCAAACTTCGACGAAACTCATTTTTTTCAATTTGCTTACCCTCTCACCTTCACGAATTTACTTATCCCTTGTTTGAAATAGCATAATATTTATAATTCGAAAATAATCTCATTCCCGAGCTTACGTCGATTAACTTACGACGAAACTTTAACGTACAAAAATGCGGGATGTAACATCTCATTTCCGAGCTTTCATCAATTTATTTATGGCGCACTTTCACATATAAAAATATGGGGTGTAACAATTACGTTGTCGTTTTCCCGATGAAATCCAAGACCATCATCACCATGTACGGGTGCGTTTTGTGAGTTTGACATGTTTCAACCTGAGAACAAAAATTCTTAACAAGAACAAGTGTAAAAATAACGCACATTATTAGAATCATTACTGAAACAATCACTATTATCCTTAGCCCCACGGTGGGCGCCAAACTGTTTACCCTAGAATCTGAGTAACAATTAAACTTATATTGTGGTTTTAAGGATATGTGATTTAACCCAATACCAATTGATAAACAAGGAATTAGATAGATAAATTAGAGAATGAAATAAATCAAACCAGTGTATAAGCTAAATCTCGACCTCGACCTTTGACAGTCTCGCGGTGGGTTAGTAAGAGCATCAAATTACAAGGCAACTCTGATGAACAAGCAAGAAAGTGATGAATGTATATTCTCTTGTCAATGAATTGTGCGTTACAAATGAATGGTCTCCCCTTTATATAATAGGGGAGTCCTAAATAAGGTACACTTCTAATTATAGTATAAAATCATATTGGACAGTTGTCTAACCGTCAAGGACCAATCCGTTCCGAAATTTACGTCGTGATCTTGGGGTCGTTGCGGGTATCTCGCTCTTTCTGTTACTAAATCATAACGGTATCATCTCAAAGTGAGACTTCTTCCGACCTCGGCAAATGATATCAACCTTGATCTCGATATTGGAAAGGAGCCTCGATCCCGAGCTCGGCGTCCTGGCCTCTCAACGTAGTATCACCTTTTCCATCGAAGAACGAAATCGGGTAGCCCCGATTTCCATCGCATACAGTCATGTAGATAGGGCCATTAGTGCGAGGGTTCATGATTTCATTAATTTCGACCCTCTGGTATTCACTGGAGCAGATCCAAACGAGGACCCTCAGGTATTTATCGATAGGATGTAGAAGACTTTGAGGGTAATGAAGGCCATTGCGAATAAGTTTGTTGAGCTAGCTTCCTATAGATTTCGGGATGTTGCTGTTAATTGGTACGAGTCTTGGGAGTTGTCTAGAGGTAATGATGCCCTTCTAGCAGTATGGCAAGAGTTTACAAGGACTTTTCTTCGTCATTATTTGCCACCAAAGCTTAGACGGGCCAGAGTTTATAGGTTTTTGACCCTTCGGCATGGTAATATGTGTGTTCGGGAGTACAACCTCCAGTTTGATTCTTTGGCTAGGTATGCTCCCACTATTGTAGCAAAGATGGAGGATCGGTTTCACCGGTTCGTGATGGGGTTAGAGTTACACCTGCTTAATGATTATATGTCAGTCTCACTTCAGCCAGGCATTGATATTTCTCATATTCAGGCATACACTCAGGGTGTAAAGGAGCGTAAGCAGAGGGCCGATCGTGAGCATAATAGGGGCCAGAGTAAGAGAGAAAGATCTCTAGGTCCTTCTGGTGTGTTTCGAGGTGGTCAGAGATAGCAGTACCCGAGGTATCCAGCCTAGCCATCGGCTAGTGCACCCCCTCAGTTTGCTGGTAGGAGATTTGATCGTACTACGTATTCATGGCCTAGTCAGAGTTCCAGGGCCTCTAGTTCTCGTTATAGGGATGAGTCAAATCAGATAAGGCCACCCTTGACATGATGTGCTCCATGTGGTAAGCAGTATGCCGGCAGTGCCTTGTGGGGTTGGGTGTTTGTTCTACTTGTGGCTATCCAGGCACGTTATGAGAGATTGTCCGATGAGAGGTGGTGCAGGTATAGTTCAGCCAGCAAGATCTGTAGCTGGTTCGTCATCATCAATACGCCCCCCTGGGCAAGGTTCATAGGCACCAACCGGTCGTGGTAGAGGCAAAAGTGTAGCATCTAGATCGAGAGGTCCTCAGAACCGCATTTATGCATTAGCGGGCCGAATGGATCAGCAGGAGTCGTTACCTGATGTTGTTACAGTTATATTATTAGTCTTCTCATATGATGTATATGCATTGATTGATCTAGGTTCCACCTTATCGTATGTCACTCTGTTGGTTGCTGGCAAGTTTGGGATAGAACCTGAGTTGATTAAACCTTTTGAGGTGTCTACACTTGTTGGGGATCCAGTAATAGCTAGACGGGTATATAGAGATTGTATAGTAGTAGTTCATAGTCATTCTATAGTAGCAGACCTGAATGAGTTAGATATGGTAGAATTTAATGTTATGATGGGTATGGATTGTTTGGCTTCTTGTTATGCTAGCGTTGATTGTAGATCAAAGATGGTTCGGTTCCAGTTTCCAGGGGAGCCAATTCTGGTGTGGAAAGGTAATATTGCATCGCCGAGAGGTAGGTTTATTTCCTATCTCAAGGCAAGAAGATGATCAGAAAGGGCTATATTTATCATTTATTTCGGGTACAAGATATGAAAGCAGAGTCACCGACCCTTCAGTCTATCCCGGTGGTTAATAAGTTTCTTGATGAGCTTCTAAGCCTTCCACCAAAGCGGAAGATTGAGTTTGCTATTGACATATTACCAGATACTCAGCCGATATCTATTCCTCCTTATAGAATGGCACCTACAGAGCTCAGAGAGTTGAAAGAACAACTGAGGGATTTGCTTGAAAAAGGCTTCATTAGACCCAGACATCACTGTGGGGAGCACCTGTGTTATTTGTGAGAAAGAAAGATGGTTCCTTGCGGACACATATTGATTACAGGTAGTTGAATAAGGCGACAATCAAGAATAAGTACTCGTTTCTGAGGATTGATAATTTATTTGATTATTTGCAGGGTGTCGGGTGTTTCTCGAAGATAGACTTAAGGTCAGGGTACCGTTAGGTAAGGGTTAGACAGAAAGATATTCCGAAGACAACATTCAAGACCAGATACGTGCACTTTGAGTTTCGTGTTATGTTGTTCGGTTTGACCAATTCCCCAATAATATTCATGGACTTGATGAACGGTATGTTCAGACCCTTTCTAGATCTGTTTGTGATTGTATTTATAGATGATATTTTGGTTTGTTCTCGTTCAGAGGCTGAGCACGTAGATCATTTGCGTACTGTGCTCAGAGTTCTACAAGAAAGGAAGTTGTATGCAAAAATTCTCTAAATGTGAATTCTGGTTGAATTTTGTAGCTTTCCTAGGACATATAATTTCAGGTTAGGGTATCCGAGGATACACAGAAGATGAGGCAGTGAAGACTTGGCCTAGACCCACGACACCGACGGCGGTTCGTAACTTCCTGGGTTTGGCAGGTTTTTTACAGGAGATTTGTAGAGGGCTTTTCTTCTCTTTCAGCACCATTGACAAAGTTGACTCACAAGGCAACTAAGTTTCAGCGGACAGATGCTTGTGAGCGGAGTTTCCAGGAATTGAAGGACAGATTGACTTCAACACCGGTTCTGACACTCCCAGAGGGGATCGATGGTTTTGCTATCTATTGTGATGCTTCCGGCATTTGATTGGGTTGTGTACTGATGCAGCATGGTAAGGTTGTAGCTTATGCTTCTAGACAACCAAGAAAGCACGAGAAGAATTACCCGACCCACGATTTAGAGTTAGCCACGCTGATTCATGAACTAAAGATGTGGAGGCGCTATTTGTATGGCATTCATGTTGATATCTATACGGATCATAAGAGCCTTCAATATGTCTTCAAGCAAAAGGAATTGAATTTACGTCAGAGGCGATGGTTGGAGCTACTGAAAGTCTATGTTGTTGATATTTTATACCATCCACGGAAGGCGAATGTAGTAGCCGGTGCCCTCAGCCGTAGATCTATGGGTAGCCTATCATATTTACAACTAGAGAAGAGTGAGATAGCCCGTGAGGTTCATCAGCTAGCTAATCTTGGAGTTTGATTACTAGATTTAGGTGATACCGGAGTTACTATTCAGGTCACGACAACATCCTCTTTAGTAATTGAAGTGAAGGAACGCCAGTATGAGGATCCTATACTAGCTCATTACAGAGATACAGCCCCTCAAAAGGAGAAGACACCATTTGAGATTACAGGAGATGGAGTCCTCTGTTATCGAGGTCGATTATGTGTTCCTAATGTGGCAGGGCTGCGCCAGCAAGTTGTGGAGAAACTAAATATTCTTGTTATTCTATTCATTCAGGAGCAATAAAAATGTATCATGATATCAGGGAAATATACTGGTGGGACGAAATGAAGAAGGATATAACAGAGTTTGTTTCTTAGTGCCCTAATTGTCAGCAGGTTAAGATTGAGTATCAGAAACCCGGTAAATTATTGCATGCTATAGAGATTCTGACTTGGAAATAGGAACTAATTAATATGGATTTCTTCATAGGCTTACCTCGTATCAGCGTAAGTTCGATTCTATATGGGTTATTGTTGATAAACTTACAAAATTAGCCCATTTTCTACCTGTCAGGACTACGTATTCAGTTGAGGATTATGCAAGGCTTTACATTAAGGAGAGAATACGACTTCATGGTGTCCCAATATCTATCATCTCAAATAGAGGTGCTCAGTTTACAGTTAATTTCTGGAGGTCTTTCTAAAAAGGATTAGGGACTCAAGTAAGTCTTAGTACAACATGTCATTGCCAGACAGACGGTCAGGATGAACGTACTATTCAGACACTGGAGGATATGCTACGAGCTCGTGAGATAGACTTCAGGGGTAGCTGGGATGATCATCTTCCACTTATTGAGTTCATATATAATAATAGCTATCATTCCAGCATTCAGATGGCTCCATAAGAAGCTCTTTACGGACGGAAGTGTAGGTCACCTATTGGATGATTCGAGGTTGGGGAAACTAAGTTAGTAGGACCAGAGTTGGTACAACAGGCACTTGAGAAGATTAAGCTTATACGAGAAAGGTTATTAGCAGGTCAGAGTCGTCAGAAGTCCTATGTAGATAATCGACGAGGAGACTTGGAGTTTCAGGTAAATGACTGAGTATTCCTAAAGGTATCACCGATGAAAGGCGTTATGAGATTCAGTAAGAAAGGAAAGCTTAGTCCTCGGTACATTGGACCTTATAAGATCATACACAGAGTAGGCCAGGTAGCATATGAGTTAAACTTTCCTTCCAACTTGGAGTCAGTACATCCAGTTTTTCATGTGTCTATGCTCCATAAATTTATCCGAGATCCTTCTAAAGTCATTCCAGCTGACGATGTTCGGGTCACAGAGCAGCTATCATATGAGGAAGCTCCCATTGCTATACTAGATAGACAGGTTCGGAGATTGAGAACTAAAGACGTATCTTCGGTTAAAGTACTTTGGAGGAACAAGAATGCGGAGGAGATGACTTGGGAAGCTGAAGAAGACATGAAGTCTAGGTATCCTCATTTGATTCTGCATCCGAGGAGGATCGGACTAAGATATCACAGCCTTTAGGTACGTATATGGTACTTAATTCTTATGTCAGTTATTGTCATTAGTCGTGTGAGTCCATTGGTTTTATTGATGATTGTGGCCCTGTGTGGCTTTGTATTGTTGGGTTTGCTGTCTGACAAGTTG
The DNA here is from genome assembly GCF_001879085.1 of Nicotiana attenuata. NCBI lineage: Eukaryota > Viridiplantae > Streptophyta > Magnoliopsida > Solanales > Solanaceae > Nicotiana > Nicotiana attenuata. Next base: position 1,637,995 of record NW_017670242.1, read on the forward strand.
GTGGTGGTACCATTACAGAGGAGACTTTGCCAAAATTTCTATAGATCTCTAGGAGTTTAACATTCGAGGACGAATGTTTTCAAGGTGACCTATAATGAATATGAGACTTGTTAATCATGATTTAAATGAGTTTAAATTCATAATGTGACTATATATGTTTTTTGGATAGAAAATATAAAGTTTGGGAAAAATCGCATTTGAGTTGCGGAAAAACCAGCTAAGGATTTACCTTGTAACGGAGCTTTTTGAGAATAAATTTTGTGTGCTATATATGAGGTCTTTCTGGGACATATAATATACCAAATTGAAGGCCTTGGAATATAGTTTCCAGCGCTCTAAACTATTTGTTCATACGACATCCAGATAAAAAGATATAAGCATCGGAATATGGGCCAATTCTAGGGTGCCAAGCTAGCACCTCTTTGACTTTTCTAAAGTTGATATATATATATATATATATATATATATATATATATATATATATATATATATATATATATGTCTTAGGCCTTCTTTATCTTTATTTATCCATATAACACGACAAAAAAACATCCATAAACAATACCCGTAAGCTCTCTTCTAGGGTTTCAAAGAAGGCTAACATCCCATGTACGAAATCAAGAAGCGATAATATTAGAACGATCCCTACGACGTAAGTATCGCTATATCGCCTCTCTTTCTATTTGTAGTTTGAGTTTTGGAAGGTACTTCATAGTTAAGAAAACGTCTACTTTCTGTATTTAATCTTTTAAATATCCAGGAAGTTTGATAAATTCGTTTCCTAATAGTTAGAACTCACGGGACGGTGATCGGAATCCGTGAGTTCGATCTATTTCCCTTTTAGTGGATTGTTTTATAGTCCACTCGTGTTGGCCTATTATGCTGCTGATTTATGGATTTTAGAAGGATGAAGGGCATGGATAAACGCCACATGTGGTAGGATATTAGGCTGGTGATACGCTCAAATTACACTTAAATAAATAGTGTAAGGCGGGCGGTGTCAAATATAATATGGGGTCGAATCTCACAGGGAATAGGTGTGAAAAGGTTAGTTGAATAGCGTGACACTTGACTTAAGTCATAATTCTACTCCTTTAGCTTAACAAAAGAATGATATAATTGTTATTTAACAAGATAACTATTTTGTTGTGAGAGTATAATTAATTTGATTAAGGAAACCAAGGTTGTGTCCCCATCAATGAAATGTAATGCTATTGGTGTTAATATGATATATTTCTAATGGAAGGTCCTTTGATATGCAAATGGTTTCTAAATGACTACCCAATTTTTTCCAATGGTTGGGTAGTATTTTCTCTTTATGATTTTCCCAAATATAAAAGAGTTGCAATTAAGAACAACCAATTTATGCCAAGTAGAACCCACTTATTCCTAAGCGATTCTGTTAAACAAGGTTTAAAGTCTTGAGTTCTTGATATTCACTTCTACCAAACCCTAACTCACTTTCCAAGTAAAGAAAGAGTAAAATGGAATAAGTCAATGTTTGCAACCACCAACAAGAAATAAATCATAAGAAATGAATAAATATCAACCAACCATATATATATTCAATATTAAACACCTATTAACATTACACCCATTTAGGGTCCACAACCTTAGTATTTAAAACTAGCTACTCATGCTAGAATACAAAAACAAGCAATAAATGAAGTTATAAAGCTTACAAAAGTGCAAGATTCTCTCTCCAAAATCTTCCAAAATAATGGTGTATTCAATGCCTTCAATGTAGTCCCTTTTTCAGACTCAATGACCCACAAAAACCCTAGTAAATCTATTTATAGTGGACTAGAAATTGGGGTCAAGATTGGATAAAAATGCCCCTACAGAGCCTTTATGCGACCGCTTAATGGTCGCAGACCATGTATGCGGTCCACATAGTTGACAATTGCATCACAGAATTTCAGATCTTTAAGCCCAGGTTCCACCTCATTTCCATTATGCGGTCTGCATATCAGTTATGCGACCGTATTTTCCATCATAAAAGTGCTACACAGGTTCTTCAATTTCAGTTGTGCGGTCATTATGCGGTTCGCAGAAGTGTTATGCGACCGCAGAATGGACCGCACATTCTTCTCTCTGGTTGGTCAAAACTTCTGCTTCAGTTTGTGATGATTATGCGGTCCGCATATTACTTCTGTCGTCGCATACTTGTAGCATTCCTACTCTTTTGTGGCTTTTTGCTTTCTTTTCCATGTTTTTGGGTCTTTAAGTCTCATGCACTACAAAACACCAAAACTTTATAAGAATTAACTTCAAATGCATTGAAAGACGAGCTAAAGTCCATGTAATTGGTATCAAAAGTGCCGAAATTCTACGGCACAGCAACACCCCCAACTTAAACTCTTGCTTGTCCTCAAGCAACTGAAACAAAATTATCCTATCCTATACTACTTTTATTTCCAACATGTCACAAAACAGTAGTGACTGTAGATGGTTTTGACTGTCAGCTAACAAGCATGTAACTTCTTCTATTTACCCTTCATGGAGGACAACTATCATTTAACAATTCGACTAATCCACTTGTGAACTTCGAGCCTCAACCCAAATGAAAAAAGTGCTACTCACAGCTAAGTGTGCACTTGTATTCTACTTCAAGAACCTAACTTCTGCTAAATCTTGCAATTCATGCGCACTCACAACAAAGAAAATCCCCAACTCACACATATGTATAGGGGATGCAATCAAAATACTCTTGCACTCGGGACGAAAGCTACACGCTACAAGTATCAGCCTATATGCTTGCCCTTATTTTAACTTGCTGCTATCTCAGGAATGATTGGCTGTAGATCACGAAGGACTTTTCACGGGTTATTATGTAGGCTTCGGGACGGGTTGGTTGAATATTTGGGAATGTAGTGGCTATACCCTCCTTGAACTCTACATACATTTTGCTTCTTTGCTACATAGCACTTATTGACCTCGAGTTACCGACATAGAACCACCTCAAAATATTTCTTTAGTTTCTACAAGACTCCACTCTTTTCTCTTCTCTTTTTTTTCGTTTTTTTTAGTTTTACAATTGCATTTCTTTTTGGAGCTGGAGTTTCTTTATATATACAACTTTGAGGTTGTTGTTTTTTTCCTTCTACACACAGTAGTAAACCTTACCAATTTTCACTTTGTACCGGCACCCCCAACTTAGACTTTTAGCCTCATTCTTAGTCGTTCAAGGAGGGATGGGTTCAAAAGAAGGAATTATTTCACAAAAGGGGTAAAGGTTTGTAATGTGGCAGCCAATCAACGGGGGTAACTACGGTAATTGATGTACCAGGGAGGTCAATTTGGTCAAAACTAGCCAGTAGTCACAAAGAGCGCCTAAGATCATTTCAGCACCCAATCATTAACTTGAGAGTTGCACTAAGAAACCAACCGGGCAAGTTCTAGATATCACAAGTTAAGCATATGCATTATTTATACAAATCCTCACTCACTCACAACGCATGGACTGTTCAACTCAACTTAGTTTCAGCCCTCAAGTGAATGCAAGGCAACTCAAAACTTTCATCTCATGATATGTAAGATTCTGAGTAAGCATAAAGTCAAAGAGAGACGCTCAAGTTCACAAGAATGACTAACCATTACCATTTTCAAATTTTTTTTAGATATATACAAAAGAAGGAAGGGTACCATTTATTTACAAAAATTTCATTACATTCTTGAGACTAGAACAATCAACACCGAACAAGTCAAAACATTTCATGCTACTACTGTGGTTCTACTATTACACCCTTGGAAAAGAGCCCGGCAAAGAAAAACCAAGGGGAATTCATTGCAAACTATCAATCTATACTACTAGATTAAAGAGTTTATGTACAATTTTCACACAAAATATGACTACCAAATATGACTACCCTACCCCAAACCAAAAAGCATGCATTGTCCCCAATGCATAGAGAATGTAAAAGCAAAGCTTAGGGACTTCCTGGGGTGCACTAGGCGCTCGGAGGGACTGAAGCATCCGGGTAGCTGTGGAGTCAACTGCTGGCAGTGTGGCAGCAACAAGTGGAACCTCGGACTGTATAGTCGGCTCTAAGGTTGGAGCAAGAAGCTCCACCTGCTGTGAGGCTAGGTGTGGGACCTGGGAGCTACTAGCCTCTCCCAGTGAAGGCTGAGTGGTCGATGGATGTGCCTTGGAGACCATGTCTGCAAGAGAATGTGCAATTGCTGTCTGCACGGCTGCTTCCTCTTCGTCCTGTGCATCTGTAGAAGCAGCCACTTGCGTACCCTTGTTGTCTCAATGACCCTCAGTCTCCTCTACCAATGCATCCTCATCGGTTTCCTCATCTTCAGTATCTCCCTCATTAGACTCCCCTTTCGTCTCTCCGGATCCCTCCTCTGAAGGAATATCAATGTGTACAATGGAAGCTGGAGCCTTTGAGGTCTCAACACCCTGTGCCTCCGGAGCTATCATGATGTTTGTGAAATCGAACTCCAAGCCCGGAATGGAGGTGCCAGTACCCTGCTCGCCTTCTTTCGGGGGAAGGAGGTCAAGTCAAACTCCAAGTTCTGCATCTTCTGCAGCTCTGATTTTAGCTCATCGACATCTTTCCTGAGCCGAGGCATATCTCCAACTTCACCTTGCTCGACCATCTCAAGACGTACTTCAAATTGCTTTAGGTGATCTTCATAAGATTGATGTTGTTGTTGAAGAATGCTCACTGAGGCTTGGACGGGGGCCAATGCTTGCCGGATGAGATTTGGGATTTCTCTTGTCAGCCGGTCTACCTTAGCATTAGCGTGCTGAGCTAGTAAACCCAGCTTTGAGAGAGCTGGTAAGGGAACATGTGGCTGTGCAGTGGTTAGCTTAGGAGTGGTTGTGGAGGTAGTTGGGGCAGGAGGGGTGTCAGGCAGTACGGAGGCATCAGGTGCTGCTGAGCCTGATGGATGAGGGAGTGAAGTATCTGGTTGGTTGTCCGTTTCCTTGTCTACTGCATCATTTATCCGGGTGATGTCAATATCCCGAAGGGCTCTCTCAAGGCGATCATGCTTTGGGATAGGGGGCACTCCCACAGCCTTACATAGAGCAGTGATCAAACATGGGAAGGGAACTGATGTTTGTTTTTGGTTTGCTCTGATCCCCACCTCCCTGAATATAATATGTCCCACAACAACCTTTATGCCCGTCATGATGCATGCAATGAGGAGTGCCTTGTCAATGTTTATAGCAGTTCCATTCCTAGTTGGCATCAGATGGGAGCAGACAAAACTTAGCCAACATCGGCCCTCCTGTGTGAGATCCTGCTTGTAAATCTTTTGGCGTGGGTCAATCCAGGAGGGTGTCCCCTTTGCTATGACAGATGCAATCCAGGAACACTCGTTTTCCTTGTTGGCACTTTGGCATCATACTCAGTCGTGCCTGACAACCAATCCTCAAAGTATAGGTCATTAATGGTGGCATCATCACAGAGTACTTGGACCCCTCGAACTTGGATAGATTGCGAAAATATCTTGTTCCTCTTTTGCTCAGCATTCCTTGAGGCACCATAAGAAGCATAGAACTCCCACACAAGTGTCTCATTATACTCATCTGGGACTTCATTGAAGAACTCCCATTGCCTTTTCTTAATGTTCTCGATCACATGAGGGTAGTCCTCTTTCAGACCGTTTAGACTCAACTGCTTCTCCTTAAGAATCTTTCTCTTTGTTATCCCTTCTTTGTATATGTTCCATGAGCCTGTGACCCCAAATCTTAGATCTTCCCCACTCTTTTGTCGTGCTTCAGCCTGTAGGTCAACGGAAGGCATGAGGTCACTCTGTGTCTCCTCCTCTTCAGACTAGGAGGAGTGCTCAGAAGTGTTGATGTTTGTCTGAGGTCGTGGACGTTTGGACTGTTGTGCCTGTTGGCTCAGAGCAGCAGCCCGTTTCCTTCCACGAGCGGGCGTTGATCGCGTTGAAAGAGATTTCTTTGGTGCCATTCCAGATGTCTGAGCATTTTTACGGTGAGCAAGTGGTTCGCATAACACATTATGCGGTCGCCTATGTGTTATGCGATGGACTAAGGACTGGGTTGCCCAAACTCTATTCTGCGACGATTTCTGCGGTCGCATAGTTGTTATGCGGGCCGAAGAACCTGAAACCTTACCGTATTTTTGCAGAACCATCTTGCTATTTTTTCTGACTGTGTCTGCGATGACTATGCGATTCGCAAAGTCATTATGCGACCGCATGGTTGCTGCAAACCACGGACCCTTCTTTTCTTCATCTCAGTATGTGCACCCTGTTCATGGTATTTTGGACTACCTGCATTCTAAAACACACGTCAACCTGCTCAACACTATCAACTAAACCTACATAAATGAGTGCTACCACACATGGGTTGCCTCCCAAGAAGCACTTGATTTAACGTTGCAGCACGACGATGTTGACCCTATTTGGGTTATTCAGTGGTGGGGGCTGTTGTTGGACTATTCTTTAGAGCAAATTGCTCTATCAAATGCCTTTCTCCTGTGGTACCGAGGTAATGCTTGACTCGTTGGCCATTCACTTTGAATGTTCGAGTTCCATCCTCCGATTCCAATTCAATAACACCATAGGGGGACACACTCACAACTTTGAACGAGCTAGACCATTTGGATTTGAGTTTGCTCAGAAATAACTTGAGTCTTGAGTTGAAGATTAAGACCGAGTCATAGGATTTGAATTCCTGCTTCAAGATCTTCTTGTCATGGACAAATTTCATTCTCTCCTTATACATGGCTGCACTCTGATAGGCATGGAGACGGAATTCTTCCATCTCATTGAGTTGTGTCATTCTCAGGTTAACAGCTTCGGCCCAGTCGAGATTCAACTTTTTCAATGCCCACATGGCTTTGTGTTCAAGCTCCACTAGCAAGTGACACGCCTTACCAAAACCCAACCGGTATGGTAAGGTGTCGAGTCTTAAATGCCGTGCGATTTGCTCATAATGCATTATCTAGCTTCCTTGACCAGTCAGTCCTATTTGCATTGACAATTTTTGCTAGGATGTTTTTGATCTCCCTGTTGGAGACTTCAACCTGACCACTCGACTGAGGATGATAAGGTGTGGCCACCTTGTGCTTTACGCCATACTTTTCGAGCAACCCAGTGAAAGCCTTGTTTCAAAAGTGAGAACCACCATCACAAAGGATGGCCCTGGGGGTACCAAACCGTGTGAATATGTTCTTCCTCAAGAATGCGGTCACACTCCTTGCTTCATTGTTGGGCAAGGCGATTGCCTCGACCCATTTGAACACGTAGTCCACAGCCACCAAGATATATGCCATTCCATAAGAGTTCACGAAGGGGCCCATGAAGTCTATCCTCCACACATCAAAGATCTCGACCTCCATTACAAAATTCATAGGCATCTCATGTCTTTTAGATATTGACCCTTGTCTTTGACATTGATCGCATGCCTTGACCATTTGATTTGCGTCTTGGTAGATCGATTGCCAATAGTAGCCACATTCAAGCACTTTTGCCGCCGTACGGTTTCCTCCATGATAACCCCCAACCGGGGAGTCATGGCATGCCTTGAGAATTGGCTTTACCTCATCTTCCGGAACACACCACCGAATGATGTTGTCGGCGCATATATGGAACAAAAAGGGTTCCTCCCAATAGTATTGCCTACACTCCCACAAGAACGTTTTCTTTTGATAAGCTTCCAATCCATCGGGAACAAGGTCACTAACCAAAAAGTTAGTGATGTCGGCATACTAAGGAGCGAATGTGCTAGACAATTCCAATATGTGCTCATCTGGAAAGCCATCATTGATTTCAAGGTCTTCTTTTGGTCTCCCTGCCTCTTCAAGCCTAGATAGGTGATCAACTTGTCTGTCCCTTTCCGATCCTTGACTTCAAAGTCAAACTCTTGAAACAAAAGGACCCACCGAATTAATCTTGGTTTGGCATCTTTCTTTGCCATAAGATAGCGAAGAGCAGCATGATCGGTGTAAGCTATCACTTTGGACCCTAACAAATAAGCCCGAAATTTTTCAAAAGCATAGACAATGGCAAGAAGTTCTTGCTCAGTCACAGTGTAATTCATTTGAGCGCCAAATAGTGTCTTGCTTGCATAGTAGACATGGTGAAGGATTTTGTTATGCCGTTGATCGAGCACCGCCCCAATAGCTACACCACTAGCGTCATACATGAGTTCAAATGGAAGGGACCAATCGGGTGTGACAATAATAGGTGTCGTGGTGAGCTTTTCCTTCAATTCCTTAAAAGCTTTGAGACACTTCTCATCAAATATAAACTTTGCATCATTTTCAAGGAGCTTGCACATGGGATTTGCAATTTTGGAGAAGTCCTTGATAAAACGCCTATCGAAGCTAGCGAGCCCAAAAAGCTTCGGACACATTTTACTGAAAGTGGGTGTAGGAAGCTTGGAAATGATTTCGATCTTTGCCCGGTCAACCCTCTATGCCTTGTTTGGAAATTTTGTGGCCCAAAACAATGCCCTCGTCCACCATAAAGTGGCATTTCTCCCAGTTTAGCACAAGGTTTGTTTCTTCACATCTTTTGAGTACTTGTCTAAGGTTGTCAAGACAATGCTCAAAGGAATCACACTCTTTTGTGTCTTTTTGACTTCTTTTCCATATTTTTGGGTCTTCAAGTCTCATGCACTACAAAACACCAAAAATTTATAAGAATTAACTACAAATGCATTGAAAGACGAGCTAAAGTCCATGTAATTGGTATCAAAAGTACCGAAATTCTACGGCACATCAGCTGGTCGCTCATCGTTGCAATTTCAGGCTAATTGATAACTTGTTGATTGGGTGTGTTATGGTATATTTGGTTTTTTGTTAAATTAAAGGTCCCGAATTGTAGTTATGTTATTTTGAGTTTCTGGTTGTATTGTGTTGTTATCTCGCCTATAGTAGGCTTGAGGGAGCAGTAAAATCAGGGGAAATGCTGCCCGTTTTATTTTAGAATCGAGCTATTGTTCGAGATACGTGATATACTAGCGCCATCTAAGTTGTGCATGTATTTCTTTGTTATAGGGCTGGCGCACTAGTTATCATAAGCTTGTAGTTGAGTTGCATTGATGACTTGAGGTATGTTAAGGCTATCCCTTCTTTCCTTTTGGCATGACCCATATGTACAACGAAATGAGCAAACACGCAACATTCACAAATGATTCTATTTTTAGAAGTGCTAGGGTTGCCTATATTCTTGATTCCCCATATGTCCTACAATCGTATGGTTTGTTCATGGGTCTCATGACATACTGAGAGATCTTATTGACTTACTTCATTCTGTACTGCGTCCATTTAAACATGTTTATTGACCCCTGATCAAATGGTGTTATATACGCGTATAGTATATGTATATGGGGTGTGGGGAAAAGTTTATGGAGTTATATACGCATCACCACCTGATCAGCTGGCGTACATTGATGATTTCTCCCACTGAGGACAAGATGATATGATGGGTTGCCCTCAGAGGCTTGATGATTTTATGTAAGCATATACCTATGCATGATATGACATTTATATGCATATGCATGACATTATAAATGTTCATGATTCACAAAACTATTCAGACTTACAGGTTGAGACCTTTACTCCATGTTTCTTTCATGACTTTTATATACTAATTTTTATGCCTTACATACTCGGTACATTATTTGTACTGACGCCCTATTGCCCGGCGGGCTGCGTTTCATGCCCGCAGGTGCAGGTAGAAAGGCTGACGGTCCCCCTTCTTAAGATCCTTGCTCAACGAGAATTGGTGTGCTCTATTTTATCGGAGCTATTATTGGGTTTTGGCACGATACTTTTGTATACATTTATGGGTATGACGGGGCCCAGTCTCGTCCTTTATATAGTTGTACACTCTATTAGAGGTCTGTAGACAGTCATGTATAGTTGGATAGTATGTGGCCTTGTCGGCTAGCCCTATCGTATTCCGTATATATATATATATATATATATATATATATATATATATATATATGTCTTTTGGGCATGTTTTCCCGCATATATTATTCACATGAATTAGTACTTTATTGCCAGACGTTATGCATGACCTACACTTATTTCATGTTTATATATTAGACATATGCTTAGGGGTGTTCGATAGGTAGAACTCGGGCACTCGTCACGGCCCATCAATTTGGGTCGTGACACTTATAACCCCCGATAGAGACCAAACATGAGCGATAAACACGATCTACCACAATCGAATCCCCAACAGGCGTAGATACATAAATAGGATCACTCAAAGAATCACGAGACATATCCAGACATGAAGCAAAATAGGATGACAAATATGAATAAGTGGAACCCGGATCAAATAAAACCGATGCATCTCTATGGCAAATTGGAGCAATACCTGTGATGACTGCATCAAACGACTCTGCCTTGGGTGTAGCTAGGAAAGCATATCAACAGGGCTGAGCCACACAAATCTGAGCTTCGCCTCTTAGATGGCCTCTAACTGGCTGGCCGCCACCTCTAATGGCGTGACCACCACCTCGGGCTACCTAACCCCCGCCTCCATCTGGCTGAGCGGGTAGTGGAGTAACCGGTGCTGGAATCATGGCACGAGTACGTTGTTGTGGTCTGCTGCTCCTTATTCTAGGACAGTAACTCCTGATATGACCAACATCGCCGCACTCGAAATAACCCCGCGGCTGGCGTAACTGCTGAGTCTGAGACGATCCCTAATGACTTGACTGACCATCATAGTAACTCTGGAATAGTGGTGCTCTAATAGGAGCTGAAGGTGTGCTAAATAATGGTTTTTCAATATGAGACCCATAAGAACCACAATTGCACGAAGCATCGTGTGCTACCTGAAGCGCTGATTGAATCATCCTGGGAAGATGGCCTCTACCAAATGAACCCTTGGCTCCAAACGAGGCACCGCTGAAACCGCCAAAATAATGAGGTCTCTTCTCAAATGCCGCCTCTCTGCCATGACCACGAATCCTCTCGATCTGTCTAGCAATCTCTACAACCCGAGTGAAAGAAATATCATCCTCGGTCTCTCTAGACATCTGCAACCTGATACCATAAGTAAGTCTATATATAAATCACCTCACCCTCTCCCTCTCAGTAGGGATCAAGACAACAGAATGGCGAGATAGGTCCACAAATCGGGTCTCCTATTGGATAACAATTATGTTACCCTGCTGGAGGCGCTCAAACTAGCTGCGGTAGTCCTCTCTTAGAGTAAAAGGTACGAACTTCTCCAATAATAGTTGTGAGAACTAATCCCAAGTGAGTGGAGGTGAACTTGTTGGTCTCTAACATAGCCCTGCCACCACCTCTTGGCGGAACCGTGCATCTGAAACATTGCGAAGTTAACTCTGTAATACCCATATTATGCAACACCTCATGGCGACAGTCTAAGAAATCATGTGGGTCCTCAGAAGGTGTACCACCAAAATGAATAGGAAAGAGATTGGTGAACTTATCCAAGCTCTTCATCCCCTCGGACGATATAGCGGGTCCATGAATGGGCTGTGTAGAAATAACAGGCTGAACTGCTCCAACTGTCAGAACTGTAGGAGTCTAATATCCATGAGTCACCTGCTATGGAGTGTGGGTAGCGGGATTATAGGCTCCTCCCCTAGCCTGAGAGATGGTGCTAAAGGAAATGCATTTGCCTGTGCCACACTCTCCATAAAGCCCACTAAGCTGACTAGTGCGTCTTGAAGTACGTGGGTGGCAATGAACCCCTCTGGAACCTGAGCTGGACTAACTGGCTCGGTTGGAGCTGATATATCCTCCTCCTGGTCGATATAAGGCTCTACAATAGGGGTTGTTATAAGGGCTCTAGGGTGATCTTTGTCTCTACCTCTGGCTTGACCTCGTCTACGGCCCCAACCCTTGGTAGCGGCTGCAACCTAGGGCTTCGGCTCCTGCTCTGCTGTGGATGTTGACGTGTCCTCACCATCTGTGAGAGAACAAGAATAGAATGATTCAAATTAGTGATATAATAAAGTGGCATGATAGAGAAAGAAAGAAGTGACACTTCCTAAAGCCCTATAGCCTCTAGAAGATAAGTACAGACGTCTCCGTACCGATCCTCCAGACTCTACTAAGCTTGCTTATGACTTGTGAGTCCTAGGAAACCTAGTGCCCTGATACCAACTTGTCATGACCCGAAATTCCAGCAACAGGGTCGTGATAGCGCCTAACATCCACTTGTAGGCAAGCCAACGTTAGCTAAAGCATTAACCAGTTTTAATAATCGGAAAAGGGTTAAAAATGTCCCTAAACTATTAAAAAAGGTTTAAAAATATCCTTCATCCACCTATTGGGCTAAAAATACCCCTCCATCCATTTTTTTGGTTCACTTATGCTCTTTGACCGTTAGGTCAATGCTGAATTAAAAATAATTATTATTCAAATTCACGTGGCAACTTTTTATTGGTCGAAATTAAAATATTTAAGCTATTAGAAAGACCTACCCGTATCTACCCATTTTTCGGACTAACCCGCCCCTAATACTAACCCGACCCGAATAAAAAGTTCAACTAAAAAAAAAAGACACCCCACTTCCTAATCACAATTTCTTCGCGGGGAATTCTCTCTTCTCCCGAATGGAGGTACAAATTCTATCTATGGAAGTATAGTTTGATATTTCTAGTAATTTTGTTTTAGTTCAATGGTTAGAAATGATTGTTTTCTTCCTGATAGTCAATACTGATGGCGAATTTTCGAACAGCGAATGGAAAAAAATTACTAGTAACAGAGAAAGTTTGATGACTTGACTTTTTATAGAACTGCAATGAAACTCGTTCGAATCATTAGTTTTTATTTGAAAAAGTTCATTAGATGTTTCTGGAAACATTTTGAGTGCTAGGTTACAAGACACGTCACCATATCCATGTAGTATAACGATTGGGCGTTAACGATTTTTCATAGTTAATGCGATGTGGAAGTATAATTATCTGGTCTTGGTTTTATTTTGATTAGCTAAGCTTATTTGAGATTATAATCAGCGATACATTAAAGTCATGCCCTTATTCTAATTGGTCTTTAAGAAATACTTAATGTTAGTGGAGGTGCGTGTAAGCTAATCCGGACACCATGATTATAAAAAAAAATAGAAGTACTTGATGCTAGGACACCACGGAGGTAGATGGAAGTGGGGCATCTTTTTTATAGTTGAACTTTTGATTCGGGTTGGGTCAATATTTGGGGCGGGTTGGTCCGAAAAATGGGTAGATATGGGTAGGTCTTTCTAATAGGTTAGATGTTTTAATTTCGACTAATAAGAAGTTGCCACGTGGAATTTAAATAATAATTATTTTTAATTCAGCATTGACCTAACGGTCAAAGGTCATAAGTGAACCAAAAAAGTGGATGGAGGGGTATTTTTAGCCGAATAGGTGGATGAAGGGTATTTCTAAACCTTTTCCAATAGTTTAGGTGCATTTTTAACCCTTTTCCCTTTAATAATTTAAAGGCAGAAAACTAAAAATTCAAAACTGAAATAATTTGAAATACATGTGATTAATACAAAAGTAACGCAATCTAAATATATCCTAGAAATCCAAAGTCACAAGTACATGAACGACTAAAATACTACAAATATGGTCTAAAATAAAATACAATTATCTGAAACTAGATGAACAATAAAATTATGATAGAAGGGGACTTCAGGGACTGCGGACGCCAAGCAGCTCTACCTCAAATCTCCTAGTCAAGTCGGATCCAAGCGAACTCCTCTACATACCGCTGGGACCAACACCGGGATGCACAAGATGTGCAGAAGTATAGTATGATATCGGAATAGCATAATGAAGTATTAATGTAAAGACAATAAAAACAAGTAAAAACATGAGGCAATGAAGATATACAATTAATACAGGTAGGAACATATAGAAGGTAAGCAGGTATTGAGTGAGGAATGAATAAATCGAGACGAGTAATAATTAAATAATAGATAACAAGTAAGGGATGGATAACAAGGACATGTAGCAACTAAAGCATGTAACGAAAGATAACATGGAATAAATAACGACGTGAAGGTAAATAGCCCAACCCCGCATGCTTCAACCCATGACATCGCATTTACACTTGTCACCTTGCATATACGTCGTTTCCACAGATAATTCATGTAACAAATAGATCAACAAGTCTTAATTCCCTCAAATAAAAGTTATACCATACATTTACCTCTTTCTGCAACCAAACCAACAATCAATCATGAATTTTCCTTTTAGACAAGCCTCCAAACCATCCAAATATAGCCAAATATCGTTCAAACAATTCAAAGTAAGCTTTAGAAAACTATCCACGAATGAAAAATATTCAATCTTTAATGAAATTGGAAAAAGTCAACCCCGAGCCCACTTGGTCAAAATTCACGATTCAGACCAAAACTCGATTACCCATTCACCCCGAGCCCGGTTATGTAATTTATTTCGAAATTCGACCTCAATTTGAGGTCTATATCTTAATTTTACAAAATCCCTAAATTCTACCCAAACCCCCTAATTTTTACCATGAAATTCATATATTTAACGTTAAAATCAATTGGTGATTATAGAAATACATCAAAAATAGTTAAAAAGTATTAACTAGTGAAGTAGGGATGAAAATCTCTTTAAAATCCTATCTAGTCCAAACTTTAGGTTTCAAAAATGGTGAAGAATGACCAATTCCCGACTTTCAGCTTTCATTTAACTGGCGTTAGGTGTTCTTCGCGTTCGCGAAGCACGTGCCGTGTTCGTGAAGGTATTTCCCCAGCCAATCCTCTGCGTTCGCGACCCATAGATCGCATTCGCGATGAAGAGCCATCAACCCTCCCCAAACTATCCCTAACATTACTGTTTACCTCGAAAACAGTAATTACAATTAGATTTGATTTTGTGGTTCTAAAAATACGTAATTTATTCTTATGCTAGTATTTAGGCAATAGATACTAAGTGTGAGACCAGAAAATAAGATAAGGATTTGAAGACAGCGCGATTAGCAAACCGAGCGACCGGGAGTCGGGTCTCGAGCTAGCCTATACGGGGCCTCGAGGTTAAGCTGATGAGCTCGACTGTAGATGGACGATGAAGGACCAACAGTTCCAAGAGCTTTGATGAGGGCTCTTTATGATCAATGATGAGTAATAAATGAAGAACAATCAATGAAACGCAATAAATGTAAGTAACGTAATGAATATAAGCAATAAACTCAAGGGATAATATATTTAAGTTAGAGAGCAGAGAATGTTCTTGTTCTTGTATTCAATGTTGTATCCACACACTTTACAAAATGGTAAGGATCCCCTTTATATAGGAGAGGGAATCCCAATATAGTACATATGCATTTATTACAAGGATATGAGGCTGGTACAGCCATTTAATGCATCGGTACGGGCTTGTGCTAGCCTAATAGACTTGGTCAGCTTTAACCACGTGCCTTGGGAACTTCCCGTTTGTTCATCATAGTCATCGATTTGCACTGCCCCGAGGTCGAGCACTGAGAACCCTTGGGATCGAACCTCGGGCTGAGCCTCAAGCCTCCTGGATGCATGCTTATGAAGCATCATAACGGCCATAAAATCGGACCCTCTGATTTTTACCGTATACAGATAGTCCCCGCGTTTCTTAGAATGAAAATAAGAAACGGTCTTGAACTCTTACCTCTTCGATACTACCATCATGACGTCAGCCCGTCAGAGCATTAAATGCCATGACTCAAAGACTGCGTAGGGGTCGCTGTCAATACGACTATCGAGAAAACCCACGAACCGCTATTGGTTCGACCTTTCCCTTCCTCAAACGCTGCCCATATGGCTTCTATAAATACCTCAACCGTTTTGTCATTCACACTTTTATAACATCTTCAATTTTCTAGAGCTAAGTTCATCATCTTCTACATTCTTCTCCCTTCTGTGCTTGCCTCCTAACTTTCTTTCTCAGAAACCTTTTTTATAGTCATGTCTAGAACCTCTAGAACGGTAGCTCAGAAAGAGGGCACTGCTTCTTCATCTCGCCCATCCAGGGGAAAACCAAAAGTACCCCCAACTATCGAGCAATGTACTCCCGGCCAATTTGATACGGTCTCCGATTTCTCCATCGAAAATCCCCCTTCTTCACCGGGCCGATGTGAGCACGTGTCTCGGTACATCAACGTGGTGATCGATACGCATAGAGTGAAGGAAGACTGCCGATGGGGGGAGGCAGTGTTAGTTGAGATTCCCAATCCTGAGGAAAGCATAGTAGACCATAAAGCACGCTTCCTCAGCGTATATACATACCCCTTTACTCTAGGTCCCGTAGATTCTTCAAATCCTTCTTCCTCGTCTATAGATCTGGTGATTCTCGACTTTTGTCGTGAGTACCGGGTGACGCTCGGCCAATATATCCTTCTTTCTGGAGGATCGTTTACATGCTCCGATATTTTTCCAATAAGGTCGAGGGCATGACCTTCACCCTTAACCATTTGGTCAGATTATATAAGCCCCCGCCTCTTTCGAGGTTTGATCAAGCTTCATCCTCGATCCGCAAAGCCGTTCTTTTCGAGTATCGATGAGGACAAGGACCGGGGGTGGATGAACCGGTTTGTCAGAGTGAGGACCTCGGACATCATTCCGGCTAACGGGATGCCATTCCCTGTGGAATGGAATATGAAACGTAAGTGTCCCTGCCTCGAGCACGTTTTATTGACCCTTTTTTCCCCTCTGAAAAATGATCTTCTTTTGATTATGCAGCCACCGCTTGGTATCCCGGTGCGGTTCAAAACCTATCGGGATGGATCAGACAGTTGGATTCCGCTTTCCCTTATATCGGGCATTCTTGGCGTGACTTGGCCAGAACGCGGTCGCAGGCTAAGAACCACGGTATGCTTCTTATTGCTATCTTTACCACGTTTCCTTTTGAGTACCTTTTATGGTGTTAAGTTTGATGCATCACGCTTGTGTAGGCCTCGAGATGGAGTGTCGATGAGATCGTCTCCCGATGGTGAGGAAGGGACCTCGAAACCCGGCAAGGGCAGGAAGAGGAAGAAGGAGGCGTCGGCCGGGTCGACCAAATCGGAGAAAGCTAAAGTTTGCAGGCCTCGGACCGACGCCACGGTCTCGACTTTGACTACTGTGGCAAGTCCTCGTACCGAGGATGAAGATGACGATGATGATGGTCGACCTTTGGTACAAAGGGCGATATGGGGTGGATGCTCCACAAGTTGTTGGGCGGAAGGCCGCCGAATCGGGGGTGGTCGATATGGACCAAACTCGTGCTGAGGAGACCCTTGAGGAGGGTGCGGGCACAGTCCCTGAGTTTCAAGTCGAACATGGTACAGTCCGTGCTGATGAACCCGCTACTGGTGATTTCGGAGGGCCTAAACCCGAAGCTTCTCGGGGGCAAGATGAGACCCTTAGAGAAATTAATGCCCTAGGTGGCTTTAATTTGGGTCCTTCATACTCACCGGGGGAAATCAGGGATGCACAGGACCCCGATATCGCCGATGTGGGGGCCTCTCATGGAGGGGAAGATGTGCTCGGAGACCTCTTCGACAGTGTCGACGAGGACATTGATCTCGATGCTCCCGTCGCTCGCGAGGCGGCGGAGAGGCTTCAGCAGCAGGTGATATTCTTTGACATAGCTTTTGCACTTCAAATCTTTGCCCTTGACTTTCTAACTTCTCTGCTTTGTTGCAGGCTAAGAAAATGTATGACCATGCCTTTTCTAGGCTTCAAGATGAGCTTTCGAGCTGTGGTAAGGAGCTCGAGAAGCTCACCTCGGAGTTTAAGGAGTCGAAGGCCTCTTCCGCCCGAAAGGGGGAGGAGTTGAGCAGGCTTCGTGCGAGTTTGGAGGGAGTGCGCCAGGAAAGGGATGGCCTTGCTGAGCAGGTAACATGGCATCCCTGAACTCGTCTTTTATTCTTATAACTTGATGCTTACCAACTTGTTTTGCCTTTGCAGATTGGGCAAAAGGATGCCCTGGTGGGGCAACTCCGGGAAGAGGCTGCAGCCAAGGATGCGGAGATCCTCAAGCTGAAGGGGCAGAATGAGGTCGTGACCTCGGAGAGGGACCATTTTGCGGGCGGAGTTGGCATCGACCCATGATCTTCTTCGAAGTGCTCAGAAGGAGGCTGCTGCACTATTCGTGGCCAAGTCTGAGGCCGAAGAAAATGCGTCTTCATACATGAAAGATGCCGCCACCGTAAATGAACGAGCTAAAGAGATATCCGAGAAGGCCGAGCAGAAGCTGACTCGGGCCATTGCTTATGCTCGTTCGCAAGCAAGGAGGCAGGCTCTCGAGGAAGCAAGCGCCAAAGCCGCCGATCTCTCAGGTGAGATTGAAGAAGCCCGAACCTTGGAGGAAGAATCGGCATTTTCGGCCACTTCGGACGAGGATTCCGGAGACGATCTCGAGAGTAGTGAGGGTGAAGAATAGACTCACATCGTCTTATCCTTTTTGTTTTTGTATATGAATTTCTCGGGGGGAAAAGGCTTTTGTAAAACGGCAACCCCCTTTGGTAAAATATAATTTTTTGGGAAAACTGTAAAAAACGNGTTACTTCTGCTTCAAATCTTTGATTTTTATTTTTTTATTTTAGTACTCAGCGAAGTTAGCCTTTGAATTTTGATGTTGGCTATTTGGAGCCCATACTTGGAGTAACTCGGGGACC
>NW_017670242.1:1656861-1696558 GCF_001879085.1 Nicotiana attenuata
GGTCGTGCTCGAGTTTTGTAGAAGATATCAGGTTACCATGGCACAGGTTCACCCGTCTTTTTGGAGGATAGTGCTGATGATAAGGTACTTTGCAGATAAAGTCGGGCTCGAGTTCACCCTCATCCATCTTATTAGATTGTACCGGCCCTTGCATTACCGGGGCCTGATTACCCTGCGACGTCAGTCCACCCGGCCCTTTGCTGCTAGTAATGAAGAGGATGGGGACCGAGGGTGGATGAGTCGATTCGTCCGAGTGCGGACTGTTGATATTATCCCCGCAGAGTTCTTACCATTTCCTGAGAAATGGAATTTCACACGTAAGTGGTACACTTGTGTTATTACTATTTTTGTCCATGGTGGAGGCGGGCTCCGTAAAGACGTTTTCTTTTTCTTTTCTTCAGCAATCCCGTGGCTGCCATGCGAGGTTCCTGACCTGGCAGATTAGTCTCAGAAACTTGCAGCTTGCTCGACTTACGATGAGTGTAAGTGGCGAGACCTGTCCAAGGGTAGATGGGAGGCAAAACATCATGGTACGTGCTGTGTGGCTTGTTTTCTTAGAAAGGTACTTTCTTTTGTATGTACTAACTCCGTCACCGCAAGCATTGGAGAATTTTCCGAGATGAGACCGTGCCCCCTCAAGGAGGAGGAAGGATCGTCGGCTTCGCGGCCGAGGGCTGATAACAAACGGAAGGGATACTCGACGGACGAGGGTGTTCATAGCGAGGCAAGCCCTACTCGGAGGCTCAAAGAAGATGTATCAGCTGAGCCTGCGGCATCTGAGGCTTCTAGCCTTGGAAAAATGGTTCCTCCTTTGCCTCCGTCTTCCTTTCCCGTCGAAGGTACTTCGAGGGATAAAGATTTTCTGCCGCCTTCTGCCGAAGGTACTTCGAGGGAAATTCGAGGCCAGGGGCCGCCCAAATTGAGCAGGGTATCGAGCGACCATATTCCCATTGGGAGTGGTTCTACTGGGGCCAATGAGACCAGGCCAGTAGGTGCATGCTCAACCTTTGATGAGGCTCAGCGGCTCTGTTCTGCGGTGAGTTTTGGTCGACTGTATTGGCTTTTCAGCTTTGCGCTTTCGTTTTCTAATTGAGCTTCTTTTTCATAGGCCTTTGACAAGCTCAAGTCCGAGCTGCTCCGCCGTGAATCCAGGTTGCGAAAAGCCTTAGAAGAGGAGAAATCCCTCAGGCTTCTTTGTGACAAAAGGGCAAGGGAGTTGATATACCATCGGTACGAGGCGAGTCGGAGTCTGGACTACGAAGCCTATCTTGAGAGACAGGTAACCTTTGTTTCGAGGGGATGCATGATTCTTCTTCTATCCTCGGAGACTAATATTTTGATGCTTCAGTTACAGAGAAAGACGGAGGACCTGGAACGCCTTTGGGGTGAGGTTGGTGAGGCCAAGCATGAGTGTATTGAGCTAAAGGATCAGGCAGATGCCCAAGTTGCGGCCAAGAAGAATGCTTTGGCCAAGGCTTCTGCCCTCGAGGTGCAACTCCGGAATGCTCGTGAAAACAGCTCGGTCCAAACGAGCATGATTGCAAGGCTCGAGTTTGAGCTTTTGAAGATGAAGGCCGAGGTTGTGGATGCCCGAGCTGAAGCTTAAGAGATTCGAGTTAAGGCTGACAAGAAAGTGGCCGTCTATTTAAAAGACGATGCCGATGCTCGGGCTGAGTTGAGAGGGGCTTCCGATCAAGAGAGCAGAAGCAATGAGTATTCCTGGTGCAAATCTCGGAGGGAAACTCTCGAAGAGATCCACGCTAGGGGCTTCGATCTCTCGGAAGAGATAGAGCAGGCCAAGGCGGATGAATACGACGCCAAGTTCCTCGTATCCGATGCCGAAGATAATGAAGAAGAGGCCGATGGGGCCGCAGTCCCCGAGGGGAAAATAGACTAGGCTTTTTTCTTTTTGATTCTTTGTACAGTGTTCTTAGAGAACTTTATAAATGGAGCTTTGTATTTTTCACATATACTTATAAAAGGAAACCTTCCGGTTTAATTTTTCATAGATTTCCCTTTGTTCGTGTATGCCTTTCTTTGCTTTGAACTTTGACGTCTGCCAATGATTAGCCAGATGAACTGGACTTCGAGGTAAAACCCTTAGGTTTACAAATTGGCCCCAAGGCTTAGTTAACTGTTTCGGGCTCAGTCTTCGAATCAGATTTCGACTCGAGCTCATGGCCATTAAGTTTTCGAATTTTAGGCTGGCGTCTGGGCTCTTACGCGTTGGGTCGGTACGACCTCTAATACAGGCTGGCGACAGTGGCTCTTACGCGTTGGGTCGGTACGACCTTTAATTTAAGCTGGCGACAGTGGCTCTTACGCATAGGGTCAGTACGACCTCTAATTTAAGCTGGCAACAATGGCTCTTACGCATAAGGTCGGTATGACCTTTGCTATAGGCTTTAATTTTCCCTCATTGAAGTTCTTGGCGTTCGTTCGACTCTTCGACGGTTCGATAAGAACCTCAATTGCGAGCCATTTTGTGACGATGGACGAGCACCTCGGGAGGTTTCGCTCGATGGCTGAATTGTTTCAAAGCCTTTTTATTGTTTGGAGCTGATGTGATCGGTGCTCTTTTGCTTATGCCGAGGGTAGCCTGGTTAACCGGTTCTTTTCGAAGTATTTTCGAAGTAATTTGAAGGCCTGTGATTTTATAGCGACGGTCGGGCATCCCCGAGTCGCGTTAGTTCGGCTGGTACAGCCTTGTGACCGTAGTCATTTTATTTGGCCGTAGCCTTTTAGTCCCCGAGTGAAGTAGCTTCGGCGTCTATATCGAGGGTATGCCTTTTTAGGGGTCTTACAAGTTCGAATATATAGCCTTAACTTTAA
This sequence comes from Nicotiana attenuata, assembly GCF_001879085.1. Taxonomy (NCBI): domain Eukaryota; kingdom Viridiplantae; phylum Streptophyta; class Magnoliopsida; order Solanales; family Solanaceae; genus Nicotiana; species Nicotiana attenuata. Next base: position 1,659,694 of record NW_017670242.1, read on the forward strand.
GATCGAGATTATGCCTTTTGTAAGGTCTTATAAATTTGAACATGCCTTACCCGAGGTCTTACAGATAGGTTACTTGGTACAAGTATAATTCATGTCTGGCTTGAGGTCTTACAGATTTGGTGTTGCCTTATGGAGGGCTTACACTGTTGATAACACCTCGTGGAGGTCTTACATTTTCTAATATTGCCAAGTGAAGGGCTTTCGGGCTCGAGTCCGCCCGCATGGGGTCGTATGGCCTCGGGTTCTTGATATCTCGATGGGGTGACCGTCGGCGTCAGTCCCTGAGCCGTCGAGAGTTTTTGGCTCTGAAGCCGCTCTTTGTATATTTTGATGTTGCCTCATTGAGGGCTTACCAGCTCGAAGTTTCCGGCCCGGAGGTCTTACGACTTTGAGTTTTTGATGTCAGTCCCCGAGTGTTCGGGAATTTCTGGCTTTGGAGCCGTGTCTTGAAAAAATAGCGAATTTCTTCAAAGCTCAAAGTGTTTTGATGGAAAAATATTCCTTGATTCCTTGGCACAAGTATACATGTTTTCATTGTCAAGGGTTCAATTATTCTATGCGGACACGATTCATTTGACCGTTTGGCCCGATACATCATTTTCCTATTGAGACCCTTTTTGGCTCATCTTGACTTCTTCGAGGGGGTGATCTCCCGGGGGATGCCCCCCCAGTATTCGAGGTTAATTGAAGAGAAGCCTTAAATACTTGTTAAGTTCTCCTTAGGTAGCATATAGATGTTGCCTCATTAAAAACCTTGCCGGTAAAACCCTTATTGGGATAAAATCCGGTCGACGGAAAAGAGTGCAATGCATGCTTTAAAACTTAAGGTCTTCAAGCTGGGGAGTGCTTCGATCGTTCTAACCGGACTACTGCACATAGGTTAGTATAAAACGTAAATTAAAAAAAAGGGAGACGGTTATACCTTAGTAGTGATGGCGCTTCGAGCCTCGATATTCCTCAAATGTTTGCTCTAGGGACGCGGTACGGTCCTTTGCTAATTGACTCGGGTACAGTCGAGAATGCAGCTCGTGATTGCTATTTCGTTGCTTGCTCATCCTTTGGCTCCTTCGATGTCGAAGGTGTCGATGCCGGTGCCACGTCGTGCACCGCGAACATCTCTCTCGCTGCATGCTGCTCCCCATATACAGTTTTTATTAGGGGTGTTCATGGTTCGGTTTGGATCGATTTTTCCCTAAAAAGAAACCAAACCAAGTAAGTTGGTTTTTCAAATATTAGAACCAAACCAAACCATTTAAGTCGGTTTTTTCTCGATTCGGTCTATGTCGGGTTTTGTCGGTTTTTTGGTTTTTTCGGTTATTTGTCGGTTTTTTCTTAAATATAAGACATACACTACCAAACACATATTCCGGCGACCATATTTTCAACGTAACACTATCAAGTCAATTTCCCTTTGAGAAATCTATTATTACTAAGATATATTGGTGATAATTGAATCAAATAGTGATGAATAATTTAAGGACTCAATTAAAAGTATATTATTGTTAACACGAAATGGATTCTTAGACGTAACAAAAGAAAACTACCAATCAAACTAGAATGTAAAGGTAAATAACTATACTAAAAGTGCAAACTATTAATATTTACCATTAAATTTTTAAAACTTTGTATAAAAATACACATATATATAGGTGTATTAATAAATTTGAAATAGCTACTCCTATAGTCGGTTTGGTTCGGTTTTTTTCGGTTTTTTTCTGATTAAAACCAAAACCAAACCGAATTTGATCGGTTTTTAAAATTCAAAACCAAAACCAAACCAAACCAAAAAGTATCGGCTTTTTTAGTCGGTTTGGTTCGGTTTTTCGGGTTTTTATGAACACCCTTAGTTTTTATTCCGTCCTTTGTTGGAAACTTCATCATTTGATGAAGGGTTGATGGTACTGCTCTCATGCAGTGTATCCATGGCCTTCCGAGTAAGGCATTGTATCTCATGTCTCCTTCGATGACATGAAACTTGGCATTTTAGGTTGTTCCGGACACGTTGACCGGGAGGGTGATCTCCCCTTTCGTCGTCTCGCTTGCCATGTTGAATCCGTTGAGGACTCGAGAAGCGGGCACGATTTGGTCGAGCAGTCCGAGCCGCTCCACCACCCACGACCTGATAATGTTGGCTGAGCTACCTGGATCCATAAGTACACGTTTAATTTGAAATGTATTCACAAGAAAAGAGATTACCAGTGCATCGTTATGAGGCTGAGATAGGGTCTCGATGTCCTCGTCGCTGAATGTGAGAGCGTCCTCGGGTATGTAACCTCGAGTTCGCTTTTCCCTAGTGATGGATATTTTTGTTCGTTTGACAATGGGTTCCTATGGAATGTCGACTCCCCCAACAATCATGTGGATGACATGTGTGGTTCTTCTGTTTCATTTTTCCTGTTCGCCTCTCTTTCCCGAAATTGATTTTTGGCTCGGTCGCTGAGGAACTCTCAGAGGTGCCCTTTGCTGATTAGCGGGCTACTTCTTCTCGGAGCTATCTGCAATCTTCGATCCTAAGACCGTGTGTGCCGTGAAACTCGCATACCAATTTGGGGTTCCTTTGTGACGGATCTGATTGTACGGGTTTTGGCCACCTGGTTTCTCTGATTTTACCGATGGCAGAGACGATGTCCGAAATATCAATGTTGAAGTTGTATTCGGACAATCGGGATACCTCCGTCGGTCCTGTATGTCTGTCGAATCTGACTCGGCCCACGAGTCCCCGAGGATTCTGACCTCGGTCTGTCCTTCGATCATTTTGGGGTATGTTACGCCTTGGGGTGTTTCTTCGATCTTCAGTGTACGGTTGATACCTTTCCTTGTTTGGCCTTGGTTCCTTTGTCAAGAGCCTGCTAGGATATACTGAGCCCGAGGGGGCTCCTAGTTGGTCGTCCTCGACCCTGATCTTCGACTGATATCGGTTGTGGACATCCGACCAAGTCACGGCGGGATATTCTACCAAGTTCTGCTTCAGCTGCTTCGAAGCTACCGAGCTTCGTTCGTTCAAGCCTTGAGTGAAGGCTTGTACTGCCCAATCATCGGAGACCGGTGGTAATTCCATTTGCTCCATTTGGAAACGAGATACAAACTCCTGCAGCATCTCTTTTTCTCTTTGTTGATCTTGAAGACGTCGGATTTTCTTGTAGCAACCTTAATGGCACCGGCATGTGCCTTTATAAAAGAATCTGCCAGCATGGCAAATGAATCTATTGAATTGGGGGCTAGGTTGTGATACCACATCATGGCCCCTTTTGAGAGTGTTTCTCCGAATTTCTTCAATAGGACGGATTCAAACTCGTCGTCCTTTAGGTCATTCCCTTTACAGCACAAGTGTAAGTAGTGATGTGCTCGTTGGGGTCCGAGGTTCCGTTGTACATCGGGAGATCAAGCATTCTGAATTACTTCGGAATGGGCTTTGGAGTGGCATTTGACGGGAATGGATTTTGTACAAATTTCTTTGAATCTACACCCTTTAAGATCGGGGGTGCGTCCGGATCTGATCGACCCTTGAATTGTAGGTCTCCACCTTTATGTCATTGGCTTCTATCTTCTTTTCGCCCGATTCAACCCTCTTCGTGAGGCCCTCGAGCATCTTTATGATAGCGGGATCGGCTGCTGACCCGTTGTTGCTTGATCTTTCTGGTACTTGTTCGGCTCGGGGAGCCGTTTTTGGTGCTGCTGTGCTCAGAGTTTTTTGGTGGCTCTGCAGTTGAGCGATCGCCAGCTGTTGTGCCTGCAACATCTCAAAAATTACGTGAAGGCTAACCTCTCGTTCCTCCCGAGTTGGGTTTTTCTGAGCTTCTTGTTGGTTTTCTTGGCGTATACTCCTGTCAGTGTGGGAGCTCATATCGACGTGTTGGGCGTCGCGCGAGACCACGTCCACGGGAATCGGTTCTGGCGCGTCCTCAGGGTTTCGCGGTGGTACACCAATGCCTGAAACAGCTACGACATTCTCTCCATGGTCCTCAGGACCGTTGTTCTCATGTGCATTCACAGAGTTTGACATTTTGACCTGAAATCAAAGATTCTTGGACAACAAAAAGTGTGAAAGATAACTTGCTTTATGTAGTAAACCAACAAGAAAACAATCACTATTATTTTTAGCCCCACGGTGGGCGCCAAACTGTTTATCTCGAAAACGATAATTACAATTAGATTTGACTTTGTGGTTCTAAAAATACGTGATTTATTTTTATGCTAGTTGTTAGGCAATAGATGCTAAGTGTGAGACCAGAAAATAAGATAAGGATTTGAAGATAGCGCGATTAGCAAACCGAGCGACCGGGAGTCGGGTCTCGAGCTAGCCTATACGGGGCCTCGAGGTTAAGCTGATAAGCTCGACTGTAGATGGCCGATGAAGGACCAAAAGTTCCAAGATCTTTGATGAGGGCTCTTTATGATCAATGATGAGTAATAAATGAAGAACAATCAATGAAACACAATAAATGTAAGCAATGTAATGAATATAAGCAATAAACTCAAGGGATAATATATTTAAGTTAGAGAGCAGACAATGTTCTTGTTCTTGTATTCAATGTTGTATCCACACACTCTTTATATAGGAGGGAGAATCCCAATATAGTACATATGCATTTATTACAAGGATATGAGGCTGGTACAACCATTTAATGCTACGGTACGGGCTTGTGCTAGCCTAATAGACTTGGTCAGCTTTAACCACGTACCTTGGGAACTTCCCGCTTGTTCATCATAGTCATCGATTTGCACTGTCCCGAGGTCGAGCACTGAGAACCCTCGGGGTCGAACCTCGAGCTGAGCCTCGAGCCTCCTGGATGCATGCTTGTGAAGCGTCATAACGATCATAAAATCGGACCCTCTAATTTTCACCGTATACAATTACGGGTTCGCGAGTGACTGGCCGCATTCGCGAAGGTCAGTCTCTCGCGTTCGTGAGCCTACATTCGCATAGAACAAATAGCCCCAGCCACAAATTCCCTCTTCGCGATCGCGAAGCACTGAACACCAAAAAAAACCAGCAATTCAACAAGTCCAAAATGGTCCGAAACCAATCCGAAATTTATCCGAGCCCCTCGGGCTCCAAACTGAACATGCACTCAAGTGTAATAACATCCTACAAACTTGCTCTCTATCTCAAATCATCAAAATAACATCAAATAATATGTATTGGTCATCAAAACTCAAGAATTTCAGCTTTAAAATTTATTTTCACAATTTTCCACATAAGGCGGAAATGCGCTCGGGCTATCTCGGACCCCAACAAAATGTGCGTAAAAGTCCAAAAATATCATACGAATATACCGAAATCGTCAAAACACCGATCCGAGGTCATTCAAGAATGTTTACTGTGGTTAACTCAAGTCACATTTTAGGCCAAAAATCACATTTTCTTCTAAATTTTATGTAAAAGCTTTTCGGAAAACAACACGGACCACGCACGCAAATCGATAAACATCAAAGTAAACTATAAGAGGTCTCGAAATACGGAAATAAAGGCTAGTACTCAAAACGACCTATTTAATCGTCACAGCAAGTCATAACTCACCAAATAAAGTTATATAAGGTCTCAAATCACGAAATGAGAAGCTAGAACTGAAAATGGCCTATCGGGTCTTTCTGTCCAATTTTTATTTAAGAAGTCCAGCCTATAGGAGTATTTCTTAACCAAAATAGCATGCCTGACCAAATTTTGTAATTGTAATTGAAAAATACCCAATATTTGTAATAGTTATTAATGCGGAGATAAAATTTGGACAAAATATTCTTAGATAAAACACGAAAAAAATTCAGTATAATATGTTGGATTATGGAACTCCTGTGTGTAAAGCTCCAACATATTATTCTGGAATTCCTGCACATTATGAATTGCAACATATTATGCTAGAATTTCATAGGTTAGAATTACAGGATATTATGCTGGAATCTTTTCGAATTTTAACTAAGGATATTTTTATCCAAATTTTATTTTCGTATGAAAAAATAGATTTTCTTTCAATTTCTTACCCATAAAATTACACTCAATGACCTAGAAAATGGATGGTCTTGTTTTTTCACCTCCACTTACCTTTAGTGGGAACGTTTAGGTCAAAAGTCAAAAGTGTTGTCCATGGAATAAGCGAGAAAATATTGTTAAACTTAAAAGTTATGTCCATACGACAAGCATAGTTAAAAACTCAATTGTGGCACCAAAGTGTTCAACCTTTCTTACCCTTCTTAATTTCCCGCAACATATGAGAAAATCTCTAAGCGAAGCCCATTAATCTAGGCTTACGTTGGCTGCTCATTAAGGGAAGCCAGCGTTGTCTTGCCGAAACACGCATGCTGAGATACGCACTGGGCAGAAGGCAGTCATGGACCGATTTTGCAACATCCCACTTCTGCGTTCTGTTTCGGCACTGTCATATCGCATCCCAAGCCCTCCATTTGACCAAACAACAAAACACGAATTTGGAAATTCCATCATTCGATTCATCTGCATACGCCAATGTGCTTCAGAAATGCGTAATGAACAGGGATTTCATAGCCGCAAAGGCACTCCATTGCGACATTTTGAAGAGAGGTGAATGTTTAGACCTATTTGGGCAGAATATTTTGCTCAACTCTTATGGCAAGTCTGAGTTATTACATGATGCAGTTCGGCTGTTCGACGAAATGCCTATGCGAAACGTGGTTTCATTTGTTACTTTACTTCAGTGTTTTTTGCAGGCAGAGCAATACATTGCAGCTGTTGAATTGTTTGTTAGATTACATAGAGAAGGTCATGAGCTGAACCCATTTGTATTCACAACAATCTTAAAAGTGCTTGTGAGTATGGATGAGGCAGAGATGGGTTCGAGCATTCATGCGTGTATTTATAAGCTTGGACATGACTCTAATCCTTTTGTCAGCACTGCCCTCATCGATTCTTACTCTGTTTCTGGACTCGTTGATTTTGCAAGGGACGTTTTTGATGGCATTATTGATAAGGACATGGTTTCTTGGACAGGGATGATTACTTGCTATGCAGAAAACGATAAGTTTGAAGAAACACTGGGATGCTTCTCTCAAATGAGGATGGCAGGTTGGATTCCAAACAACTATACATTCGCGAGTGTCATGAAGGCTTGCCTTGGTCTAGAGGCTATTAATGTGGGCAAGAGTTTGCATGGATGTGTATTGAAAACTAGGTATGAGATGGATCCTTCAGTTGGTATTTCGTTGCTTGACCTATACTGTAAATCTGGAGATCTGAATGATGCTGCACGTGTGTTTCAAGAGATTCCTGAACGTGACGTAGTTCATTGGAGTTTTATTATAGCGCGGTATTCACAAAGTGACCGCTGTGACGAGGCACTGGAATTTTTCTCCCAAATGAGGAGAGTATTAGTTGCTCCAAACCAGTTTACTTTTGCTAGTGTGCTGCATGCATGTGCATCAGTGGAGGCTTTAAACCTTGGTAGGCAAATCCATTGCTACCTGACGAAGTCTGGTCTTAATTCCGATGTGTTTGTTACAAATGCCCTTATGGATGTGTATGCTAAGTGCGGAAAGGTGGAAAATGCAGTAAGCATGTTTTTGGAGACTGAAAACAAAAATGAGGTATCATGGAACACTATTATTGTTGGCCATGTACAATGTGGAGATGGAGAGAAGGCGCTAAATCTATTTACGGTTATGCTTGAAGCTCAGGTACGGGCTTCATCGGTGACATATTCTTCTCTGCTGCGTGCTTGTGCAACCCTAGCTGCATTGGAGCCAGGTCTTCAAATTCATTCTTTGACTATAAAAACCACTTACAATCAAGATCTTGCTGTTGGAAATGCTTTGGTGGATATGTACGCAAAATGTGGGAGTATTAAAGATGCTCGTTTAGCATTTGAAACAATGAATGAGCGAGATGTTGTTTCATGGAATGCTATGGTTTCAGCATATTCCATGCATGGTCTTGGGAATGAGGCTCTCAATATCTTTGAGAGAATGCGCAAAACGGAAGTCAAGCCTAATCAATTAACATTTCTTGGTGTTCTTTCAGCTTGTAGCAATTCAGGATCTCTGAATCAAGGATATGCCTATCTCTTTTTAATGCTAGATGATTATGGTATTGAACCATGCGTTGAGCATTACACATGCATGGTATCACTTTTGGGGCGCTTAGGTCACCTTGATAAGGCTGTTAAGTTGATTGAAGACATCCCATTTGAGCCAAGTGTCATGGTATGGCGTGCTTTGCTTGGTGCCTGTGTTCTTCATAATGAAGTTGAGCTTGGGAAAACAGCTGCTCAGCATGTGCTTGAATTGGAACCACAAGATGAAGCAACTTATGTGTTGTTATCAAATATGTATGCCACTTCAAAAAGGTGGAATAATGTAGCTTTTGTTCGGAGAAGCATGAAGAAGAAACGACTAAAGAAGGAACCAGGACTTAGTTGGGTTGAACACCAGGGCAGTGTTCATTATTTCTCTGTTGGTGATGCTTCACATCCTGATATCAAACTTATACATGGAATGCTGGAATTGTTTAACTTGAAAAGTAAGAGGGGAGGTTATGTTCCTAATTGTGATGTTGTTCTACTTGACGTAGATGATGATGAAAAGACACGCCTCCTGTGGTTACATAGTGAGAGATTAGCTTTAGCCTTTGCTTTACTTAGAACGCTGCCTGGAAGCCCAATCCGGATTATAAAAAATCTACGAATATGTTTGGACTGTCATGCAGCAATCAAGTTTATATCAACAATAGTACAGCGAGAAATTGTTATAAGAGATATAAATAGGTTTCACCACTTCCAAAATGGAGCTTGTTCATGTGGTGATTACTGGTGATATGCCTCTGCTCCTAGGCTGTCTATGTATCCATCTAAATAGAACTTGTCTGTTTTGCCCTCTTAGTGAGTAATATGGAATTTGCTCCATCATTGGCCCTCTGGAGCTTCCCATTTCCTTGCACTGGATGTGAAATCTGTACAGGTAACATGAAAGTAGTCCAATCCTTTATAACGGAGATGTTCCTTGGCAGTAGCTTCCGCTGACATAAATATTAATTATGCAAACCTTTTTCTGCTACTTCTACACTACATCATGGAATCTAAATACAATTTACACTATCAGATGAGGCTTCATACTCAAAATTCTGATAAATTACTCTTGAAATTGCCTATCTGACGCTCTTAGAGACATTGTTGCGAATTGGCAGAAGTCTATGGATTGCGGTAAGACAAGAACAAAAATGACAAGATAACTAATGGCATATCAGCCAGGATGATACAGTGATTTCCAAGAAGTACTAAAGATATTGAGACTGATGGCTCTTGGAGACGTTGCTATAAGTTTTATTTTTTAATTTGTTCTTTGTATTTGTAAACATAACGAACTAAGAGCTTATGTCAATGTAAATGGCACGTAAATCTTCTCTTGTACAAAAAAAAATTGTCGGTCTGTTGGTTATTCTCTAAAGGCCATTTTGAACAACTATGAGAAGTGCATGTGTTGGAATTTGACATATTTATTGTCTATCAACACAGATCAAGTCAGCAGCATTTCGAATGAATTTACTTTTAGATGACAATCTTTGTCCTGGTTTGAGCTCTTTAAATCATCAGCTTTAAAAGGACCTGCTATGGGTGATTTCTTTCCAGGGTGTAGTCTAGTGGTCAATGCAGTGGGTTAAGAACCATGAGGTTTTAGGTTGAAATGACAAAAACACTAGGCAATTTCTTCCCATGTGTCAAAGCCTTGGTGGATAGAGTGACCTAGTACCTGTTGCTGGTGGGAGGTAGCAGGTATCCCCTGAAATTAGTCAAGATGCACGCAAGTTGGCCCCGACACCATGGCTATAAAAAAAAGGATCTGCTCTGGATAAATCAAATAACCTTTCGTACAGATGCAGAGTTATATTATGATACCAAATGTATAGCACTGTTGCATTCCCTGGAGAAGAATTTTACTAATCTTATCCTCCAAACGTCCCAGCTGGTGCAAGTGACTTGACTATTTTGCCTTTTACTTCGGGGCTCTTCTATTCTTTCCATCCATGTTATCCATTTAGCAACTTCTATGACAACTCTCCGATCTTTGCACTTCCTGTTTCTATTTCCTAGTGACTTCCAACACCATTCTCTTATTACATTGTTGAGAAACGTAGATATCTTTCCTTTTCTTCAGTAGGTGACAACAACGACAACATACTCAGTTTAATTCCACATACTGGGGTTTGTGGAGGATAGTATGTACACAGACCGTACCCTAACTTGTGAAGATAGAGAAGTTGTTTCGAATAAACCCTCGGCTCAGGAAAGCATAAGCACAACAGTAATGAAAAGAAAAACAACAAGAAGTCATGGAAAAACAGCGTAAATAACAACAAGATAGTAAAATGATTGAAATGAAAGAAACGACAAATAGTAATAGAAACCTAATACCAACAAAATACGAGAGTACGTACTAATACTACCGGTATGAACAAGGAAAGCACCAGGCTACCTAACCTTCTACCCTAATCCTTGACCTCCACAAATGCGTATGAAGGGTCATGTCCTCAGCCAGTTGGAGCTTCGTCATGTCTTGTCAAATCACCTCTCCTCAATATTACTTCGCCCTACCTCTACCTCTCCTTGGGCCTTCCAAGGCCAAGTCTCACACCTCCTACTGGGGCATATGTGTTTCTCCTCCTCATATGTCCAAACCATCTATGTCTCGCTTCCCGCATCTTGTCCTCCCAAGGGCCACACACACCTTGTTCGGATAACTTCGTTCCTAATTACATCTATCCTAGCGTGCCAGCACATCCATCTCAAAATCCTATTGTGCTTGCACATCTGAGAAATATGGGTAGTGACATGATAGGTGCAAGATAGTTACTCAGGGTTGAATTCTATTTAAAATCACTTCTCATGTTCTAATGATTCTCACGAATCCACTTAATGATTAATTTAAACGTAAGGTCAAAATTCCTCTCTTGATTAAGTCTGAACTCGACATGGTAAACTAATTTGAAGCACTATGAAGATATACAATAACACGTTAATGGATTAGTCTTTAGGAAAATGTCTCTCGAATATTCTCCTAACTTGGTTTAAATAACAATTCAAAAAGCTCTTTCGATTAGTTAGAATAATCACTAATTTAAACCAAAAAAAATAATACAAAGATAATCACCAAAATATTTCTATTTCGATTAAATAAACTGATGAACAAATTAGCAATCAATTCAAAGCTTCATAAACGAATTTATGCAATTAAACTAGAGTTAAATCCACAAACAACAATCAAATTACCATATTCGTCAAACCCTAAGGTAAACTACTCTATAACGGTGGAGAAAGTCATCACAAATAAGTTTAAAAACTTAAATGATAGGGGAATTATATCAGATCCCGCTTTATTCGGAATTGACTGATTCTCCTCTTTTCTGTATCCACGAGAGATTCCGCATGCTAGCTCGTGAATGGTTTCATTACGAGTGATTCGAGTACTAATGGTTATGGTACCAATAATATCAGTACTGAATGACTCTCAACTTCGATTGATATCGGAGTCCAAAATTTCTGTGATCTTCAAATAGCATTGACACGTGTCAAGACTTAGTTAATCCACGTGGTAAGTCTATTTTTTACCTATACCGATAGTCCTTCCACTTCCCAGATAATATCAAATGATTATCAGGAAGTGGTGAAGAATTGTTTTTGCTGGAATTGGAGGAGTATTTGTCTCTTTATCCCGAAATTCCCATGACAGGCTGTAGAAATAAAACGACATGCGCCGCTTCCAGTTAATGCTTGAGACACGTGGCGCAACGCAATTGGTTCTATAATTTACAACAAGTTTCTAGGGATTGACGGCTCAGTGACTTCGAAGTGGCAGTCTTATGATTATGGTTCATGATGACATATTTCTCCTATAAATTAGAAACGCTCAAACCTTTCCTTCTCTTACTATTTTATTTGCATCCATTCATCTCTTTTCTTTTGCGCTTTCTCTCTGCTTTGTTCCCTACTTTTCCTTTACTTTGCTTTCTTCGTTATAATCATGGCCTCTCAAAACATCGTCCCTTCTGTGCCTTATGACCTTAAAGCTTATGCTCATCATGCTATCGTTGTCGATGAGTTACTAAACATTGAAGTCCCAGTTAGGTCTAGGAGAAGATGAGGAAGACTTTGCAGTCTTGTCTCCATGGTGATTAGAGTAGGTTCCTCTACTACGAGATCCTTTTCTAAGAATAAAGAGAAGGATAAATTGGAGGATGTTTCACTACCTTTAGCCGAACCCTTATTTTATGAGAATATACCCAAATATGTCACGCCCCGACCTCGGGAGGCGCAACCGGCGCTCAACCAAGACACACAGTCAAGCAAGCCTACTTGTTGCCTTCTACCCGACCTTACCCATGAACAATATAAGAATCAGTAACAAGGGATATACATGACAAGAGTAAAGTGTTCCACATCCTTTTTCCATTACTCAAAGGAGATTCATTTACGATTTCCAAAATATTATAAGTTCATATATACGAGGGAAAAACATATTTGCCAAATACCAACACTTCTAGTTTATTACCCAACATCGAACACCACCCACATCATGTCTACAAAGCCTCTAAGTATAACAGAAGAGTAGTATGGAAGTATCAGTGACAAGGCACCGTCTATACCTCAAAACACAATGTCCAACGTCAAGTGACATAAGGCCCGGAACAGAATAGGGATCACCAAAACCTGCTGAGTAGAGGGTAACTGCTAACGAGGATCAAAGCTGCCCGCTGATGAACCACTTGCATTCAATAAAGATGCAGCGCCCCCGACAAAAGGGACGTTAGTACATATGAAATAGTACTAGTATGTAAAGCTAAAAAGCCTCCCATGGAATAGAATGCCAATACATCAAGGGGATACTCATGAAAAAAACAAGTAACAACCAATGATATCCAGATGCCAAGTTAAAACATAATATTTTCAAAATAGGAAATTAACATTTTGGTTGGGAGATCATTAGCATCCAATCATCACACCATACATGAGGCATGGAGTCCGATCACAAACTCGATCGCCTGAGCCATATCTCCACGAATCAATGTGGATTGACATGGTAGTATGAAAAAAAAGGTGATACCAAGAGTAGGAACCACCATGCACGTAACATGGCATCCGATCTCCACCCAATCGGCTAGGCCGTCTCCCCATATATGCCGTGTGGGTCGACTTCCAATTCACAGCTAACATCAATCTGATACCAATTAAGGGGAATAATCTCATCGCATCAATCTCATCTCAATTAAGGGGAATAATCTCATCACATCAATCTCATCCCGATTAAGGGGAATAATCTCAATCCACTCCTACACCGGTACGTGTAGTTTTGGGTGTGGGCTGTTACAACCCACCCTTCCTCGACTCGCTAATGATACTCCCAAAAATAGTTTTTGTTTTGCACACAAAGGAAATAGAAATACAAACACATTTATATCACGACCTTTCATACTATATATATAGCTCCATTAGTACTTTCAACCACTCACAACATCATTATTCATTGCCCTTGGCCATTCATATCATTCTTCATTCAAGGCACGATGGTCGTATCTCATATTTCACACTTTCATTTCTTTACTTTCAAGGATCATCATCATAAACATCAACATATAGAATATTTCGGAAATCATAACTTTAGATTCATTAGTAATGAAGGCTTTAAACACAATGGATTTCTTTCCCAAGTATGGAGCAACATGACTTGCAATCGCAACACAAGTTAAAAATCATAAACGAGTGAGACACCATTTATTCTTGAAATACTTTTTCCCGAAAGAGCAATACACAATTTCAACTCATGAGTATGTAAGAACTCAAATCACATTGGAAATACTTGTGAAGGAGAGCATGGAAATACTTGGCACATGCATGGCCTATCTCCAACCCCATAACATATTTAGACCCAAAACTTCTTGCATGCAAACTTAGGAGAAGGACTTACCCGGATAGATGATTGTTTAATGAATGCCTTCCTTGATTCTTGAAGATTGAGGCAAGAATTGATGAGTAGAATTGCTAGGTCTCTCCCTCTCTCTAAGATACTCTTAATTCTCTCTAAAACATCATATTTTTTGCCTTCAAAATGAGCCCCAAAGGCTTTTAATCAAAAGAGACAAGATTATAAAAATATAAAATGGACCCTCCGAACTTAACTCTGCGGTCGCATAGTGCACCGCATAACAGATATGCAGCCTGCAAAATGGACTGCAAAAATGATCCAAAAAACTGGGCTTATATGGACAAGTCTGCGGTACGCACACCAGTTATATGGATGCAAAATGGACCGCAGAATCATCCTCCTAAATTTTTCATACTAAATCTGCGATGGAAGGGTGGACCGTGAAATGGATATGGTATCGCATAATGGGCCACAAAACGACCTTCAAAATGCAACAATTTTTCTGCTCAACTCCTTGATGGTTATGCGGCCCGCGGAAAGGTTTTGTGGTCGCGAACTTGACCGCATAATTGCCTCCTTCTACAAAAAATTCCACCAACTCCTCAGTGCATCCTTCAACCCAAAAAGTTCATACCTTCGTACATATTAGTCTACCTCGACACCATGAAACCTTAAATTCCTTGGCAAAATTTTACGGGCCTTACAAAATAATTCAATTTTGCTGCTGACTACGCTCCATGGAACAAGAAAGTTGGTTAGAATGGTGGTCGTAACAATCCTAAAAATAATTACCCTTTTATTATCAAATCAGGCACATTTCCATTATTTAAAAAGATTATCATTGGAAAAAAAATTTGCCTGTTAAAGCTCCTCAAGATGATGAACGAATAACCAGTTACCGTGAAGGCTACTCATTTGTGTATAATTACTCATTTACTCTCGGGTTTTAACCTTTAATTGAACCAGGGATTTAGGAGTTCTATCATCATTTCTATGTCTGCTTAGGTCAAATAGGCTCGATAGTTTGGAGAATTCTAGCATGCCTCTGTTTCTTATTGAATTTGGTTTCGGTAAACTTCACTCTCTGTCATCTCCTTTGTTTTTATTCTCCAAAACTTTTCCCCTCAAGGGCATTTACCCTTAACGCTCGTAGTAAATAAGTCATTGTTGACCCTGAAGATGATCATGATCGGGGGTGGTACAGTATATTCATAGTTGTTCCCACCGAAGAACTGATTGGGCACGGTGATCATCTGTTCCCTGAGAAGTGGAATTACGCTTTTAAGTTCCTTCTAACTTTTCTGAAACACTTTTTCGGTTATGATCGTAATGATTATGTATATTTAATTTTTTTAACAGCCACCATGGAAATAGTTGGATAAGTCTGCGATTTCCAAGGCTAGATTACATAAATGTTATCTTCTGCACCTATATATCAGAGAACTTGGAAGTACATTTTTGAATTTTTTGGGTAGAGAGTAAGAACTCATGGTAATACCCCTTCTCTTTTGAAATATAAGCATTGTTTTCCCTTTCCGTATATGATCTTTCATTGTGTTTTTGTAAGATTTGGATTTCGAGGATCTCAACCTCAAGTTCTGGTTGATAGGCTTGTGGTTAATGAAGCCCATGGAGTGTATTTTAAAGTTGGCTGCTTTGAAGAGGAAAATAAACATGACTCCGAGAGAGAAGACGAACCCGTTAGTCCTCTCAAGAAGAGAACTAGATCTAGCAAAAACAAGTTGAGTTAGGAGGTGATCAGAGCTGTCCCCTAGTCAATCCCACTGAGACACA
The DNA here is from genome assembly GCF_001879085.1 of Nicotiana attenuata. NCBI lineage: Eukaryota > Viridiplantae > Streptophyta > Magnoliopsida > Solanales > Solanaceae > Nicotiana > Nicotiana attenuata. The sequence continues at coordinate 1,675,366 of NW_017670242.1, forward strand.
ACTTCGCCTTGTTGATGAGTCTGAGATAGCCCTTTCGTTTGGTACAAGTTGATATCGATGTTGATGAAGTTAATCCTGCACCTATGGAGTCACTGCAAGCCTTGTTTGACGATGGTTTCAGTGTTGTTTTGTTGTTTCACTGATGAGAACTAAATTTTTGAAGTTCAAAATTCTATGCTTCCCTCTTCTTCTTTAAATCCAGGACCACTTTCCAGTATTTCTACTTAGGACGAGGATGTCCCAACTACGGAGGTGAAGATCCGCCATGTTGTGGTTGAGGTTCCTAAAGATATCAACTTCATGAAACGCCCCAAGCAGGCTGCCCCATGGTTGAAGAAACTAACTGGCCCTCATGAAAAGAAAAAGTTGAACTTTCATTCTACTGCATGTCTTGTCAATGACATGGTCCACTCCATCCTCTGGGTATATTTCTTTACTTTCCTTTCTATTGCACTGTATTTATACTTTATTTTTCAGTATTCTTCTTTTGATATTGTAGTGCAATTTGGTTTGGCACTGAGTTGTTGAAAAGGATTACTTGGTATGGGGAAGTTATTGTCGAACAGACTGTGGACCTCGATGACGGAAAATCTTAGTTTGAGACAAATTGAGAAAGAAGCTTTGTAGTAGGAAAAAGATTCCCTCAGCACCATGCTAAGGTGGTTACTGCAAAACTAGCAACAACTATCACGACCCAATAATCCTATGGAAGGCCGTGATGAACCTAACCTTCATGACTTGGTAAGCCACACACTAACTTCATCAAATCAATAAGAAAAGATATAATATGTCTAAATTATCATAAATAGTGGAATAAGTGATCAACATAATCCAAAGCGGAAATACATAATATCAACTCCCAAAACCAGGTAGTATAGAATCTTGAGCTCTAACCGAATACATAAAGATATCTCAAAAGTACAATAATGTTCTTATTGTAAAAGTAACAGTATCAAAGTAAGGGAAGGGGACTCCAAGGGTTTGCAGTGTCCATGCAACACTAACTTGAATCCTCTCAGTCAGCAAATAAACTCACTCCCTAGATCCACTGCTGCCAACACCTGGGTCTGCATAAAAAATATGCAGAAATGTAGTATGAGTACGAGATAACATGTACTTAATAAGTATCAAGACTAACCTCGGTGATGTAGTGACGAGGTTCAAGTCATGTGATACACACAAATCAAAGAACCAGTGTAATAGACATAATAACTTGCAACAAAAATATAACCGGATGTAATATCATCAGCTCAACAAAACATGAGTTATCAACTCAACACAGGCAAATCAGTCTTGACAATCGAATCATCAGTTAATAACAAAGGCATATAGTACACATTAAGATTCACATAAAGCATGTAAAAATGCACAACAGGGCATAAAGGATTCACTTGAATGGCCAAGCTTCCACCCTTAAACTCAACTCCCATCATCTGTTTCCACAACAGAACCAACAACATCAGTCAAGGTACCACAATATGCGTGTACGCCGTCAAGAGAGAATGATGAGAGGGCGAACCTAGGGGGATGAATCCATATTCACACCCTGTACGGTAAAAACCTTGTGCCATAACAATAAGTGCACGACAAAGACCTTGTTCCTTAACAATAATCGCACAGCAAAGACCTCGTGCCACAATATCATCACATCACCAATATCCTCATGGAAGAGACCTCGCACCAACACCAACCCAATCCCGCTCAACATGTTTATGTGCAAAAATCACAACAGTCCAAGATAACAATTTATCCTCAAATAGAAAAATGCTCTCAAGTCATCAATATGGTGCACGAGATATAATAATAATAATAATAATAATAATAATAATAATAATAATAATAATAATAATAAAGCGCGAACGTATTTCAAGATGTAAAACATGACTACGACTAAATCAATATAGCAGTGATTTCAAAAATGCCCATCTTGTCTAATTAGGAGATAATAATCCTAAAACATGATCTCTAGCATGAAAGGATATGCTCACGTTGTCATATAAAGGACTACACATGTATCATAGAGAGCACACAATCAAGTTAAGGCATGTATAAGCCTAGAGTCTAATTTGATTATTTTGCATACATAGCATCTGCATATTCACTCATCACCTCGCATATACGTTGCTTTACTTACATTACAAATAGACAAAAAGGTCCAATCCGAAGGGTAAATTCCCACACATAAGATTAGGAAAGATAGCTAACTCAACAAGCCCAAATCAACCCTCTAAAATTGACGTTCCCTTTTTAATCAACTTCAACCGGCTCGAATCTAGCAAAAAGCTCTCAATAACGTCAAACAATATAGGAACTAAGTCCAAAAAATAAAGCTTTAATCTGTATTCAATCCCCAAAAAGTCAACAAATGTTAACCCCGGGACCAAATGGTCAAAACCTGAGTCAAGGGATAGATCCCGACTTACCATAACCCCACGATATGTGATTAGATTCCAAAACCAAGTCCAAATTCATAGCTCAAAACTCCAATTTTTATTTTCATAAGTTGTGGGGAAAATCCCCAATTTTCCCTCAAAATTCCATGTTTTGGGTGCTAATAGTCCATATAGATTCTTGAAATAATACAAAAAATGTGTAGAAATCACTTACCCCAAAGCCTTGTATGGAAAACTCCAAGCCAAAATCGTCTCTCCCAAGTCTAGGGTTCAAAATATGGGAGAATGAGCCTAAATCCTGAAATTCATTAATAAAAACCAGTTGTAGGTGTCACATTTGCGACAAGGGGTTAGCAAATTCTAACCTCGCAAATGCCAGAAAAGGTTCACAAATGCAAACTGTGTCCCTTAGCAGCAGACCCCGCAAATGAGACCAGGTTCCTCGCAAATGCAACCAATCATCGCAAATGCGAAGCCCCCTTCGCAAAAGCGGATGTCGCAATTGCGACACCAGCTTTGCAAATGCGAAGTTGGACTTCTCAGCCACATATCACAAATTCGATACAATGTCCGCAGATGCGGACTTCACAAATGTGAGTAGAACATCGTGAATGCGATGTCTGTAGCACTAGTAAAATTCCCAACATCCAACATCAATCCAAAACCAACCTAAAACTTACCCAAACCCCTCGGGCCCCACTGTGAACATCCATACAAGTATATAAACCTCATATGAACTCCCTCATAAGCTCAAAATGTCAAAATAACATCTACAACCTACGAATCAAGCACTAAAATGGTCTTGAAGAGAGTTGAGATCAAATGAAGTGAAATTGTGCAAAAAAAGTAAAAAAAGTGAAAATATCTCCAATGGAATCGCATCTGCATATAATGGTCCGCATTTGTCGGTCTCGCATCTGTGAGAAAAGGTCCGGATCTGCGGAAGAAGGCCTGCGAGGCAGAAACCCCATCTACGATTGAAGAACTGCATCTGCGGTCGCGCTTCTGTTCTTGAATACCTCTTATGCAGACGTGCTTCTGTGTCCTTTTGACCGCTTCTGCGGAATAGCCGTTTTCCACCAAAAATCACTTATGCAAGCAGGTATCCGCATCTGTGGAGCCGCACCTGTGATGATCCTTTCGCAGGTGCGCTCAACAGGCTTCAGACCTGGACAGGATCGACAATTCACATTTTCTCTGTCCCAAACCCACAAATACACGACCTAGCTTATCTTTGGCTTATTTTTCCGTCTCTTGACTAGAGAATACAATTTTTGGAGCTAGGGTTCTTGCACACACACTTGGGTCTTGAAGATTTAAAGATTTTGGTTGAGAATTTCTTACCCATTTATGTTCATTTCTTCATTTTCTTGTTTTGTATTGAAAATCTAAGTGTGTAGTATTTTTTCAACACTTGAGTCATGTTTATGGGAATATTCATATTTAAAGGGTGGATTAATATGTTGTTTTGCTTATGTATTGAACGGTTTTTATTTATTATGAAGTGAGTTATTGTTTCTTTAATTATACTTGTTCTTTAATATTTCAAAAGGGATTAGCTAACTCTAAGACTCATCCATTAACTTCGAATAAATTTTGGAAAAGATAATTTAGGGTTGGGAAAGATTAATTAACAAGAACTTAAGGCGTTAACCCTCACTTTATAGATTCTACCTAGGGATAGGATTGAACTACTTGTAGCCTTCGGGTGTGCTTAATCTCTTAATTGTTTTAGGGATAATTCAATTAGGAAGTCTTGTAAGCCTTCGGAAGAAGCTAACAAAGAATTATTACTTGAGGCTAATTAACATAAACTTGCTCATATTTGTAAAATCGTGAAATACATTGGATCGTTACTTGAGTGTAATTTTCCTTGTATCCATGCTTGTAGCCATTGATCATTTTACTAGCTTTATAGGTTAGTTTATATTTTCTCAATTAGTTATAAATATTTTCTCAAAACCTTTCTAAGTGTTTGCTTAGCATAATAAGTGATAATTCTCTTACACGCCTAATCGCCTACATATTGTTCTTTGTGGGATTCGACCCCGACTCATAGTTGGGTATATTATATTGCATGCGACCGTGCCCATTTAATTTTTGGTAGTAGATTTAGGTGTCATCATTTATCCCTTCTTTCCTTTTGGCATGATCCATATGATACAAATGAAACGAGCAAACACGGAACTTTCACAAATGACTCTATTCTTAGAAGTACTAGGGGTACCTATGTTCTTGATTTCTCATGTGTCCTATTATTATATCGTCTGTTGATGTGTCTCAGAAAATACGTATGTTGATAAAGTTCATTTCATGATATTAACCGAAGGCATATTGATCTTATTACTTTTCGAGAGATTTTATTGACTTACTTCTGTATGCATTGCATTCATTTATATATGTGCACTGACTCATGACCGGATGTCATTATATATATATATATATGGGGTATGGTGAAAGGTTACGACGTTATATACGCACCACCAGCTGATCAGCTGGTATACGTTGATGATTTTGCCCATAGAGGCCGAGATGATATGATGGGATGCCCTCAGAGGCTTGATGATGTTATGTATGCATGATATGACATTTATACGCATATGCATGACATTATAAATGTTTCATGATTCACAGAGCTATTCAGACTTACAGGTTGATTTCTTTACTCCATGTTTCTTTCATGTCTTTTGTATACTGTTTTTCATGCCTTACATACTCGGTACATTATCCGTACTGACGTCCCTTTTTCCTAGGGATGTTGTGTTTCATGTTTGCTGGTCCCGATAGACAGGATTACAGTCTTCCTAGTAGGCTATCAGCTTAGCGGAAGATGTTGGCGCACTCCACTTGCTCCGGAGTTGCCAATTTGGTCGGTATACTTTGAACATGTAATGATTGGTATGGCGGGGCCATGTCCCAACCTTTACATTTATGTACTCTTAGAGACTTGTAGACATAGGTCATGTATATGGATAGTTGTATGGACTTTTCGGCCTACGGTTTGAGTGTACAAATGATAATGTCGGCCTTATAGGCCTGTATGTCACATGTATAAGTTTGTATATCATGTTAGGTCCTGCTATGTCGAGTATTCCCTTATGTTTTATTGTGGCTATCTCATGACGGTCCTTCTGGCCCACTTACCCATGATGTTATGATAAGAAAGATATGTTACGTTGGTACTCGGTTGAGTAAGGCACTAGGTGCCCGTTGCGGCTCTGCAGTTTGGGTCGTGACATTGTGATGTTCTCCTGGATTGAGTTAAGTGGAAGGTTCCTAGTTGATGAAGTGTTTATCATACTTATAATTCGGAGTTGATATCGGAGTTCTTGTATTTTCACAAAATAGCATTATAGATGCGTTTAGCTGTGTGGGACTAGGATTGAATGATCAAGGTTGCATTCTAGTTTCGAAAGGAAGGTCATGAGTTCTAGACAACATGGGAGATTTCAAATTTTTAAAAGGATGCTAGAACTATCTTGTATCACCTAAGAAGGATGTATGTTATAGAAGATGCATTCTATATTGAGTTACGGATGCTTGACTAGTACTACTGAAATCCCATGGTTGGTAACCATTGATGTTTAGGTTTGCTACTCGACATGGAGGATTTATGGGAGTATTTCTCATGAGGTGATCTTGTATGCATGACGTGGCAGTTATTTAGGTGGAAGAGGTTGAGATCGGGTATAGAGATTCTTGTATTCATGAGATTTAGAGAGTGGATCTTCTTAGAAGCAGACTATCCCTTTGGTTGCAGATGTGAGCGTGTGTTAAGGGTTAGACAATTGATTATATGTGTTATGGATAGGCCATTGTGGAAATTTGGGAGGCTATGCACCTTATCGAAATGGTTTGAATTGCCTTGAGGGCATATTGGTAGGCCTAATGGGTGTGTGTATTCTGCACTGCATTGGATTTTTTTACTCAACACAACAATTGCTTGGCGTGTGTCATCGACTAGAGTTGATCTTATTCATGCCTTAATTTGTTCTTTGTGTTACTCTCTAATGCTACGATGGGTTGTGAGATTATTTGACTATTTACACACATGATGTAATAATATGGTCTTGTTTAGGTCTTGTGGCGATATTTGAGCGAGATGACTCTTGAGATATTGAATTACTTATTGCACCTTAGTCATGCTTTGCATGTCTGTGGTATATTGTGCTATCCGTCTCTCCATAGTTATAGTCATGCACTTCGCATGCTTGCTGTTGATACATATGTGTTTGTTGATTATGAGCATTATGGCTGGATGGGTATTCCATGTGGATTGATATGTTTAGATCAGGTTACACTCAGCAATGGAGTTATGATTGGATATGATTTCCTGTTCTTATTCCTGGTGTCTTTTTTTCTCCCTTATGGATGGTTCTCTATCCATTATTGGTTACATCCGAGTTGTTGCTTATGTGGTGCATAGAATGTGTCATATATGGTTCTAGGTATCATTTGGGGTGGCATGTCGGTCAACCAGCGTGTACTGGGTGAGACGAGGTTATTGGATCTGGAGTTAGGGCAATCGGATTTGGATAGGGAATGTTTGGAAGAATAATATTAGTAGTCAGCTCAGAATTTGACAATGGTTCTTGTCGGGTAAGAGAACTCTACGACTTATTGATTTGATGGGTGGCTATACGTTTCTACACCTTTCTGTTATCATCAACAATGATGAGAAGGTTTGGAACAAGGTTTTATTTGATATGAGGTATACTATCGGTACCGGTTTGGTAATGGGCAGCTAATGTGGTCGAAAGATATTGGTATGAGTATATGGGTTATGCGGTACATTGTGTAGTTATATCTTATGAGTAGTGCAACTTTTGGAGAATGATAAAGTTTATATACACAAGAACCGGATCTTAGAGGGAGTTCCGGAAGCTGGAACTTGGTTCAAGGGCTTATTATCCAAGGCTGAAGGAAGAATCTTTAGTCAGGGTGCTGTTAATACGCTCATATGGATTGAGGTGACATGATATCACTCATGGGTATGTGTATGATAAGCTCTTACCATGATTTGATGACTTCTGAACGATTCTTGGCACGTTCAAGAACGAACATATGTTTAAGTGGGGGGAGAATGTAATGACCCGACCGGTCATTTTGAGCTTTAGCATTCCGTTCTGTGGTTTCTTTGAGTACCTTCATATGATGCACCATGACTTGCATATATGGTTGGTTTTGATGTTCAAGAGGTTCGGGATTGATTGGTAGAGTGATTCTCAATTTGGAAGCTTTAAGTTAGAAGAGTTAACCAAGATTTGACTTTTGAGTAAGCGATCTCGAAATCGAGATTTGAAGGTTTCAAAAGGTTCTTATGGTAATTTTAGATTTGGCCGTGTGTTCGGATTTAGATTTAGATGTTCCTAGAAGGTTTTGGCTCAATTTGGAGGAAGGTGGCAATTTGATGAATTTGAGAGTTCATAGGTTTGACCGGGAGTTGACTTCAATATTATCAGAATCCTATTGTAGTTTCGAGACCTTGAATAGGTTTATTAGTTGATTAAAACTTGTGTGCAATTTGATTGTGATCCCGAATGTCTAAGTGTGATTCGGACGCGTCTGGCGAAGTTGAAATATTTAAAACTTAAGAGAATGGTTTGATCTTCGATTCATGGTTTTGATGTTATTTGTGATGATTTGAGCCTTTGAATAAGAAAATACACCCAAGCCCCTCGGGACCCCATCCAATCATATCAACCAAAACAAATACATTATCTAAATCGGTCATTGGTTGAGAGATTAGTTAAGTTAATATTTGGAGTTTGACCACGGTCAATATCGGGTCAAGACAACCTCTTTTCAGTGTTTTGAGTATTCGATTAGGTTCGTAGCATATTTTATGATTAAAATGCATATATGGTTTGTATCCGGGAGGTTTCAGATGAGTTTGGGTGCTAAAACTAAGATTTGCAATTGCTGAATTTCTGGTGCGACAAATCCGAAAATACCAGTTATGTCCCTTAGTTCGTCCATAAATATAAGATTTTCTTTAAAACTTTAAAACATCATATCTCTCTTATTTAAGGCCAAATTGGGTGATCCAAACGGTTGTCTTGGGTGGAATCTCGCAAGGATTATTTTGGGCTTGTCAAAGGTGAGTTTCGGAATTATCTAGCATCTAATTCGGGCTGGGACAACTACTGTATTATTTTACTTATTTCGAGATTTAGTCACTTTTTCTCACAAAGTTTTGGAGCTTGGGAAGAGACAATTTTTGAGGATATTTTCATCACTACTTTGTGGTTAAGTGATTTCTACTTATTTTTGGTATTATTTCAAGAATCTAGATGAATTATTAATACTCAAGACATGGAACTTGAGATGAAATTTGGGGTTTTGACGACGCTTTAAGAGAGTATATTTAGGGGATTTGAGGGTCAATTTGGACTCAGTTTTGGAATCTAATCACATACTTGGACTCAACAGGTTATGGGTCATCGAGATTTGGTATTGGTTTCGGATTTTGTGCATGGGAGCCCGAGTTGACTTTTGTTGACTTCTTTAGAATTCTTTAAAGATCGAAGCTTTATGGGTTGGGATCGCTTCCTATAGCATTGTTTGACTTCCTTGGATGATGATTGGTATGGATTTGCTTGATTGGAAGGCTAGCGTGAGGTTTTAACGTGATTTGAGATTAAAGACTAGCCTGGATGTGGTAAGTATCTTGTATAATCTTGTTGCGGGAGAATAACCCTTAGGATATGACCTTATTTGTCTAATTGGAATGTGTGAAAAGGTACGTATATGTGAGGTGACGAGCGTACATGCGGGGGCTATATATGTTTCATGATCAGAGTAGTCTTCAGGCTATATCATGCCTTGTTTTGGATACTGTACTTCCTGATATCATGCTTTATATGTATGTATGACTACATAAACTTCTCGGATCGTGCTGGAGATCATGTGTGGGACTTGATTTCCTGTTTGAACATGATACTCATTATTATATGGCGTACTCGCCTAACCTGAACTGTAGTTGTACACTTTGCACATGCATACACCTTAACATGCTATTTTATTAGTTCTTGAGCATGTGATTTGATATCTTTGTTTGTATATGTATTCTTGTATATGCTTTCTGTGTGATGGGCTGAGTTGAAAACCAGTGAGTGGTCAGTACGGGTTGAGTTATTATAGCATGTGAGTTGTTCGTATGGTTGTTATGATTATGGCACGTGAGTTGTCTGTGTGGTGATTATGATTATGGAACGTGTGTCCGCGGAACGTGTGGATAAGGATCCATCCCCGTAGGGTCACCCTCTCATGTTTCTCTCTTAATGGCGTACACACGGGTTATGGAAAACTGATCTGTGATTGGACTTTGCATATCTTCTTTATGAAATATCAAAGTCAAATCCGTAGTTCAATTTCCAAACAGCTCGTAAAAACTCCAGTTTCAATGAAAGTTAATTAAACATTTGTTCAATATTTTTCAATAAGGGTTCAGCATAAAAGAAGGGTGAAAAATAGTAAGTTCATAAACAAGCCCCTCGGGCAAAGTATCACTCATATATATATATAGCCTCTCGGGCAAGCCTCTCAGTCAGTCGTGATTCAACTCTCGTCACTCAGCACTCTCGCTCAATAGATATCTCATAATAATAATCGTTGCGACGTGCAGCCCAATCCGTAAATATATATATAGTCGACTGCGCTCACTGGGGGTGTGCAGACTCCGGAAGGGCTCCTACAGCCCAAGCGCTATATCGCTGCGGCGTGCAGCCCGATCCAATACATATCGCTGCGGCATGCAGCCCGATCCATATACATATAAATATCGCTGCGGCGTGCAGCCCGATCAATAAATATATGTATAAATATCGCTGCGGCGTGCAATCCGACCCATAAGTATATATATAATCCTCACCATCAGGTCCTCGACCTCTCTCACTCATCAACCTCACAGCCACTCGAGCATTTCAGTGAAAAATCAGGGAACTCAGACCAAACAATTTTCATATATATAAAACAGAGTAATGAAGCTGAATCAAAAGTAAACAGGTAAAAATCATGACTGAGGATATGTTTTCGAATTAGAACAGTGTGAGGAAAGTAGTAAAATACCCTTGAGGGTCCAAACAGTTTGGTACAAGGCCCCAAACATGGCATTCAGCCCAAATTAACAGATTCATTTCTAAGACACACAGATATCATATAGAGTTTATCAAAATAAGCAACTCTACAGTTGCCACGGGACGGACCAAGTCGCAATATGTGCATCACCTCACTTATCAAAACAGTACGAAATTTCGGGGTTTCACACCCTCAGGTCTAGATTTACAATCGTTACTTACCTTGAACCGGACAAAAATCTACTCCGTAATGCCCTTTCCTCTCGACTCGGCCTCAAATCGTCCCGAATATATCTAAAATCAGAATCATAACATCAATATATGCCAAAGGAACAAGGCCCACGCGAAAATAATCAAATTACATCAACAAATCCCGAAATTGGTCAAACCCGACCCCCGGGCCCACGTCTCGAAATTCGATAAAAATCACATCACTAGAATCCTTATCCTCCGACGATTTTATACATATCAAGAACATCAAAATCGGACCTCAAATGGCCCCTCAAATCCCCAATTTAAACTCTCCAATTTCAAGCCCTAATTCTCCAATTTGAACCCTTAAATTCCACTAATTTCATGTCTAATCAGTTAGAAATCACCATAGAATCGAGTATTGAGTTCAAAAATCTTACCTCCAAGTGTTACCCCTCGAATCCCTCTTCAAAACCTCTCAAAAAGCTCCAAGCCCGTCTCAAAAAGGGTGGAAAAATGGGCAAAAATTTGTGAAGGGAAGCTTATATACTTTCTGACCCAGGGATTCCGCACCTGCGGTCCTTTTCTCGCTTCTGCGGTACCGCTTCTGCGGTCTACCCAACCGCATCTGCGGCTTTCACTTATTTCCCTTAAACTGCGCCTGCGCCTCCCTACCCGCACCTGCGGTCACGCAGGTGCGTTCCAGCTTCCGCACCTGCGGCTTCTGGCCTTCTTGCTCATGGCCACATCTGCGGCTGCTTCCTCGCTCCTACGGGCGTTGCACCTGCGGTTTCCACTCTGCAGGTGCGGTTATGACAGGAACAGCTGCTGAGCTGCTCAATAACAAAAACCAAACTTTCCGACAACCTTCTAAAATTATCCCGAGGCCTTCGGGACATCAACTATAAATACGAACAAGTCACATATCACTATTCAAATTTATACCAACCTTCAGAACACGTCAAACAACATCGAAACATCAAAACACCCTCGGATTCAAGCCTAAGGATTCCAAAACTTCCGAATTCCGCAAACGATCAAAAAGTCTATCAAACCTCATCCGAATAACCTGAAATTTTGCACACACGTCACAAATGACACAACGGGCCTACTCCAATTTTCGACATTCCATTCCGACCCCGATATCAAGATTTTCACTACCAACCGGAAAATGCCAAAATTTAAATTTCGCCAGTTCAAGCCTAATTCTACCACGGACCTCCAAATCACATTCCGAACGCGCTCCCAAGTCCAAAATCAGCTAACGGAGCTAACCAAGTCATAAAAATCCAAATTCGAGATCAAATACTAAAAAGTCAAAACTTGGTCAAACCTTTCAAATTTAAAGCTTTAAGCTGAGAATCATTCTTCCATATCTGTTCCGATTAACCTGAAAACCAAAGCCGACGATTTACATAAGTCATAATACATCATACGAGGCTAGCCATGCCCGAGAACTGGCGAGCGAAGTGTAAATACTCAAAACTAGCGGTCGGATCGTTACATTAATTTTCGTAAACAAAGTACCACTTATATATAATTCTCTTTCATGGATTATTATTTTACTGTGAGTATTAAATTCACAAAATAAGATCTCTTCATTTTTAGATATTAACTCTTTTCTTCTTGAATCACATAACTTCCAAGTTTGTTATTCCAATTTTGTGAAAGCAAGGATTTGTATCTTCAACTCAATAAATTATTGAAATTGAGAAGAGTTATGAACATCAACAGGTAGATTCAGTAATTCCCTACTAGAACTTGCTCAGAATATTTGTCAAAGCGAAATAATAGTTGATACTAATTTCTGAAAAATGAATTAGGCTTTCTTTGATTTCTTCTTTTTGGCCTAAGAATGCAACCAAAACAAAAAAAAATTGTATCCCTAGTAACCAACTTTGAAGCCTGTAAACCATTCTTTCTTGTCACACCACAATATGAACCAGTAAATTATAGGTACCCATGTATATGTAATTACTTCTTCCTAATTGTTTCTCTTCAGCTAAAAATTCAGAGATGGAGCTTATTAAAAGAAAAAAAAAATGGCGGCAGAAAAGGCAAAGAAGCAGTATACATATAGATTATTCATATATAGAGAAAACTCTATTGTACAGAAAGTATTGTTTAAAAAAAAGGAAGAAGAGGAAATTGCTTCAAATTTCACAATATATATTGCTTCAATAGCTACAAAAAAAATAAAAAAATAAAAAAATAAAAAACGAAACAAAAAAAAAGTCACAATAAATATTCCTTTTATCCTACCAGCCTAAACCCTAACATTACTAAAAGATTTTAGAAAATAGTGTTTAAACTACATTAGTGGCGATTTACATAATGAGCAAGCCTATGGATAAAGAAGTACAATTCTTGTTGACGGTGGCCATAAATTTATCAATTCTTAAGAGTCATAGGGAGAAGAAATGCAAGTTCTTGCCAAACATAGATGGAATCATAAGAAAGGTAAATGTTTTGTGAGGTTGAAAAGGTTAATCAGTTTTAGGAAATGAGGAAATCCTTATCTTGAATAAATTTTCTCTCCACAAGGCAAACAATGATTTTTGAAGAGAGTTGTTCCAATAAACAAAATTAATAAAAAAAATGCTTTTTCCTCGAGGACGAGTAATAGTTCAAGTATGGGGGAATTTGATGAATATAAATTATTCATGTATTTTCATACGTATAAATAAGGATTTTCAAATAAACCATGAATAAATATATTCGATTCTCCTATAATTTCTAACAAGTTTTGCAGAGGAAAGATGAATTGAGGAAAGAGTACTACAAGCAAAACAAGGAGGAAAAAGAGCAATGCACGTGGTAAACAAGATTGAATCAAATTTTGAAGTCACAACATGAAGTCTTGAAGTTACAACATCAACATTTGAAGTCACAACTTCAAGACTTAAAGTTGCAACATCATCTCACCTTTGCTACACATTATCTATAAATAGACACTCATAATGTATTGTGAGAAAGTATCTTACGGGAGAAAACTAATCTTTGGTCTCTCTCTTTGTCTCTAGTATTTTCTACTAGTTGTCTTTCTTTTAGAAGAATAATATTCCTTCATAAGTTCTTTGTTCTAAATTAGTTTTTATTACTTAGTAATGGAGTAACATTTTTGTTGGGATAGTTGATGAAGCTTTATATATATATATATATATATATATATATATATATATATATATAAAATAGTAGCTCACTAGTGGGATTTTACTGGGTATGTTTGATGTTTAATGATATAATACTAGCTCAGTTTAATACATCCTTGGCTTGAAACTTTCTTTTTATATTGTATTGTGCTATAATAATAGTTTTAATTAATTATTATTATCACTTCTATATATTTTGTTATTTTTATATTGATTTTGTAATTATCACGAAGCAAAATTGTTATATAATAACCAATGAATAAAATAGTAGAGTAAGAGTAATTTTTAGTAAACTATTATTCCAAGTTCGTAATCTTGTTTGCCTCGGTTTTAATTCTTACTGAGGAATTGTTGTAGGCAAGATTGTTGATTTTTTTTAGTAAAAATATTCTCACGAAGTTTTTACTACCTCTTAGCACAATTCAAGCAAGAAAATATTTCGGTCTAATCGTCACTAGTTTTAACCCAATTAATCACATAACCTCACGGAGTGCTATTAATTGACTAATTCTTAGTGAGCTAACTATAATTGTATTAGCAATAAGCAATTATTCCTCAGAGAAATACATGTAAAAATTGAGATTTTATTGTAATATACTATCAAGTGAATTCAACGATTCCCAACTCTTTTAAATTATAAATCTTCCGCAAGTTCTTGGTTTTTATTTAAGTAATTAACAAGCATTAAACCTCCCTCACTTTTCATCAAATTGATTCTCTCAAATAGTAGTTGAAATATTAAAAGTCTTTAACATAGATGTTTCAATCTCTATTTGACGATATCATAAACTATACTAGAATTTGACTAAGCACGAGCAGAAAAATCCTATACATATTGGCCTCGTCACCTAAAGTAGGGAATGCCCTGTCCTTTGGATTTATTCACGGAATAGTTGCCTAGATGGCAAGAGCTTATCAGCCAACGTTCGAGGATGAATGTTCCAACGGGGGAAATGATGTTACACACCATATTTCCGTACGTAAAAGTATATCGTAACTCAATTGATGTAAGCTCGGAAATGAGATCATCTATGAAAGTACTAAGATCATGAAATAAAAGTACCAAGAGTTTTGGAAGGTTTAGAAGCTAAATGAATGAAGAAAATAAGTTTCGTCGAAAGTCGGCAAATTGGGAATGTTATAACCTGTACTTTTGGAGTAAAATTAGGTTTGTCACGACCCAAATTTCCCAACGTCGGGACCGTGATGGCGTCTAACACTGTACTCGCTAGGCAAGAAAACGTTACAAATTATTTCGTCTTTTTCTTTTATCTTTTAACAATTAGCAAGTTAACATAAGTAAATCAGCGGAATAAAATGAAAGAAACAGAGTTTAACAAGTTATCTAATACAATTGCGAAACCATAATAAAACTCCACCCAGAACTGGTGTCATAATTTCACGGACCATCTACGAATACTACACATAATAGTCTGAACAAAGAAATACACATCTGTTTCGGAAGTAGATAAAACAGAAACGAAAAACAGGATAGAAGGGGACGCCAAGGCCTGCGGACGCCTGCAGGACTACCTCGGGTCTCCACTGGTCTGAAGGCAGCAACCTCGAACTACGGTCCGTACGGTCCAGCACTGGGATCTGCACAAGAAGCGCAGAGTGTAGCATCAATACAACCGACCCCATGTACTGGTAAGTGCTGAGCCTAACCTCGACAAAGTAGTGACGAGGCCACGACGGTGTATTATATATATATATATATATATATATATATATATATATATATATATATATAACCTGCAACAGTTTATAATAAACAGAGAAGAAGTATGGAATGAAAATAACCGGAACTTGCATTAAAGCAACACAGGACCCAACCAGTTTACCTGTATTCAGCTATAACCAATCCTTAGGAAATTTCAACACCTCAATAATAACTTCAACAGAATAAATGCCAAAAACAATAACTGATGCGGCGTGCATCCCGATCCCACCATATAAACAATAATAATATCAATATTTCCGACAATAACAGTATCAATATTCTCCCTTATTCCTCCGTGTTGCGGCATGCAACCCGATCCCACCTGTCCTCCCTTATTACTCCTCAACACATATCACCCTTATTCCTCCTGTTGCGGCGCGCAACCCGATCCCACTTGTCCACCCTTATTACTCCTTGTTTCGACATGCAACCCGATCCCACCAGACAATCACAATTCTCCCTTATTCCTCCTGTTGCGGCGTGCAACCCGATCCCAACATATGTATATATCAACACCAATCGCAAAGAATAAATACAAGGTGTTTCACAAGTTAACTCAATTTCCACAATTCTTATACTTCAACTACACAATGGAATATCGCTATGATTATAAAACTTCACTCATGAAAACAAATCAGTGAGACCAACCAACGTGCACCATAAGGCACCAATGAATCCATATAAGCCAACGGGGTAATAAAATAAAGCTACGAAACCAATAATACCTCAATGGGAACATCAACAATTAACATGAAACAATTAAATAATTCAATAAAGGGCAACAGTTAATATGAAGCAATTAGGCATGGAAGCATTTAAGAGCAAGTAGCAATTAAGGCATGGAAACAGTTTAAGCAAGTAGCAAATAAGACAAGAAGCAGTATACTAGGAAACGGGGAAGGGAACAAACTAAAACACATGATATTTCATTTAGCACATAAGTCGGGAATTCTTATTCCCTCAAGTCAAGGTAAACCAAACACTTACCTCAAGCCAACGGACAATTCAACACTCAACCACCGCTTTACCTCTCGATTCCACCACCAATTCACTCGTATCTAGCCATAATTAATTTAACAACATCAATAAATGCTAATTAAACCACTTCCAATGCATGAATATGAATTTCCCAATGTTTTCCCCAAAAAGTCAAAACCCGACCTCGGGCCCGCTTGGTCAAAACTCGAAGTTCGAACCAAAACCCGATTATCCATTAACCCGTGAACTCAAATATGCAATTAGTTTTGAAATCCGACCTCAAATGGAGGTCCAAATTCCCAAAATTTAAAAATCCTAATTTCTACCCAAGAACACCCAATTTCCCATGAAAAACCCTAGATTTTGAAGTGAAATCATGTAAAAAGATGAATTAGATTGAAGAAGATGAGTTAGAAATCACTTACCTATGATTTGAAGAAGTTTGAGTCTTTGAAAAATCGCTTAAGGATGTTTAGGGTTTGAGAGAAGTGTAAAATGATGAAAAATCCCGTCTGAAATCTCACTTAGCAGGTGCAGTTATCGCAATTACGATCAGGGGTTCGCAATTGCGAACCCTTTGAAATTCTGCTACCTTCGCATTTGCGAAGAAAACGTCGCATTTGCGACAGAGGGGCCTTCGCAAATTCCGGCCCAGAGTTTGCATTTGCGATGAGGGCCTGCCCACGCCTGGTTCGCATTTGCGACATATTTGTCGTATTTCCCAGGCCTGTTCACTTCGCAATTGCGAAGCCTGATCTCGCAATTGCGAGATAAGAGGCCTGTGCAAAAATACCAGATGCACAACTGAGTTTCCTAAGTTCAAAACACTCTGTGGCCTATCCAAAACTCACCCGAGCCCTCGGGGCTCCAAGCCAAACATGCACACAAGTCTAAAAACATCATACAAACTTGTTCGTGCGATCAAATCGCTAAAATAACATATCAAACAACGGATTTAACACCAAACTCATGAATTTCACAAGATAGTTCAAATTTCTATTTTATCAACCAAGGGTCCGATTTATACCAAACCAACTCGGATTCTTACCAAATTTCACATATATGACGTAATATTATATTAAGCCTGTACCGGGCTCCGGAACCAAAATACGGGCCCGATACCATCAAGATTATAAACCATTTCATTTCCAAAAGTCCTTATATTTTCCAGCAAACAATTTTCTTTAAAAATTCTTTTCTCGGGCTAGGAACCTCGGAATTCGATTCCGGGCATACGCCCAAGTCCCATATTTTACTACGGACCCTACGGGATCGTCAAATTACGGGTCCGGGTCCGTTTACCAAAAATATTGACCGATGTCAAGTTTAATCAATTTAAAGGTCAAATTTAATATTTTTTGTTAAAATTCACATAAAAGCTTTCCGGAATCGCGCACGGACTGCGCACGCAAATCGAGGAGAGATACAAGGAGGTTTTCAAGGCCTCAGAACACGAAAATGGACTCTAAAACAAAAGATGACCTTTTGGGTCATCACAAGGTTGCTTGACATGATAATAAGGTGATGTTATGAGGTATTTTAGTCTTATTATAGTCATGTTTTAAGTTTTAAAGTCAAGCGCGTTGTGAAACAAAAGTCGACGAAAGTCGTCACAAGTTACGTTCATAAATTGTACTGAAATTTAGGTCTAGTGTCATTGTGATTTTCTATCAATATACCAAGATCTAGGGGTTGATCTACCCACAAAATTAAACATCTACATCAGCTATAATATTGTCACATAAGCATAGTTAACGGTTAAAGGTGTTTATTACTAGCCATTTTCTCAAGTAAAAGTGTTCAAATGGGAAACCCAAAAGTTGATATATCGGCTTTACAAAGTGATAAGTGGCTAGAAAGCCATTGGCACGATAGAATCAAGCCAGAGCTAAATCCAATTGGATCAAAGTAACAGAATCGAGCCTGAGCTAAATCCAAATGGATCAAAGTTAAGCCCGAACTAGTCGGCTCATGTCCAACCCTAGGTCCGGCTTGCCACTTTAGCCTGTCCCGCGACGTGTCGAAGGATCGCTGCAATCCACCTGATTCCCGTCTTTTCACTTGCCTTATCTCACGCTCTCTCACACTCCTCTTCACTTTCCACTTTGCTTCCATGGCCGAGCTACAGCAGCCCGACGCCCCCATCACCGCCGCTGCCATCCCTTCTGCCACCGCTACAACCACCACCTCCAATACAACATCTATAGCTCCACCACCTCCCCCATCCGATAACCCTCCAACCAACAACGTCAATAGCAAGAACTTAGGCCCCAGCTTGGCTCCGAAACGGCAGCGCCGACCAAGTGTTCGATTAGGCGAGATCGGAAACTCACCTTCCGACACTCACTTCCGACGAGGCCCCAAAACCTGGCGTTTCCATAAGGACCCTACCCTCGCTGCTAAAACCTCAAAGACCCGGCCTTTAACTAACCTCGTTAACGGCGGCGCCGGCGGCGATAATTATGACGACAGCAACAACATCGTCGAGGACAACAACAATTACAACTTTGATTTGGGAAATCGGAAGTCGAAATCGAGGAAACCCGCGAAGAGAGTGAGGACAAATTGGCATTCATCTAAGTTTGATACGCTCAATGGTGGAGGAATTCACGAAGAAGCAAACTTTTTCAGGGAAGACAACAATGATAACGAAGAGTTTCGGGAATTCGAGCCGTCACCGGGCTCGGAAAGCCCAGTAAAAGAGCATAGCCCTGTAAACTCTATGGAACACATGGGCCTTCAGTATTGGGATCGGAGGGGGATTAGGACTAGAGTGTCCGAAAGCAGAGACCATCACGATGACCTCAATAATGAAGGAGTGAATTCAGGGGATAAGAACAACATTGGAGTAAGGGAATGGTTGATTGGTTTGGGGCTGGGGAGATACGCACCCGTTTTCGAGATACACGAGGTTGATGATGAGGTATTGCCCATGTTGACTCTGGAGGATCTCAAGGATATGGGGATTAATGCTGTTGGTTCCAGAAGAAAAATGTACAATGCACTACTGAAGCTGCGGAAAGGCTTTTCATGAGTTGAGTTTACCGTTTCATGATTTTAATGTTTGATTAGGTTTTATTTTTCTGCTTACTTTCCTTTTTGCCCGTTAACATGAATAATTAAATATCAAGTGGTGTTAGTTTTGGAGCTAGATTTTTTTTCCTTCTTCTGCCTTTGCTATGTTAGTTATTGTGAAATGTAATTGTTGATATACGAATGAGAATGACATATGAGGAGTACTTTTTATTCATTAAGGAAGTGTAAATATTTTTTTATTTTTTTTATATAAATGAACTAGTCAAAATATAAGTTTTAAAGAAGTCAATCAGTGCTTACCTTCAATACACCTGCATTTAATTAAAAGAAATAAAGGAAATCACCTTTAGGATATGGTGTGTTCTGGAGTATTAATTTGTGTGCCAAATGGTTAGCTATGACCTATGTTGAACGGACTATCCAAAATGCAGTTGCACTCGTGTTGGATCCTCCATAAATGCACCTGACGGCATTTTTGGAGAGTCCGAGCAACATAGGCTATGACTATATACATTTGAAGCACTTTAGCTGCAAGATCTCCTCTCTAGTCTTCGTTTATGCGGGTGTTTAGTTCCGCTTTTTTAGTAAGATCCTTTGTAGTCGTTATCGAAAAGAGATTTTCTCTTGTATTAACTTGCATAGAGCTTAACAAACTTTTCGTAGTAATTTTAAATTTTAATTACTATGTATACAACAATTGGTGAATCATTTGCCTATAAGAAAAAAATCGTTGAATCATTTGATGAAACAAAAATGAATGACTTTCTAGAGAAATGCATGATGTATGCGAGCCTATCTTAGACTTACGCTAAGTCTTTCACAAAAGCATACTTCAGACAGTCCCTGCTTTGTTAGCTTCCAACTGTACTATAAAAGATTTCCTTGTAGAAACCTTACATCTTCTTGGGTTGATGATCTTATCGAGAATTGCCTTTGCAGGCTTAGCCTTCTTCTCCAAAGACCGTAATTTGTCTCATCTGGAGGAAAATAGTTAATAACTTATAAAAGAAGAAGCTTCCTCATGCTTAATGATGGTTGTTACGGAATAATTGGTGTACCCATTTTATGGTCATCGTACCCCGGTCTCGATCAATTAATTGATGTAAAAGCTTAATCTCCTATGTTTTGATAAAACTCTCATTCAGCTGGGAAACCGCACAGGTAATTAGCTTGGAAAGAGAGAAATCCATTTTGTAGAATATATCTGATAGTTGTGACATATGTATTTGATAACATGCTTCTAAAGTGAGATACTAACTTAGTGTCTAACTTTCTGAGCTTTGTGACAGATATAGTTGAAGATAATCTTTTAGGCAAGATAACTGCGTTTCAATCTTCCCCTCTCCCCTAACTAGCCATGCTTGACTACAATCACCTACATGTGGGTAAAAGCTTCTCCCCTGACCTCAAATGTACCATTTTTGCTTGCAAGTGGTTGCACCATTCAGTAGCTGCTTTTGCTTTCTAGTCTCCTAGCTCTGCTTTTGCATTTGTTTATTTTTCAGGCAATCAAAGTGTTATGTTTCCTAGCTTAGATCTTTTTTTTTTCTACTAATTACAATTTTTTTGGACATATTGTGATACTTCATGTGTTTTTTTTCCTCTTTTTCTTAGATGGAGGAGGGTTTTTTTTTTTTTTTT
>NW_017670242.1:1696578-1815798 GCF_001879085.1 Nicotiana attenuata
GGGGGGGGGGGGGGGAGTTTGAATCTGAAGAGGATAGTAGATACCCACTTGCTGCTATGAATGAGATGTATTCTCGTTTCTTGCAATGTCTTTTTTTCTCTGTTTGATCCGTAGCTATTATTAGCTTGCCGATCTCATTTGATCTCAGGGACTGAGAATTGTGTATTCATCATTTGGATGTTAAGTTTCCTGTGTAAATCTTGAGTAGCACTAGTTCCACATATACTTTTATCTGCTTTTACCATTGCTTTAGGCATCTGATAGCGTTTTTTGATAATTAATAAAGAATTTTATTAATTAAATAAAAAGGACTAAGTTAGTGCCAAAAACATAGTTACAAGTTCTGGAAATTTCCAATTATATCTAACAAGGCATTCACATCCTTTACCCAGACGAGGTTCCCTAACAAACATGTGAGCAATTATTGACAAAGTTTGATAACTCTTATTTTGTGTGTGACTATTGTATTAGATGGAGTTGGTGCATGAATTAATGTTCATTTTAGTTAGAGACTGGTGAAATTTATTAAATAAAATTGAAGTCAAAAGCTAAATTACAATGCAAAAGAGTTACTAAAGAAAGATTTTTTTTTGGGGTGGGTGGGGGTTGGGGATTTGGGGGGGGGGGGGGGGGTTCGATGGGAGCCACAAGGTATCTCATGACAAGGTATAATTTACACCAAAGAGAGTTTATTTTGCCAGTAAGGTAAATTAGTTTGCTGCAATTAGTTTGGCACGTAACACCATTGAATTAATGTATATTCTGAAAGTCTTCTCGGGGAGCTCAAATAAGGTGCCTTTAGTCCCCTTAAAGCTGGTACCCATATCTAGAATGGTTTATTCTTTAATAGGATTATCCACAAATTTTGCTATTGACGGGTTATTCTGGCCGAGTTAGTTTTTTGGGATTAGGCATGATTTACAATGGAACTAATCTTGTATTGTGATTATGCCCTTGGCTATGATTCTGATGCAACTTTTGTTGTTTGACAAGATGAGATTACGGTTGAGAAGTTGCTTCCTCCTGAGCCAAAGAAACACAAGACCATTGAGATTAAATTTGTATGAGATGGAGTGGATAGTCTGTTTTCCTGACATAGGAATCGTAAGTACTCTATTTTGATGACTGATTTATGATAAAATAAAAATAGTTTAGATCCAATACTAGGAGTACTAATTTTTTTACTCTTTCTTCTCATTTCTTGCTCTATTTTCATATTTTTGATGTATTATGAGTGCAACGTGAGAAACGGTATGTTGCTTGTAGTAGGCATTGGTTGTTTCTTATTAATGCAGTGAAATGCTTGTATTAAAAAAAGCAGTTTTATATACATCCCCCACTTGTTTTATAATAATTTTTGAATTATTGATAGTTTCTATGTAATTTACCCTTTTTTTTAAAAAATTATTTCGAATTATATTATTTAAAAAGTATCAAAAATTAAAGTTCCATGGGGCTTACACTCGGCGCCTCGGGGTTTATGCCCTCGCCCGATGACAGGTAAAACGCCTCGTCTTGCACCCATGCCTTTTAAAACACTGGTGGTGACTGGTGTTTTGGAGCGGTTAACACAAAAATTGTATAAGTGTGGGTGACTCACACCGTGTTTGATCAAAATCTAGTGGGAATATTTGTTACCCAGAGAATTCTTTAGGAAAATGCATTTTTTTTAAAATCCCACTTAAATGAATAAGCCAATTAGTGATCATGGAGGATCTGGAGTCGTTTCGCCATGGGAGATAATAGTAAATTGTGACAGGTGGAGTGATTTTTAGGGCGGGGATGGTGGAGGAAGATAGAATAATAGAGAAAGAAACAAGATAAAGGGAAAAAAGTGGAAGAAAATCGAGTGGTTAAATACAGCACACATGTGCATGTATCTCACCACTTAACACAAATGGGATAAAAGCATGCTTACAATGTTTAGGTGTATAGTTGGAATATCGGAACAAGTTGAGAGGTTTCTTGTGTACTATCCCATTTTTAAATTCATTTGAACAATTGAACTTAAAGCAGTGATGTGAAGTTTCTATGATCGCTCTAGCATGTCAACCAATTAAGATTCTTTTTCCTATACTATTACTTCAAGCAAGTCATGCAAATTAAGTCAAGGGAGGAAGATGTTCTTGCACTAAGCACTTATAGTGTGAGACATCTGGGGAATATCTAATTTTCTTTGTTTGTGAAGTGAAGAGTTGCTATTCTTGATAAATCTTTTGTGGAAGTCTATTGAACCATTACATTGGATTTGTGCTAATCAATGTCATGAAGTGGGTAACTGACGACAAGTCAGCATGTTTTTCCTCGAAGTGATTTTCCATTAACCTCGAATCTAGTTAATTACCCAATTAATGACAAATCAATTTGTGGAAAAACATGTTGACTTGTCGTTAGTCGAATCTTGTTAATTACCCAGTTAAGTGATTCCTCCTCGGTTAGTATTTAGTGACAAGCATATTGGAACGACAGAAACCAGCGATTCTATGAAGGCAAACCTGACTCTATAAAGTAGGAATAAATCAACATGTATACTTTTGCCGATATGTTTGGTGTGAATCAGTTGGAACTACTAACGCAGAGGTCATTTTCCTGTTCGGATACCAGTAGTGGCATTTTGAATTTTCTACTGATTTTACTTCAGTGGATATCCCGGGATAGATCATCATGCTAAATGTTTTTGTACATGTTGTATAGATTAGTATTATGAAGGCCAAACATCTGATCAGAACAAGGAGTGCATGGATTAACAAGGTTACAGTTCTTTTCTATGGGAGTTAATTCCCTTTTATGTGGGTGACTTTCTTCTTATTCACCTTCACTGTTTTGGTGCCACTACATATTCTAATTAACTTCTGTAGTTTCAAATCAATTAGCTTCGGGGTTGGCACCTGCTCTCTTAGTGTTAGGTTGGCATGCGCTAATTTATGTAATCAGAAGGAAAAATAGTGCAGCGCAATGTATTCCAATTTTATTTTGTTGTGCACCATATACTGTCCCCCCTAACAAGGTTTTCAGTGGTTTGGTTGTTGCAGGATTATCGCTGTATCTCTGCACCTCTTCCCTTTTGTTGATATGTCGACTGCTGTATGCTAGATTGACTTTTTGGAGAACTTTTCTCAGTTGACTAACATATGAATGACATTTTCTTTGGTTTTTTGCTCTCTGGTACATATTGTCTCTTAGTGCTGCCACTGTATAAAACTTACCCTTTCTTAAATTGACTAACATATGAATGTTGCTCTTCCTCATCTTTAGTCACTCCGTTGAAGGAGAAGAAATGCACAGGATGATATCCTGCATTAGATGTTCAGCAAGAGGATGCAATTGTTTTCATGTTGCTTTGGTTGAAATTAACGGTATAACTTGCTTATTTTATGATACTACTACTCATGGATTTGACTGCTAATTTCAGCTGGAGAACTTGCACTTGTGTTTTCTGTATCATTTTTGATAGGTTTTTCTGTCCCATATTTGTAGGAGCTCTTACTGTTTTTCATCTTAGCTCAATAACCGGACCTTCTTAATATTATTATTTGGACTTGGTTATAATTGGTGCTTTAAGCCTGCGGGTGGTTCTATCTAATTCTGCAGTGCCTGCGTACAAGAAATGTCAAGACTCTCGAGCCACACTCTCTCAGGTGACTAGTACTACTGTGCTGGGGAGAGAACCGTTTTTGAAGTTTATGACAGTCGAGGAAGTTCTTTTTCCTTGATGAAAACAGTCAGATGAATGATTTTGTTGGTAACGCATGATGGAAAAATGCATCATAACGGAATTGGAGAAAGTGCTTTCATCTTTAATAACGGAATAGACTAGATCATTGGTGCTAGATGGACGCAGGGCGTATAAATTAGTCTATAGGTGAAGTCCTAAATTGACGATAGTTCTGATTAGTCTATAGGTGAAGTCCTAAATTGACGATAGTTCTGAGCCGGGAACTCGATAACAAGATTTAAGTCCTAGGTGAGAACAGAGTACAAGGCAAATAGAGGAAGAACAATTAGATTCTGTAAAGTAAACAAGCAATAGCTCAACACTCTGTTTCAGTTAAGTATTACATTTCCGGTTAAGCAGCAAACACCAAAACTTTGTGAACGACGTTTTGGGGTTAAACTGTCTTCCATAACATGTTTTCTTCTTCATCAAATTAGAGAAGAAAGCACGGAATCCAATCGGCCCTCAAGTTCCAATAAACAAAATAGGAGGAAAAGCAATCTGTTGGTGAAAGAAAGGCAAGGATAAATAACCCCCAGCAAAAGCAAAGAATGAAATTAGGTAGCTTGTCTAAAGTTCAAAAAGTATTTACAACTGTCACGATCCGAAACTTAACATGTCATGATAGCGCCTAACATGGTACTAGGCAAGCCGACAACTCAGACATTACTAATACTTTCAAATGAAAAATGTACTAAAACAGGTTTAAATAATTAAAACTCTCATAAACTAGTTAAAAGATCATATCTCAATACGAAAGTTCCCAAAACTAGGGTGTCACTGAGTACATGAGCATCTATACAACACAAGTCTGAAATACTATCTAAATTAGGTAGCTTGTCTAAATTTCAAAAAGTATTTACAACTATCATGACCCAAAACTTGACCTATCGTGATGGCGCCTAACATGGTACTAGGCAAGCAGACAACTCAGACATTACTAACACTTTCAAATGAAAAATGTACTAAAATAGGTTTAAATAATTAAAACTCTCATAAACTAGATAAAAGATCAAATCTCAATACGGAAGTTCCTAAAATCAGGATGTCACTGAGTACATGAGCATCTATACACAAGTCTGAAATACTGTCAATAAAGCCCAAGCGCTATAATAAGCCAAATCCTGGTATGAATCAATAAAGCATGCTGCGACGTGCAACCCGATCCCATGAATATCACTCACAATAGACTCCCTCATTCAGTCATTAATCTCTCTAGTCTCTCGGGCTCACAAGAATCATGATAATCAGCCCGAGCAATGATGATATGATGTATCAATAAAGGACAACAGAGACGGAGATATCATATGCAAATAATAGCTGTGATTGAGTATAAAATGTCAAGTTAAGCAAATAGTTCAACATGTAACATGACCTCTGTAGGTCCCAACAGTACCAACACGTAGCCTAAGTAGGATTTCTAACATGACTGGCAGCTCAATTTCTCTAACACATGGTTAAAATACGATAACGACAAGATTAATCAACTATACAGTTCCACAGAATCGACCAAGTCACAAATCTTATGGTGCACGCCCAAGCGCCTGTCACATAGCATGTGCATCACCTCAACGCCAATCACATAACGCGTAACTCGGGGTTTCATACCCTCAAAATCAAGTTTAGAAGTGTTACTACCTCAAACTGTGCAAAACTCTACTCCAACAAGCCCTTGCCTCGCGAAACGGCCTCCGAATGCCTCGAATCTAGCCACAAATAATTCGATACGATCAACTCAAGCTATAGGAATCAATTCCATATAAAAATGCTAAGTTCTTAATCAAAAGTCAAAAAGTCAACTCAAAAGTCAACCCCTAGGCCCACATCTCGAAATCCGATAAAAGTCACAAAATCCGAACTCCCATTCAACCACGAGTCCACCCATACCAAAATTACTCAAATCCGATACCAATATCTCAATCAAATCCCCAAAATTCGGCCTAACTTTCCTCCATTCCCCCCCAAAATTCAACCCAAATCACTAATTAAATGATGAAATCAAAGATATAAATATGGAATTTAACCAAAATTAAGTAAGAATCACTTACCCCAATCACTCCCTTGAAAATCTCTCCAAGAATCGCCTCCAACCAAGCTCCCAAAATCAAATTTGCGAAATAAATTCAAACCCTCATTTTTGAAATATTTAAGTCTGCCCAGATGTCCTTAATCGCGATCGCGGAAATTTCTTCGTGATCACAAAGCACAACTCGACTGCCAGATATTTAACCCTACACGAACGCGAAGAACTGCTTTCCTCAACTTACGCGATCGCGAAGAGTAGTGTGAACCCAGTTGCCTCATTTCCTCTACGCGAACGCGGCTTAGCCCACACGTTCGCGATATATGAACTGCTCCAGCTACGCGATCGCAACCCAAAATATGCAATCGCATAGAGCAAGTTTCCACTTCCTAAATAATAGCCTATGCGATCGCGGACCCGTCCACGCAATCGCATATAAGGAAACCAGACCTGTGCATTAGAAAAATTTCTACAATCACCAAGTCCAAATTTCACTCCGTTAACCATCCGAAATCCACCCGAGGCACCCGGGACCTTAAAGAAACATACCAACAAGTCCCAAAATACCATACGAACTTAGTCGAGCCTTCAACTCACATCAAACAATGCTAAAATCATGAATCGCACATCGATTCAAGCCTAATAAACTTTTGAACTTCTAACTTCTACATTCGATGCCGAAGTCTATCAAGTCACATCTGGTTGACCTCAAATTTTTCACACTAGTCAAAAATGACACAACGGACTTACCCAACTCCCGGAACCCCAATCCGAGCTCGGTAACCACAATGTCACTCTCGGTCAAACTTCTAAATTTTCAACTTTTTCCATTTCAAGCCTAATTCAACAACGGACCTCCAAATCATAATCCGGACATACTCCTAAGTCCAAAATCACCCAACGGAGCTAACAGAACAATCAAAACTCCATTCCAGAATCATTTAAGCATAAGTCAACATTCGGTCAACCTTTTCAACTTAAGCTTCCAACCTGCAGACTAAGTATCTCAACTCATTCTGAAGCCTCCCCAGAACCGAAACGACTACCCTGGCATGTCACATAGCAACTATTAAGCATAAAATGAGCAATAAATAGGGGAACGGGGATACATCACCAATGTATGGAGATTTTGCAAGTATTAGTGATAAAAGTTGAAGTTCCTTGGAGACTTTATATTGGCGAGTTCAACTTTACTTTAATCAAATGCCTATGCATCGTCCACTCTTAAGTTAGTCGATCGAACTCTATATTAACCAGACAATTACAAAATATTTTCAAATATACATGTATATACATGATGCGCAGCAACATATAATACACAATTAATAGACCCACTGAATTCTACAGTGTATATACGGTTGAAAAATAAACAAAGTTTTAAACCAATTCCAAACTCATTATCACAGAAAGAGAAATGGGTGCAATGGTAATTAAATCCATGAATAATTTGTATAGTCTAGTACCTTTAGCATTCACATCAATAGTAATTTCTTAAAATAGTGGAGCAAGAAGAACAACGAGTTATTTAAATAAAAGAAAATTATGAGATTTTGGATTACCTAACAGATCAAGGGGTAATTTTTAAAAGTTTGCTGATAGTAGGGGTAAATTTTATCCGGATAGTATAACGGTAGAGGTAAATTTAGCCGGATAGTATAACGGAGGTTAAAAGTGGACAATATCTGAAAGCCGAGGGGGTATATTTGGTCCTATTCCCTAATTTTAATTTTGGAACAATGTTAAAAGTTACTCTTTATGTTTTGCAGAAGCTTTTTGTCATTTTAACTTATAAATATTTATTCTTTTGCATTTTTAGGTTAAAACTTAAATTTAAAAAGTATGAAAAATATTTTTTAAAGTAGTGGCCGGCCTTGGGGCCCGTAGCCTGCATAGGAGTGGTTGGGATGGCCATTTTAAGGCCTACCGAAAGGTGGATTGGCCCGACCCAGACCGTCAAATACAAAAGGCCTGCAAATAAAATGGCAGAAATAGGACACCACACGGGTTGTTCTTTAACGTTTTGGCCTTTGGGCCAGATCATTTGACCAATGGGCAAACCTTCAAGGTCGAAAGTCAGAGGTTTTACCACATGGGGAAAACTTGTTAAATTTAAAGTTTTTCCACTGTTTAGGTGACTTACTCAAATGTCAAAAATTCAAGACCACCTCCTTTCAAGGTCATTTGTATCATTGACTCAGGTCCACGTGGGCTGAGCTGGGGCAGCCCAACCCATTTTGAAACTCTAGAATGCATGGGTAAAACGGACGCTATGGAATTTCAAAGGAGAATAAACTGCCGATAAATAATGAGTTCATTTGCGTGTATGTTGTGCTTGTAATTAACTCAATTATTTTAATTCACTAATACAAGAAGCTGTTGGGGGTGATGTTTTCGTACATGTACAAATATTGATGGTGATGATGGAAATCACTATAGTAACTTCAGATGGAGATAACATGTAGAGGCTAACAACTATAGCCTTTCTTGACGTTGCAACATGTAAGAGAGAATATTCAGAGTAATAATCGAACCAAACTAATAACCAGCTCTCTTAGAGCTCACATCAACCAAGAACCTATCGGTTTCTCATAATCCGCGTGTATACCATCAAGAGAGAAACATAAGAGGGTAACCCTAGGGGGATGGATCTGTATCCACAAGCTGCACGACCAACTCAATGTGCAGCACAGACAACTCACGTGCTAATTATATCAACCGTACGGACAACTCACGTGCTGCACGGGTAACTCATGTGTCGTAATAGCAGTATCTGGATCCGCACAACTCATGTGCTACACGGAAAATTCACATCACAATAATCACAATTCCCCAGCGTGGTCACACGCTCAATATCACAATCCGCGCGACGTGGTCACAGGCATAACAACACTTTTTGCGCGGCATGGTCACAGACATAACAACACAATCTCCCAACGTGGTTACATGCATAACAACACAATCCGCTTGGCATGGTCACATGCATAACAACACAATCCGCACAGCGTGGTATAAGTGATGCATGTGCAAATTTACAAGAACACATATATATGATCAAATAATATCATATTTCATGTTCCTGGACTAGTATAAGTGGCATGCTAAAGTGTATGCATGTGCAAATTGTGCTGTTATAGCTCAAATCGGCAATTACATCATGAAAATAACAAATATCAAGTTCAATCAGGAAATTAGCCTCTATATAACTTCAAAACATGGATCAAATAGCTCACAATAGGGTTACAAATATAAGAAACGTCACAACTTAAAGCTTAACAATCAACTCAAGGCATGCCACAACCCTTCACTATCCCGAGCATGGATAAATACCCCCGTGCTTGCACACGGGCTCAGCCCTCACTTATATGCGCACCCATAGAACGTATCTATCACAAATAACTCAGGCAACTAGTGCCTCAACCAAGTTTAGGTAAGATATTTACCTCAAGAAAGTAAAATCAAATACCGAGCAAGCCAAACAATACTCTAGAAACGCCATCCCGCGTGAATCAACCTCCGAACGGCCCAAAACTAGCCAAAAACAACTCAAAAATATCAAATAATACCTTAGGAAACAAATCTACGTGATAAAGGTCGAATCTTTAATCAAAAACTCAAATTCAACCAAAATGTCAACCCGGGCCCGCATCCCGACAAAACTCACAAATTCTATCATCCATTCAATTACGAGTCCAACCATACTAATTTCACTCAAATTTGACTCTGAATCGATTTTCAAATCTCAATTATCATTTTAGAAAAGTTTAGACACAAACCCCCCAATTTCTCTTTTAGAATCATCAATCTAATGCCAAATTCGAAGATAGAATCATGTAATATAATCAAATCCGAGTAGAAAATACTTACCTCAATTGTGGTGAAAATCCTCTCCAAAATCGTCCAAAACCGAGCTCTAAATCCCAAAATGTGAATAAAATAACTCAACCCTCGAATATATAGAACCTGCCCAGGAACTTTTGCATCTGCGAAAAAATCGTCGATTTTGCAACAAACGGTGCACTTCTGCGAAGAAGCACTGAAGCCCCGACCCTTTGTATCTGCGGAATACACTCTGCTTCTGCGACATAAAACGTGCTTCTGCGCTCTTTCTCGCTTTTGCGCCTTAATCCATCGCTTCTTCTCTTTCGTATATGCGCCCCATATCTCGCATATGCGGTGATCCCAAATTCAACCCCTTTTCGCTTCTACGGCTACTGGTCCGCACCTACGGACACTTTACCTGCGTCAAGAGCTCCGCAGGTGCGATGACACCGGATTCCAACCAAACTAGTAATAACCAACATGACTCAAAATGGTCTGAAACCCATCTGAAACTCACCTGATCCCTTTGGACCCCGTCCAAACATACCAACAAGTTCCAAAGCATAACACGGACCTACTAGATGCTTCAAATCACACATAACAACATCAAAATCACGAATCACACCTTAAATCAAACTTGATGAAGTTTTGAACTTTCAACTTCCAAAACTTGTCCTCGAATCATATCAAATCAACTCGGAATGACCTCAAATTTCGCACACAAGTTCCAAATGACATAACAAACCTATTCCGGCTCCCGGAATAAAAATCTGAACCCAAAATCATCAAAGTCAACTCTCGATCAAACTTATAAACATTCTAAACCTTCAAATTGCCAACTACCGTCAAATAGTGTCGAACCCTTCTAAAAATATCCAAATGCCAATCCACGCATACGCCCAAGTCCAAAATTACCGTTTGGACCTAACGGAGCCATCAAAACTCTGATCAGGGGTCAAATACACAAAAGTCAAACTTGGTTAACTTTTCAAACTTAAAGCTTCCTAGCTGAGAACCATTCTTTTAAATCAATCCCGAAATACCGGAAAACCAAAATCGACGATACGCACAAGTCATAATATATCATATGAAGCTACTCAAGATCTCAAACCACTGAACGAAGTAAAAATGCTCAAAGCGACCGGTTGGGTCATTACACATATCCTGGGGACCCGCTTATAAGACTTCTCTCCTATGCCTAAACGATTATACCTTAGACTTTATCAAAATAAATACCCTCCATACTCAAGTTTCTTTTTGGATCTTCGATTATTTTTTTGTCCAAATTTTCTTTGTATTAATAGCCAGTAAAATATTTACAATCTATACTAAGCTTCTATGAGAAACCAAGCTCGCACAGATCTTTGATTATTAAAAAAACTAAAAGTATTACAAAGGAAAAAAAGGGATGCATCAAAAGTATTATCTCAGTTGGTTGAGTATTATCTCAGGGCAAGCTTTTAAGAAATGACACTTAAGAACACGTGCATAATTGTTTCAGTGTTCTCCCCACAAATCAAGCAGCTATTGTCTTGACATATACCTATTTTATGAAGCTTCTCTCTTGTGAGAAACCTCCTATGCGTTGTTAGTCAACATATGAAACTATGGTTTGTGATATTGTCTCTGTTCCACACCCATATAGTATATGTCCTCCAATTGTAACCACTCTTTATAGTATATTTTCCACCTCTCACAAGCCACCCATTATCTATATATCCCTCACCAAATTTAACCCTAATGGCAAATACTTTCTTCCAATACTAGTCAATTGGAGGAGAATATTGCCACCAAAGTCTTGCTTTTAAGTAGGTGTGATTTATCCATCTGACCCATAAGTTGTCTGTCTTTGGAGGTACATTCTATATTTTGCCCCATTCCAGGCGACACAATCACTTATTCTCAAACCACCAATTTTCTTGGGTCTGTCTCATGCCACTAGAGAAGTATTATTTGTGCTTTCTTTGCCATCCCATAGGAAATTTCTGCAGATTATTGTGAGTCTTTTAATAAATGCTTTAGGTAAAATGAATATGAATGCCCAATAGACGTGCACATATAGCAGAATTGAATTAACTGAACCCTTCCAACATATGATAAATTCCTTGAGCCTCAGGTCTTTACTCTTGCTATCATTTTATCAGCCAATATTTCACAGTCTATGTAAGATGTCTTTTTTGTAGATATGGGCATTCATAGGTATCTGAAGAGAAGGGTTCGCTTCTCATATCCTATGACTTCACACAAGTCAACAACACTATGAACATCCATGTTGGCACTTAAAATATTAGATTTTTTTTGCATTCGTGGTTAGTCCAGGTGCATCGATAAATGTTTGTAGCCCTCTCAGCAATAACAACATAGACTAATAGCTCCCATTGTAGTATAACATCACATCATCTGTAAAACATAGGTGATCGAGTTTAAGCCGTTTACACTTTATGTGATACTCAATCCCTGCATATCTTCCACCAAATTCATTAGTCTTGTAAGGTACTCCAGCAATTAATAAAAAGTAGTGGTGATATAGGGTCACCCTATCATAGTCCTCTCTTACCTTGGATGCATCCATATAGACCACATTTAAACCAATACTATACTGAGTTATTGAGATACAAGACTCGTCACCCATTTGATGAACCTTTAAGGAAATTCAATGTATGGAGAATCTCTTCCACAAAGCCCTATTTGACAAATTCATTGGTCGTCCTTAGATCAAATCAGAAAGCTTAGATGTAACGACCCATCCAATGGTTTTGAGTATTTGCATTTGGTCGAGCTGTTTGAAGTCTTGAGTAGCTTCATTGATGTATCATGACTTGTGTGAATCGTCAATTTTGGTTTTGAGGCGATTCGAGATTAATTTAGAAGAATGATTCTGTAATAGGAAGCTTTAAGTTGGAAGAGTTGGCCAAGTTTGACTTTTGAGTATTTCATCTCAGATCAGAGTTTTGATGGTTTTGTTAAGTCCGGATGGTGATTTTGGACTTGGGCGTATGCCCGAATTTGCATTTGGATGTTTCTAGAAGGTTTAGGCACTATGTGGCAAAAGTTGGCAATTTGAAGGTTTTGAAATGTTCATAAATTTGATCAGGAGTTGACCTTGATGATATCAGGTTTGGATTGTGGCTCTAGAAATTGGAATAGATTTTTTATGTCATTTGGGACTTATGTGAAAAATTTGAGGTCATTCTGAGTTGTTTTGATATGGTTCGGCACGAGTTTTGGAAGATGAAAGTTCAAAAGGTCATTATTTTTAATTTGAGGTGTGATTCATGGTTTTGATGTTGTTATGTGTGATTTGAGACCTCGACTAGGTCCATGTTATGTTATGGGACTTATTGGTATGATTGGACGGGGTCCCGGGTGTGATTCGGGTAAGTTTTGGATGGTTTTGATCACTTTGAGCAGTTTTAGTGCTGGTGTCTCGCACCTACGTGGTTTTGACCGCAGGTGCGGTACCACTTATGCGGAGTTTTGGATCGCTTCTGCGAAGAGGAGACACCCAGGTGAGTTCCACTTCTATGGAGGATTTAACGCATGTGCGATGTCGCACATGCGGTTGGTTGTCCGTATCTGCGGAGCTTGATCAAGCTGGAGAGTTGCGCTTCTGCGCGTTGTGGATTGCACCTGCGGGGTCGCAGATGCGGCTGTTTTGTTGCAGATGCAGAGAGTGACATGCCGAGGTATTCTCACAGATACGAGATTGGGGCCACAGAAGCAGCTATCGCAGATGCGTGGTTTTGTCGCAAAAGCGAGGCGCAGGTGCGCGTTTGGATTCGCAAATGCGGAAATACTGGTCAAATTCTATATATTCCGAGGGTTTGTTCACTTATTCATATTTTGAGCTATAGATCTCAAATTTGGGCGATTTTGGAGGCGATTTTTACCACATGGATTGGGGTAAGTTTTTTTTTAATCGGTTTTGATTATATTTCATGAATCTATCTTCGATTTTGGTAGTTGGATTGTGAATATTAAAGAGAAATTCGGGGGTTTAGTCTAAACTTTCCTAAAGTGAATTTTGAGTTTTGAACATCGATTCAGAGTCAGATTTGAGTGAAATTAGTATGGTTGGACTCTTAATTGAATGAGTTATCGGATTGTATGAGTTTTGTCGGTTTTCGAGGTGCAGGTCCGGATTTAAATTTTTGGTTGACTTTGAGTAAATATGTAAAGAGTAGACCTTTATCATTTGGGACTGTTTTCTTGGGCATTATTTGATGTTTTTGAGTTGCTTTTGGCTAGTTTTGAGCCGTTTGGAGGCTGATACGCGCGAGATGGTGTTTCTAGAGTATTGTTTGGCTTGCTCGGTATTTCTTAGAATTGAGGGTAGTTATACCTTGGAACCATGTTATTTGTGATGTGTTGGGGTGGCGCACATGCTAGATGACGAGCGTGTGGGCGTGCACTGTGGAGATTGTCACGACCCAAATCAGAGGGCTGTGAAGGGCACTTGGTGCCTTACTCAACTGAGTACCAACGTAACGTATCTTTCTTATCACACCATCATGGGTAAATGGGACAAAAGGGTTGTCATGAGATAATCAGAAAAAACATAAAGGAATACTCGACAGAGGACGACCTAGCGTGATATAGAAACTTATACATGTGACATACGGGCCTATAAGGCTGACACGATCATTTGTACACTCACAACATAGGCCGAGGAGGCCATACAAGTATCCATATACATGACATCTATCTACAAGCCTCTAAGAGTACATAAACATCATAAGGGTCGGGACAAGGCCCCGCCATACCAATCAATACATGTCCAAAGCATACTGACCAAATAGGCAACCCCGAAGCAAGTGGAGTGCACCAACACCTTCCACTGAGCAGATAGCCTACTAAGATGACTGTCAACCTGTCTATCGGGACCTGCGGGCATGAAATGCAGCATCCCAAGGCAAAAGAGACGTCAGTACTAATAAAGTACCGAGTATGTAAGGAATGAAAAGCAGTATATAAAAACATGAAAGAAACATGGAGTAAACAACTCAACCTATAAGTCTGAATAGTTCAGGAATCATACAGCAAAAGGGATGAAGTGCCACACCAGGCCGGAGTAGGGAGGTGAGCAGCGGAGTAAAGTCCGAACACCCTGTTGTGTAGCGGTGTAGAGTCCGATATGTTCCTGAGTGGGAAGAAATCGGTACCTCTATTTCATCGTCTCGAGCCAATGACGACAGCAGTAGCAACAACAACAACAACAACTTAGTGCGATCCCGTTCGGAGGGAGATAGCTCCGAGAAAGAGGCATGGCATGACTGATGAAGACATTGCCGTACGGCCTTATGACCACGGTTTTCAAACATAAGAAACAAGGATGGATGAGGTTGAAAGGAAGAAAAGAGTAGAAGAGCAATGGAACTAAGTTTGGGTTCAAGAAAGCCCCAATTTATAGGAATATGGCAGCATAACCGATGGCAATCAATGCCTTTTTGAGAAACGTATCGACAGGCGCAATCAGTATTTTTTTGGGAGACCGATCGCCAGCAGCATTATTCCTTTGAAAAAATGAACTGACAGTGCAATAAGTGTTCCTGGGAAAGATGCACCGATGGGACGTCTCAGTTATCGCAAAAGCTGATGTCATATACGTGACATCGTCACAAGAGGCTCAACGATATCGTGTCAGAGTCGTTTCTTATCATTTTTATCTAAGAAACGCGGGGACTATCTATATACGGCAAAAATTGGCGGCTCGATTTTACGATCGTCAAGGCGCCTCGAAGAAACCACCTCCCGAAGGCTCGAAACTTAGCTCGGGGCTCCGGCCTAGAGGGTTCTCAGTGATCCATTGTCACGCCCCAAAACCGAGGGGCACGACCGGCGCTCGACCGGGTAGCCCCAGTCAAGCGGACCTGGGTGCCTTTCCTAAACCACGTGTTACCCCGTGATTTCTATACCCATTATTCAAGTGAAATAGCCGTTTATGATTAAACACATTCTTACTTTACGTGGTCTACAAGTTATACTGCCCAAATACAAAACACATAAGTACATAACCCACATTTCCTGTCTATGAAGCCTCTAGGGATACAAAAGAGTTTTACAATACTTGCCGGTAACAAGGCTCCGACTATACCTTACACAAATACCAAGAATAAGACTCCGGCAAGAAAAACGGCATTAGCCACGCAGGGCCCCGAGAGGAAAGGGGCTCACCAATACAGCTGACGGGAAGTGGAGGAGGTGCTACTGTCGGTGGACTGGAGTACCTGCTATAGAACCACCTACAATCATAACGAGAATGTAGCGTCCCCGGCAAAAAAGACGTCAGTACATTTGAATTGTACTGGTATGTATGAACAAACTTTACCCCAAGTAAAATCAATCAATACGCAGATAACAAACAGTAATAGAATCAACAATCAAATGCACATGAAGGAACAACCGAAGCCAACAAGTTTCACAATCTCTCTTTTTTCCCTTTTCAACATCATTTCATACTCAAGAGTTTCATACATTTTCATTTCAATAGTGAATATGATCACTTATCCACCCTTATTACCTCGGCCACCCTTATTACCTCGGCCACCCTTATCACCACAACCCACACCTTATAACTTCGTGTTGCGGCGCGCAACCCGATCCCACCGGACATTCACATTTAACACAACAACAATAGTTCACAGTTCAAGCACATGGCTTCAGGCCATTCGAATATCATTTCACAGTACGCTTTAAGTCATAAGATAATTGCCCACGACAAGCCACACATGATGTTACCACAGTTGTTTCAATTGCATCAATCACGACTTCTTTCCATCATTTATTTCACAGCCCTTACCACGTAAACACATTCACACACACACTTGGTTTGTTGCCATTTATTCACACCGTCATATCGGAACGTTAACCAACAATGTTCAAGGCAATTTAGTCACAAGAATTCATGAAATAGGCCATCTTGCCCTAACACCCGTGAAGCAAACAAAATTCACAAATAGTCCACATAAGAAACGCATACCAATTACTCGTACACCAAACAGGGTGACTTTACAAAGGTTAAAGTTAGCCATACATACCTGGAGTCGAATTTCCCTTTTTAACTTCTACCTTCAATTCACCAAACAGCCTAGTACCGTCAATCTAGTTCACAAGTTAACACATATATCTTAGAATTGAAGTTCACAAATACAATCCGAACTTATTTAGCTGATCAACCGCTCCTTTTTGGAATATTTACTCCTACCCAATTCCTCTTACTAGATTTTAGATATTAAAGAACATGCATGTATGGTTCAACTTATATTTTCAAGAATCAATTCATGAGAACCCCCTTTTTGTCTAAACCTGAAAACCAATGAAAAAGGGTTGGGGATTTTACCTGCAAGAACGAAGATGAAGATAATTACTCGAAATTTCCAGGCCTGGGTGACTTTGAAAATCAAATTGATAGAGATGAGACTTTCTCTCTCAAGAACCCTCCCTTCCCTCTCTCTACTTTTGTTCAGAAAATGGGTTAAAATGAAGGGTTGGGGTGTTTTATTGAAGAAGGGGTCGGGTTGAAAAATTAGAAAAATTAGAGCTCTGACGTGGAATGCGGTCAGGAATGCGATCGCATTCCTGACATGCGGTTCGCAGACCGGTCGTAGAATGGTCCTAAAAAATGGGCTAAAATTAAAACACACCGTGTCGGTATGCGACCACTATGCGGTCCGCATAACCAGAATGCGATCGCATTCTGGACCGCATAGTTGTCCTCCAATTGAGCAGTGGCCTGCCCAGGTATGCGACCATTATGCGGTCCGCATACACGTTATGCGATCGCATAGTGCGTCGCATAACGCCCAACTCCTGGAAAATTTTACGGGTGTTTACATCCATTTCGTGGTAGCGTAGGCAACGGTTGACCTCGGGGCAGGGTAAAGCAGTGGCATCGGTGGATTGGTGTGAGGTTCCCAAGGGACGTGACTAGAGCTGACAAAGTCTAGTGGACTAGTCTAATAATGAATCAAGGTATTAAATGGCTGTACCGGCCCATATCTTTGTATTTAATGCATTTGTACTATGTTGGGATTCTCCCTCATATATAAAGGGGATCCTTGTCATTTTGTAGATACCTGATACTCAATATTCAATACAAGAACATTCTCTCTGCTCTCTAACATATTCTCTTGATCTCACTACTTACATTTATTGCTTATATTCATTGTGTTCTATTTATTGTTCTTCATTTATTGCTTATCATTGACCATAAAGAGCCGTCATTGGATCTATTATAACTGTTAGTCCCTCCATCGACTTCCCCCGGCAAGATATCGGACTCGACCCCTAGGCCCCGAATAAGCAAGCTCGAGGCCCCGATTATCATCCATACGGTTTGATTATTCCCTGTTTTCAAGCTCTTATCCAGTCCTCAGGTCTTTCATTTAGCATCTATTGCCCAAACAACTAGCATAAAACTAGATCACGTATTTTTAGAACCACAAAATTAAATTTAATTGTAATTACCATTTTCACGGTAAATAATGTTTCAATTGTAAGCTAGTATGCCTAATTGTGGAAGAGAAACTCAATGTGCCTAAGACTCTTATTTTCTGATATGTGTGCTTGAAGTCTTGTTTTGAAATTCTCTTATTGATGATAATCTATGGTAACGCCTGAAAGTTATAGGGTGCATATGCGATTCGCTCAAATTAGACTTTTAATAAATAGTGTAAGGTGGTCGGTGTCAAATATAATAACCAACAAGGTTGGGATCGAATCCCACAGGGAATAGGTGTGAAAAGGTTACTTGAGTAGTGTGAAACTTGACTTAGGTCGTAATTCTATTCCATTAGATTAACAAGAGAACGATATAATCGTGATTTAACAAGATAACTATTTTGTTATGAGAATGTGATTAATTTAATTAAAGAAACCAAGGTTGTGTCCCCATCAATGAAATGTAATGCTATCGGTGTTAATGTGATAATATTTCTAATGGAAGGTCCTTGATATGCAAATGGTTTCTAAATGACTACCCAATATTTTCCAATGGTTGGGTAGTATTTTCTCTTTATGATTTTCCCAAATATAAAAGAGTTGCAATTAATAACAACCAATTTATGTCAATTAGAACTCACTTATTTCTAAGCGATTCTATTAAACAAGGTTTAAAGTCTTGAATTCTTGATATTCACTTTTGCCATACACTAACCCACTTTTCCAAGTAAAGAAAGAGTAAAATGAAATAAGTTAATATTTGCAACCACCAACAATAAATAAAGCACAAGAAATGAATAAATATCAACCAACCATTATATATATATTCAATGTTAAACACCCATTAACATTACACCCATTTAGGGTTCACAACCTTAGTATTTAAAACTAGCTACTCATACTAAAATACAAAAGCAAAGCAATAAATAAAGACATAAAGCTTACAAAAGTGCAAGATTCTCTCTTCACAAGCTTCCAAATTAATGGAGTATTCAATGCCTTCAATGTTGTCCCTTTTTCAGACTTAATGACCCACAAAAACTCTAGTAAAGCCATTTATAGTGGACTAAAAGTCGGGGTCAAGATTGGACAAAAATGCCCCTGCAGACACCACCTTCTACGACCGTATAATGGTCGCAGACCAAGTATGCGGTCCGCATAATCTTCATTTGCATCACAGAGTTGCAGATCATCAGTCCCAATAGTCCACCGCATTTGCATTATGCGGTCCGCATATCTGTTATGCGACCTCATTTTCCCATCGCATAAGTGTTGCATAGATTCTTCAATTGTAATTGTGCATTTATTATGCGGCTCGCAGAAGTGTTATGCGACCGCATAATGGATCACACAATCTTCTCTTCATGTGACAAAATAGCTGCTTCAGTTTGCGGTGGTTTGTATAGTCCTTCTGTGATCACATACTTGCAGCATTCCTGCTCTTTTGTGGCTTTTTGACTTCTTCTCCATGTGTTTGGGTCTTCAAGTCTTATGCACTACAAAAAACCAAAACTTTATTAGATTTAACTACAAATGCATTGAAAGACGAACTAAAGTCTATGTAATTGGCATCAAAAGTGCTGAAATTCTACGGCACAACAACACCCCCAACTTAAACTCTTGGTTGTCCTCAAGCAACTAAAACAAAATTATCCTATCCTATACTACTTCTATTTCCGACATGTCACAAAATAGAAGTGACTGTAAATGGTTTTTACTGACAGCTAACAAGCATGTAACTTCTTTTATTTACCCTTCCTGGAGGACAACTATCATTTAACAATTCGACTATTCAACATGTGAACTTCGAGCATCAACCAAAATGACAAAATGTTATTCACAGCTAAGTGTGCACTTGTATTCTACTTCAAGAACCTAAATTCTGCTAAATCTTGCAATTCATGCGCGCTCACAACAAAAAAAATCCCCAACTCACACATATGTATA
This sequence comes from Nicotiana attenuata, assembly GCF_001879085.1. Classification (NCBI taxonomy): domain Eukaryota; kingdom Viridiplantae; phylum Streptophyta; class Magnoliopsida; order Solanales; family Solanaceae; genus Nicotiana; species Nicotiana attenuata. Next base: position 1,716,522 of record NW_017670242.1, read on the forward strand.
GGGGATGCAATCAAAACACTCTTGCACTCGGAACGAAAGCTACATGCTACAAGTATCAGTCCATATGCTTGCCCTTATTTTAACTTGTTACTATCTCAGGAATGATTGACTGTAGATCACTAAGGACTTTTCACGGGTTATAATGTAGGATTCTGGACGGGTTGGATGAATATTTGGGAATGTAGTGGCTATAGCCTCCTTGAACTCTATATACATTTTGCTTCTTTACTACATAGCACTTATTGACCTCGAGTTACCGACATAGAACCACCTCAAAGTATTTCTTCAGTTTCCACAAGACTCCACTCTTTTTCTCTTCTTTTTTTATTGCTTTTCTTTTTGGAGCTTGAATTTTGTTATATACACAACTTTGAGGTTGTTTTTTTTTCTCTACACACAGTCGTAAACCTTACCAATTTCCACTTTGTACCGGCACCCCCAACTTAGGCTTTTAGCCACATTCTTACCCGTTCAAGGAGGGATGGGTTCAAAAGAAGGAATTATTTTACAAAAGGGGCAAAGGTTTGTAATGTGGCAGCCAATAAAAGGTTAAAGGCTCAACGGGGGTAACTAGGGCAATTGATGTACCAGGGAGGTCAATTTGGGCAAAACTAGCTAGTAGTCACAAAGAGAGCCTAAGATCATTTCAGCATCCAATTATTAAACTGAGGGTTGCACTAACAAACCAACCGGGCAAGTTTTAGACATCACAAGTTAAGCATATGCATTACAATGCATGAACTGTTCAACTCAACACAGTTTCAGCCCTCAAGTGAATGCAAGGCAACTCAAAACTTTCATCTCAAGATATGTAAAATTCTGAATAAGCATAAAGTCAAAGAGCAAGCCTCAAGTTCACAAGAATGACTAACCAAAAATATTCTTTTTCTTTTATATATATAAGCAAAAGAAGGAAGGGTACCATTTATTTACACAATTCATCACATGCTTGAAGCTAGAACAATCAACACCAAATAAGTCAAAACATTTTATGGTACTGTCGTGGTTCTACTATTACACCCTTGGAAAAGAACCCGGTGAAGAAAAACCAAGGGGAATTTATTGCTAACTGTGAAACTATACTACTAAAATAAAGAGTTTATGTACAATGTTTACACAAAATATGACTACCCCACCCCCAACCAAAAATCATGCATTGTCCCCAATGTATAGAGAATGTAAAAGTGAAGTTGAGGGACTTCCTAGGGCGCACTAGGCGCTCGGCGGAGCTAAAGAATCTAGGGTAGCTATGGGGTCATCTGCTGGCACTGCGGCAGCAGCAGGTGAAATCACGAACTATATGGGAGTCTCCAAGGTTGGAGCAGGAAGCTCCACCTGCTGTGAGGTTGGAGCAAGAAGCTCCACCTGCTGTAAGGCTGGGTCTGGGGCCTGGGAGCTGCTAGCCTCTCCTAGTGAAGGCTGAGTGGTCGATGGATGTGCCTTGGTGACCATGTCTGCGGGAGAATGTGCAGTAGTTGTCTGCGCAGCTGCTTCCTATTCATCATGTGCATCTCTAGAAGCAGCCACTTGCTTACCCTTGTTACCCCGATAACCCTCAGTGTCCTCTACCAGTGCATCCTCATCTGTTTCCTCATATTCTGAATCTCCCTCATCATACTCTCCTTCCGTCTCTCTGGATCCCTCCTCCGAAGGAATGTCAATATGTATAGCGGGAGATGGAGCCTTTGAGGTATCAACACTCTGTGCCTCCGAAGCTGTCATCATGTTTTTGAAATCAAATTCCAAGCCCAAAATAGAGGTGCCAGTGCCCTGCTCGCCTTCCTTCGGGAGAAAGGGGTCAAGTCAAACTCCAAGTTCTGCATCTTCTACAGCTCTAATTTCAGTTCATCTACATCTTTCCTAAGCTGAGGCATATCACCAACCTCACCCCGCTCGACCTTTTCAAGATACACTTCAAAGTGCTTTAGGCGATCCTCATAAGATTTATGCTGCTGTTGAAGAACGCTCACTAAGGCTTGGACGGGGATCAATGCTTGCCGGATGAGATTTCGGATTTCTTTTGTCAGCCGGTCTACCTTAGCATTAGCGTACTAAGCTAGTAGACCCAGCTTGGAGAGAGCTGGTAAGGGAACCTGTGGCTATGCAGTGGTTGGCTGTGGAATGGATGTGGAGGTAGCTGGGGCAGGAGAGGTGTCAGGCAGTGCGACGGTATCAGGTGTCGCTGAGTCTGATGGAGGAGGAAGTGAAGTATCTGGTTGATTGGACGTTTCCTTGTCTACTGCATCATTGATCCGAGTGATGTCAATATCTTTGAGAGCTCTCTCAAGTCGATTATGTTTTGGGATAGGAGGCACACTCATAGTTTTACATAAAGCAGTAATCAAGCATGGGAAGGGAAGTGATGTTTTCTTTTGGTTCGCTTTGATCCCCAGCTTCTTGAATATAATCTGTCCCACATCAATCTTTATGCCCGTCATGATGCATGCAATGAGGAGTGCCTTGTCAATGTTGATATCAGTTTCATTCCTACGGCATCAGACGAGAGTAAATGAAACTGAGCAAATATCGACCCTCCTGTGTGAGATCCTACTTGTAAATCTTGTGGCGTGGGTCAATCCAAGAGGGTGTCCCATTTGCTATAACAGATGCAATCCAGGCACGCTCATTGTCTTTGTTGGCTACTTTGGCCTCATACTCAGTTGTGCTTGACCGCCATTCCTCAAAGTACAGGTCATTAATGGTGGCATCATCACAGAGTACTTGGACTCCTCGAACTTGGATAGATTGTGCAAATATCCTGTTCCTCTTTTTCTCAGTATTCCTAGAGGCACCATACGAAGCATAGAATTCCCTCACAAGTGTCTCATTATATTCATCTGGGACTTCAGTGAAGAACTCCCAAATCCTCTGCTTAATGTTCTCGATCACGTGAGGGTAGTGCTCCTTCAGACCGTTTAGACTTAACTGCTTCTCCTCGAGAATATTTCTCTTTGTTAGACCTTCTTTGTACAGGTTCATGGAGCCTGTGACTCCAAATATGAGATTTAGATCCTCCCCCATCTTCCGTCGTGACTCGGCCTGTAGGTCAACAGATGGCCTGAGGTCACTTTGTGCCTCCTCCTCTTCGGACTAGGAGGAGTGCTTAGAAGTGCTGCGATTTGTTTGAGGCCGTTGACGTTTGGACTGTTGTGCTTGTTGGCTCAGAGTAGTAGCCCGTTTCCTTCCACGAGCGGGCGGTGATCGTATTGATAAAGACTTCTTTGGTGCCATTCCTGTGAATGAAACAGTGTGTGAGTGGGTGAAATAGCATAGGAATCACATTGAGAAAAATTGAATGAAGCAATTAGCCTTTTGCTATGGGTTATGCGATCGTATAACGACTATGAGAACCACAAACCCATCGCAGAATTTCAATACCCAGAAGGCAAATATAATTATGCGGTCGCAAAATAGGCTGCATATTATGTTATGCGACCGCAAAGTGGCCGCATTTCAACTCACCAAATGAGTATTTTACTGACCCTGTTTGCGGCAAGTATGCGGTCCGCGAAGATGGTTTGCGATCGCATACCCTATCGCAGAATCATTTTGCATTAGGTCACCTAGGGTTCTTTTTGCGACAACTTTGCGGACCGCAAACCAATTATGCAGACCGCAAAGATCATCTTCTTCGGTTTGACCATGCCTTTTTTCACTCAAAATGCACACCTCACTCAAAAATGCTCACCTCACCTTATTCACCCAGCTCCCCATATTAAAGTTTTGAGAGGAGGGGGAAGGATTTCAAACAATTTGAGGATTTCAAACAATTCCTAGCCCCCCTGTGAAAAGGGAGGTACTCAGAATTCCCCCACTTTGTTTCTTGAACAATAGCACACACAATCACTCAATCAAATCCTCACCACAATATGAACATTAAACAGAGATAAATGGGGAATCAGGGGAATCGACTATGGGAACTCAGAATTGAGGAAGGCACATGCAATACAACCACAATAAAGAGGGAAAAGAATCACATACCAGATCCCTGGGCATGATAATGTGGACGAAGTGAGTATTCTATGAGAGTCTGATTCTCTTCGTGTGATTGTGTTTTTTTTTTATGTTTTCTCTTTTCTTCTTATTCTTTTTTTTATTGTTTTTGTTGTTGTTTGATCGTGCTTCAGTGTTTGTGCGTGATGAGAGTGAAGGTGTGAGTAATATGTGAAAGTTTAGGGTTTGTATACCTGTACATTTTGCGGCGTGTAAGTCCATCGCATACACATTATGCGGTCGCATATGTGTTGTGTGATGGACTAATGACTGGGCTGCCCAAACTTACTTTGCAATGCAATCTGTGATCGCAAAGTTGTTATGCGGGCCGCAGAAGTGGAAATCTTACCGCGTTTTTGAAGATCCAATTTGCCAATTTTTCTGCCTGTGTCTACGATGACTATGCGGTTCGCAAAGTCATTATGTGACCGCATAGTTGCCACAAACCATGGACCTTTATTTCCTTCATTTTCCTCAGCACTAGCGCCCTGTTCATGATTTTTTGGACTACCTGCACTCTATAACACACGTCAACCTGCTCAACACTATCAACTAAACCTACATAAATGGAAAACTAACAAAAGACTGTTACCACACATGGGTTGCCTCCCAAGAAATGCTTGATTTAATATCGCGGCACGACGATGTTAACCCTATATTGTCTATTCAGTGGTGGGGGCTCCTGTTGGACTATCCTTTAGAGCGAATTGTTCTATCAAATTCCTTTCTTCTGTGGTACCGAGGTAATGCTTCACTCGTTGAGCATTCACTTTGAAAGTTTGAGTTCCATCCTCCGACTCGAGTTCAGTAGCACCATAGGGGGACACACTCACAACTTTGAATGGGCCAGACCATTTGGACATGAGTTTTCCCAGAAATAACTTGAGTCTTGAATTGAAGAGTAGGACCAAGTAACCAGAGTTGAATTCCCGCTTCAAGATCTTCTTATCATGGACAAACTTCATTCTCTCCTTATACATGGTTGCACTCTCATAGGCATGGAGACAGAATTCCTCCATCTCATTGAGTTGTGTCATTCTCAGGTTAGCAGCCTCGGCCCAGTCAAGATTCAACTTCTTCAATGCCCACATGGCTTTGTGTTCAAGCTCCACTAGCAAGTGACACACTTTACCAAAAACCAACTGGTATGGTGAAGTGCCAATGGGAGTCTTAAATGTTGTGTGATACGCCCACAACGCATCATCTAGCTTCCTTGACCAGTCGGTCCTGTTTGCATTGACAATTTTTTGCTAGGATGTTTTTGATTTCCCTATTAGAAACTTCAACCTGACCACTCGACTGAGGATGATAAGGTGTGGCCACCTTGTGCTTTACGCCATACTTTTCAAGCAGCCCAGTGAAAGCCTTGTTGCAAAAGTGAGAACCGCCATCACTAAGGATGGCCTTGGGGGTACCAAACCGCGTGAATATGTTGTTCTTCAAGAATGCAGTCACACTCCTTGCTTCATTGTTGGGCAAGGCAATTGCCTCGACCCATTTAGAGACGTAGTCCACAGCCACCAAGATGTAGGTCATGCCATAAAAACTCACGAAATGGCCCTGAAGTCTATCCCCCACACATCAAAGATCTCGACCTCCATCACAAAATTCATAGGCATCTCATGTCTCTTAGATATTGACCCGTGTCTTTGACATTGATCGCATGCCTTGACCATTTGATTTGCGGCTTGGTAAATCGATGGCCAATAGTAGCCACATTCAAGCACCTTTGTCGCCATCCGATTTCCTCCATGATGACCTCCAACCGGGGAGTCATGGCATGCCTTGAGAATTCGCATTAACTCATCTTCCGGAACACACTGCCGAATGATGTTGTCGGCACAAAAATGGAACAGAAAGTGTTCCTCCCAATAGTATTGCCTACACTCCCGCAAGATCTTTTTCTTTTGATAAGCTTCCAATCAATCGGGAACAAGGTCACTAACCAAAAATTTAGCAATATCGGCATACCAAGGAGCGAATGTGCTAGACAATTCCAATATGTGCTCATCTAGAAAGGCATCATTGATTTCAAGCCCTTCTTTTGGTATCCCTGCCTCTTCAAGCCTAGATAGGTGATCCACAACTTGATTTTCTGTCCCTTTCCGATCCTTGACTTCAAAGACAAGCTCTTACAACAAAAGGACCCACCGAATCAATCTTGGTTTGGCATCCTTCTTCGCCATAAGATAGCGAAGAGCAGCATGATTGGAGTAAACTATCACTTTGGACCCCAACAAATAAGCCTGAAATTTTTCAAAAGCATAGACAATGGCAAGAAGTTCTTGCTCAATCATAGTGTAATTCATTTGAGCACCATTAAGTGTCTTGCTTGTGTAGTAGACAGGGTGAAGAATTTTGTTATGCCTTTGACCAAGCACCGCCCCAATAGCTACACCACTAGCGTCACACATGAGTTCAAATGGAAGAGACCAATCGGGTGTGACAATGATAGGTGCCGTGGTGAGCTGTTATTTCAATTCCTCAAAGCCTTTAGGCACTTCTCATCAAATGCAAACTTTGCATATTTTTCAAGGATCTTGCACATAGGATTTGTAATTTTTGAGAAGTCCTTGATAAAACACCTATAAAAGCCGGCGTGCCCCAAAAAGCTTCGGACACCTTTTATTGAAGTGGGTGGAGGAAGCTTAGAAATGATTTCGATCTTTGCCCGGTCAACCTCTATGCCTTGTTTGGAAATTTTGTGGCCCAACACAATGCCCTCGTCCACCATGAAGTGGCATTTCTCCCGGTTTAGCACAAGGTTTGTCTCTTCACATATTTTGAGCACTTATCTAAGGTTGTCAAGACAATTCTCAAAGGAGTCACCCACTAAAGAGAAGTCATCCATAAACACCTCTAAGAAATCTTCCACCATGTCCGAGAAGATTGACATCATGCACCGTTGGAAAGTAGCCGCAGTGTTGCATAGCCCAAATGGCATACGGCTAAAGGAAAAAGTCCCATATGGGCATGTGAATGTCGTCTTCTCTTGATCTTCCAAGGCGATGTTGATTTGGTTATATCCGGAATATCCATCCAAGAAGCAATAGAATGACCTTCCCGCAAGCCGATCAAGCATTTGATCAATAAAAGGCATAGGGAAATGGTCTTTGCAAGTCGCATTGTTTAGCTTCTGGTAATCCATGCAAACTCTCCATCCGATCACTGTCTCGTTGGGATGAGCTCATTTTTGTCGTTTTGAATCACGGTCATGCCTCCTTTCTTTGGCACAAATTGCACCGAACTCACCCAAGAACTATCGGCAATGGGGTAGACCACCCCGGCATCTAACCATTTGATGATTTCTTTCTATACCACCTCTTTCATGGAAGGGTTTAACCTTCTTTGATGCTCCACACTTGGTTTGCTCTCTTGCTCCAATTGTATCTTATGCTCATAAATACCGACGGGAATCCCTCGGATGTCCGCTATTGTCCACCCAATGGCTTGCATGTGCTCCCTCAAGACATTCAACAAATGTTCTACCTGCACATCATTCAACAAACAAGAAACGATTACCGGTAGAATGTCATTAGAGCCAAGAAATTTATACCTCAAGTGCGGTGGAAGTGGCTTGAGCTCAAGTTGCGGCGGCTCAATAATTGAAGGCTTGGCGGGAGGAGTGACTCTATTCTCTAAGTCAAGAGAAAGTTTCTTTGGAGCATAAGTGTAGGACCCAAGTCCTTCTAATGCATTCACTGATTCCATGTACCCCTCCATGTCTTCACCATCAAAATGTACCAAAGTAGCCACCAACGCCTCACCAAGGCATTGTTCCTCCATCTTCATCTAGATTGCATCTTCTACCTCATCAACAACATTAATGACTGAGATGCTTTCATATGTATGCGGTAACTTCATACCCTTGCTCGCTTGAAAGGTAACCTCTTCGTCATTAACTCGGAACTTGATCTCATTTTGTTCCAAATCCATAAGTGCTCTTCCGGTAGCAAGAAATGGTCTCCCCAAGATGATAGGGATTTCTTTGTCAACAGCACAATCAAGGATCACAAAGTCGGCGGGGAGGAGGAACTTTCCCGCTTTCACAAGAACATCATCACAATCCCCACCGGTCTCTTTATTGAACGATCGGCCATTTGCAACCTCATACTTGTAGGCCTTGGCATACCTAACCCCACATTGCTTGTAAATAGCAAGAGGCACTAAATTGATGCTAGCCCTATTATCACAAAGAGCTCTTGCAAAATCATGCACCCCAATAGTGCATGGAATGGTAAAAGCTCCCGGGTCTTCTTTCTTTTGAACGGTGGTTGTTGCAATGATGGAACTAACCCGGTTAGTCACATTCACCACTTCATTCTTGATGGTTTTCTTCTTGGTGATCAAGTCTTTCAAATACATAGCAAAACCCGACATCTCTTGAAATGCTTCCACAAATGGAATATTCACCGATAATTGCTTGAGAATGTGATAGAACTTCTCGAGTTTGCTATCATCAACCTTCCTAGAAAGTCTTTGAGGAAAAGGAGGAGGAGGTCTAGGAATTAGTGCTAGAGTTTTTGGTGTCTCTTTCACCTTTTCCTTAACCTCTTCCCGGTTCACTTCTTGAATTTTCACCTCTTTCGGGACCTTTTTAGCTTCAACAACAACTGGCACCTCAACTTGTGCCTCAACTTCTTGTTTGGAATCTTCCACTTCGACCACTTGTTCATTCTCTCCTTGAAGTATTTTCCCACTCCGAGTTGTAATTGCCATACAATGAGAAGTTGGACTACTCCCACTACCTTTTGGGTTAGCAATAGTGTCACTCGGGAGTGTACCCTTTTGCTCCAGATTTTGTTCTCTTGATAGATCTCTCATTTGCATCTCCAACTTCTGAATAGATGCGGTATGAGAACCCACAAGCTCGGTCATATTCCTCATTGAAGTGTCGGATATTTCTTGATTTTTCAATACTCGTTCAAACATGTTTTCCAACTTGGAATCACTTGAAGAACCTTCCTTCCAATGCGGAGAGTTTGAATATTACCCCTTTGGTGGAACATAGGGGTTTCAACTCCAATTGGAAAAGTTGTTGTTATTGTTACTCCAATTCCCTTGATTTGAACTACCTTGGTCATTTCGCCACTGTTGGTTGCCTTGACCTTGCGGGTTAGGCCTCCATTGGTTTTGTTGTACTAAACCTTGGTAGGGTTGTCTTTGATAACCTCCTTGAGAGTTATTGACATAATTTGCTTCCTCATAATCCTCATTTGACGTGGGTTGAACATCTTACACCACATTCACTTTTTTTGTTTGGCTTTCGGTGAACATCTTCGTCAACACATTGATGTTGGTGGCAAGCCTGGAAATTACTTGATCTCTTTCTTGGTTCTCCTTAATCATATTGGTCAAGGAAGGAGTACCATATGCAATTCCACCCGTGATGTCCTCTGAGTGCCAAGCTTGGTTATGTTTTTCCATTTTGTCAAGGATTTGTGTGATCCTACAAATATTTTATCCATAAAAGATCCATCAGCTGCATTCTTGGATATAGATTGATTCATAGCATCCAAGCCCATGTCGAATTTCTCCAACAAGATAGAATCCAGAAAACCATGATTCGATGACCTCACTAAATATAGCTTGAATCGATCCCATGCCTCATGTAGGTGTTCTCCCGGTAATTGCTGAAAAATAAAATTTTATCCCGGAGCTCAGACTTTTTGCTTTGCGGGAACCATTTAGCTAGGAAAGCTCGGACGAGTTCAGGCCAAGAATGAATGGAATTTGATGGTAGATTTTGGATCCATTTCCTTGCCTCTCCAGTCAGTGAGTACTTCAACACCCTCAATCTTAGGGTATCATATGAGACGTTGTTATGTTTGTGCATCGCACACACACCCAAGAATTTTCTGAGATGTTGTGTCGGATCATCATCGGTGGAATTTCTGAGTAATCCCTCTGCTTTGAGCATTAGGATTAAATTGTGTTCCACCTTGAAAGTGACAGCATCAACTCTTGGAGGTACAATAGCATTTGTATCCTCAATGTACTCATCTATGTCAGCAAAAGGATTTTCTTCTTCATCATACTCAACCCTGTTTTCCTATCAACACCAAGCAAAGTGTGATGGAATAGAAGACGACGTAAAGTAAAGCACACACTAATTAGAAATTTCAAAACCTATTCCCCGGCAACGGCGCCAAAATTTGATACGCTCAAATTACACTTTAAATAAATAGTGTAAGGCGGTCGGTGTCCAATATAATAACCCAACAAGGTTGGGGTCGAATCCCACAGGGAATAGGTGTGAAAAGGTTACTTGAGTAGTGTGAAACTTGACTTAGGTCGTAATTCTACTCCTTTAGCTTAACAAGAGAATGATATAATCGTGATTTAACAAGATAACTATTTTGTTATGAGAATGTGATTAATTTAATTAAGGAAACCAAGGTTGTGTCCCCATTAATAAAATGTAATGCTATTGGTGTTAACATAATTTATTTCTAATGGAAGGTCCTTTGATATACAAATGGTTTCTAAATGACTACCCAATATTTTCCAATGGTTGGGTAGTATTTTCTCTTTATGGTTATAAAAGAGTTGCAATTAAGAACAACCAATTTATGCCAAGTAGAACCCACTTATTCCTAAGCGATTCTATTAAACAAGGTTTAAAGTCTTGAGTTCTTGATATTCACTTTTACCAAACCCTAACCCACTTTTCCAAGTAAAGAAAGAGTAAAATGGAATAAGTTAATTTTGCAACCACCAACAATAAATAAAGCGCAAGAAATGAATAAATATCAACCAACCATTATATATATATATATATATATATATATATATATATATATATATATTCAATAAACACCCATTTAGGGTTCACCAACCTTAGTATTTAAAACTATCTACTCATACTAAAATACAAAAGCAAAGCAATAAATAAAGACATAAAGCTTACAAAAGTACAAGATTCTCTCTTCACAAGCTTCCAAATTAATGGAGTATTCAATGCCTTCAATGTTATCTCTTTTCTAGACTTAATGACCCACAAAAACCCTAGTAAAGCCATTTATAGTGGACTAAAAGTCGGGGTCAAGATTGGACAAAAATGCCCCTGCAGACACCTTCTGCAGTCGCATAATGGTCACAGACCATGTATGCGGTCCGCATAATATTCATTTGCGTTGCAGAGTTGCAGATCATCAGTCCCAGAAGTCCACCGCATTTCCATTATGCGGTCCATATATTTGTTATGCGACCTCATTTTCCCATCGCATAAGTTTTGCATAGATTCTTCAATTGCAATTGTGTGGTCATTATGCGGCTCGCAGAATTGTTATGTGACCGCGTAATGGATCGCACAATCTTCTCGTCATTTCACAAAATAAGTGCTTCAGTTTGGGGTGGTTATGCAGTCCGCATAGTCCTTCTGCGATCGCATACTTGCAGAATTCCTACTCTTTTGTGGCTTTTTGACTTCTTTTCCACGAGTTTGGGTCTTCAAGTCTTATGCACTACAAAACACCAAAACTTTAAAAGATTCAACTACAAATGCATTGAAAGATGATCTAAAGTCAATGTAATTGGAATCAAAAGTGCCGAAATTCTACGGCACATCAGTATGAAATGTGAAATACGGCCGACGTGCCGAGAATGACATTAAAATTGTGGCCACTAATGCCAATGAAATGGAAAGAGGTGTGAAATATTATGAAATGAATTGTAAACCCTTAATATAATAAATGCTTTGGGAGTATCGTTTAGTCACTGAGGAAGGGTAGGTTGAAATAACCTAACCCCGAAACTACACGTGTCGGTGTAGGGGTGAGTAAGGGGTAAAATCCCCGTGTGAGGTGGTGAGAGTTTTCCCCGAATATGGGATAAGATTGATGTGTTGAGATAATTCCCCTGAATGGGATGAGAAGATTGCTAGCGAAATGTGAGGTGATGTTGACCTACACGGCATTGTGGTGAGACAACTTAGCCGATTGGGCTGAGATCAGACGTCATGCTGCGCACATGGTGGTATTGTGAGTGGACGTCTCGGGGTGAGACGGCTTAGCCGATCGAGCTGAGATTGGACGTCGTGCCAAAAGTGCGATGGTGTACCGGTACTAAAGATCTCCCAACTTAAAATATTGAAACTTACTTGAAATTTATCCTTTCTCCTAACTTGATACTTTAATATTGTTTGAGGCCCTTATTGATTCCATGTTTCTTTCTCATTGTGCTGTTACTCTTTCTATTGAGGGCGTGTTTAGTTTTTCATATTAGTACTATTCCATATATACTAAAGTCCCTTTTTCAGGGGGCGCTGCATCTTTAATGGATGCAGGTGGTTCCACAGCAGGCTGCATTGAGTAGTGATAGTAGTACACCCTCTCCTCAGCTGACTTGGTGAGCTCACTTCATTCCGGGGTCTTGTATCTCTTGTCATTTATACATAGCATTTAGAGGTATAGCCGGGGCTTTATTGACGGCACTGTCATAACACTCTGGGTTTCTATTAGAGGCTCCGTAGACATAGTGTGGGTTGTACCTTATTTTGGGAAAGTTAAACTAAAAGTGTTGTATTTGTATCTCATGTTCCACTTCAAACTATGAATGTGTAATATATTTTGACTTATAAATGGAGTAACCAATAGTAATGAACTGGTGTTGTTCACATGACCTCTTACTGTCTAATTAATGAAATGTATCTTCTCTTTATTCATGGGTGAGTTGGGTAGATGGCATTGTGTAGGTTTGCTCGACCAGAGTATCTCGGTTTAGCCCCGGTCGCGCTCCCCAAGGTCGGGCATGACAAGAAAAATCTATGAAGCCCTATTATTCCAAAGGAACTAATCATCTCTATTACAATGCTGGCCCAAGCCACTGCTAAACAGACCAAACTTCTTCGAGTTACTCATGACCCTTCTCCACGACAACACCTCTCTTTCCTAGTACACTATGGACCTCAATCAAAACTCATCCCAAGTGACCCCAACATGAAATCTCGTCGTCATAAGACTCATAATCCAATTTATCCCTTCTTATACACCCAATAGTACCTCAAACTGAAATACCTACTCTGAAGAGATCTCCCAAACACTGCCTCGCAAAAAGGATAATGTTTAAGAAATAACCCAAGTCTATTCCACAATCCAACATCAATCTCAACTCCACAGCCACACTACAAGTCCGAAAATAGTTAGTACCACATCTTGAACCTCAAACTCAGTAGAACCATTCTCGAGAGTCATCCACTCTATCCCAGTCTCGAATACATAGCTAAACATGTCGAATGATTAGTGCCCCTGTAACGACTTGACCAGTTGTTTTATGTATTTGAGCCCCATTCCCTATTTGATGCTTATTGTATATTTGTTTTTTATTTGTGACTTGTTGGTATGGTATGTTAGATTTCAGGAAGGTTTGAGAGGGATTTAAGATACTTAGTCATATTTTGGATGCTTAAGTTATAAGAGTTGACCAATATTTGACTTTTGTGTAAACCGCCTCATATTTGTGATTTAACGGTTTCAATAGGTTCGTATAATGATTTTGGAGTTGGGAATATGTATGGATTTGGATGCAGAGGTTCCTAAGATGTTTTGGGGTTATTTGCCAAAAGTTGGCAATTTTGAGGTTTCAAAAATAACAACAAGGTCAGGAATCCAAACTATGGTAAGAATTTGAAAAGTAAATGCGGAAGCAATAACAATAAGAAATTGAACGACCAAAAATACAGTGCAGAAAATAAAAGATATGGGAAAATTAAGAGAAATCCAAGAACGCAAGTTCTATAGCCTTGAAAAGATCCAATCAACAATGTATTTGATTTATTGAAGAAATCAAACATCGTTACTTAAAAACTAATCAAATTAATAGATTCAAATCTTGACCGCTTCACGAGTAACTTGAGACAAAAAGTAATAACTAATGTTGGGTCCAAACGCACGCGCAAGTATACACGGTCGACAAGTAATAAAGTGATAAGAAAGTATCGTTTCCATGAGGATTTATGATCAACTACTATCCAATCAAAGCTATTTATAAACTTAATGCTCAAGTGAGTGTGAAGAAGATGATTGTGATTTTTGTAACTAAATTACTACGAACAAATAAGCAAGCAATAAAATAAGATTATAAGTAGAGCAAACAAACACTTAGAAAGAATTCAATGAGATAGGAATATTCCAGGATTATGAGATTAACGTCTCTCATATTGCATTTTTCAGGTTGATGTAATCACTTGACTTATCTAATTTGTTGATTAATAGGGGTTTATTATGCTCGCGAAGTTCTTTCGACGCTTTGCTCGCCTATTCAAGGCAACCTAAGACTATATGTCTATAGAATAAAACTTGACAAGAACGCATGTGTATTTCCTGCAAAAATAACCAAGGCAACTAGAATATGTCTATCCTAATCGCGAATCTATTCTCCAATGCCCGGATTCAAGATCTTAATCTATTCAATCCTATATGCAATTCATAGTTCCCACTCTCGAGTTCAACTATAAATTCGTGGATAGTACTCTATTATTAGCTACGCAATAGAATAATTAAGTGCAAGATTGAATAAATTAATTAATATGATAAAATTAAGAAAAACAATCAACTATCAATTTACAATAGTCAAGAACGGCCCATAACCCTAGAAAAATGAGGTTTTTAGCCACTCGTGTTCATAACAATTCAGAAAAAGAACTAAATTTGTATTCAATGCAATTGATCCTAATGGGACAACATCTGGAAGAAAAATCGATTGGAAGCGTGTTTTGACAAGGACGGACTCAGAGTGAAGGACACAATGATGCAAAGAAACAATATTAACAAGAAATGCCCCTGCTAGGAAGGATAGAAGGAGAAGTTTTTTTTATTATTTATTTTTCAATAACTAGCCTTAATGATAATGACATGAATTTTGAACTTAATTATAATCAAAATATCATTTTTAAACATAAAAGCTATGAATACTAGATGAAGGATGGAAGAATCGATGAATTCTGTGCTCCCAAGTGTTTTGTACTTGTGTTTTTCTCTCAAAGTGCCCCCCCCCCCCTCCAAAATAGGTTTAGGTTTTTTTAATACGAGTTGGGGCATCCTAGGATCAAAATAACCAAGTCCCGTGTGAAATAGGACAAGTTCCATCACCAGCGCCCAGGGTAGCGTGGGGCCTGATTTCTGTGACACAGGTAGCGCCCCATGCGATCCTGGGTGCTACTTTGTGGATTTTTTTCATTTTGTCCCCTTTTTGCTTCAATTTACACACCTTCATCCCAAATTACCTCCGAATGATTCCTACACATAAAAATACCATTAATTAGCAAAAATTGTTACATTACACATCCGAAATCTACGAAATATGAGTAAAATGCGAGGCAATATGCATATAAATATACATACTTTAAGCCGAATATCAACACCCCACACTTAGACTCTTGCTCGAAATTCACAATCTTCCTGTTTTAAACATGCCCAACTATAAACATTTCAATTCAACAAATTCAAACAACCTAACCATAACCACCGTGCCTCAAGAGCCGACTCGTTACCACTAAGCACCCTTAACTCGCGCACTCACCCAATAAGAGAAATTAACAACATTACCAATCCGTCATGAGATCAAGTGACCTCACCAACAAATAAGAGAGTGAATATAAAAATAGTCCACGCATTCAAATATGACTTTGAACATAAATTAAGGACATCACACAATTGAACAAAATTCGCTCGCTCTCACAAAGAATTTCATGTGCATCCCGTGGTCGCACCACAAGCTTGACCGTAATGTACATCTTTACTAATCTAAGTTAGCCAAATCTAGGATCAATTAGGACTTTAAGGTTGTAATGCAGGCTAAGAGACGGGTAGGATACATTTAGGAATAGTGACTAACCCTCCTAATCACTTTAATCAAGAATCGAGCACGTATTCTTCTCAATCAATTCACTCGCCACAAACCATACACAATATAGCCCTTTCTTCAATTAAGCACTTCTACATCCCTACTAGCACAAATTAGTAAGATTAGGAGGTGTTTTTTTTTTGACTATCAACACATTTGTCTATGTTTTTTTCTTCTTACAATTTTCTTTTCTCTCTTTTTTTCTACACACACTCCATACATTAAAGTTCATCGACTAGTGGTATTTTTCACAGCTCTAGTGCAACTTATGACCCCTTCAATGGTTCCACTCAAAAACTACTTCCCGGATCTCTCACCTTACTTATTTTAGTGACTAAGTACCTTCGGAGGTAAAGGTTCAACAAGCTCAAGTTACAAACAAAATTGAGATACGGCTTGTAATGTAGGTGTAACGACCCGATCGGTTGTTTTGTGTAATCACGCCCCGTTACCCCTTTTATTGATTCACACTTGTGTGTTTATGATTTTATGACTTGCGGGGTTGGTTAGTTTTGTTCCGGTAAGCTTCGGGTTGATTTGTACCCTTGATTTTTGACATAGAAGTTTAAATTAGAAAATGTTGACCAAACATTAACTTTTGTGAAAGCGACCCCGAAATTGTATTTTTATGGCTCCGATAGCTTCATATCGTGATTTTAGGCTTGGGAATATTCCCGTAATTGATTTTGGAAGTCCGTAGGTTGATTTGTATAGATTTGCCGAAATTTGGCAATTAGAAGTTGAAAAGTTTGACCGTAGGTTGACTTTTAGCTATCAAGCTCAGAATTTGATTTGGGGACTTGGACTAAGTCTGTTATGGCATTTAGAACTTGTCTACGAATTTGGTGTCGTTTAGAGTTGATTTGATAAGATTCAGACGTTTAGTTGTTAGTCTAGAAATTCTTGAAAGTTTCCTTGAATTTCATGCATTTTAGAGTTCAATTCGTAGTTTTAGATGTTATTTTTGTGCTTTGATCACACGAGTGAGTTCGTATGATATTTTTAGACTTCTGTGGATGTTTGGTTTGGAGCACAGAGGGTTGGGATGAGTTTCGGACATGTTCCGAAATGTTTTGGGTTGAAGTTGGCAAAATCTGGTGTCTGGTGCTCTGGTGTCGCAATTGCGAACACAAGAGTCGCGATTGCGAAGGTGGAAGAAAGTGGCAGCTGTCGTAAATGCGACCTCCCCTTCTCATATGCGAAGCCAACAGGATTTTAACAAAGTTCGCATTTGCGAACTATTGTTCGCTTTTGTGATGTCGGATTTTTGAACTTATTCTCTCATTTTTGAACCCTAGCCTCGGTAGAAGGAGATTTGGAGAGGGTATTTTCACCTACAAATCTTGGGTAAGTTATTCTAATCTATTTCTAATCATATTTCATTAACATATCGTAGATTTTAACATCAAATCATGTGAATCAAAGTGAAAATTTGAGAAACTTTGTCTAGTTTTTGAAAAAATAAGAAATTAAGTTTTGAGAGTCGATTTGGACTCGGATTTTGAAACTAATCACATATATGAACTCATGGGGTCATGGGTAGACGAAATCTACCATTGGATCCGGGATTTGACCGTGCGGGCCCCGGGTTGACTTTTGTTGACATTTTGGAAAAAATGTAAAGATCTTAACTTTATCTATGCAATTGAATTCCCTAGAATTATTTGATGATATTGAGTCGATTTTGGTTTGATTTGAGCCATGTGGAGGCGGATTTTAAGGTAAAAGCTATTTTCGAGTGTTGAATTGGCCTAGTTGAGGTAAGTGTCTTGCCTAACTTCGTGTGGGGGAACTACCCCTTAGGATTGGTATTGTTTGATTTAATTGTGCTAAGTGAAATTCGTGTACGCAAGTTGACGAGTGGGTACATGGGTTGTACGTGGTATTTTACCGATTTAGGCTACTTAGACTATTTTCATGCTTTAATTGAATGCCATATTATGTTCTAATTCTCTTAGTCAATCTATTCGTACTTGTGTTAGTCTATCCTTACATGCCTTAAATGATTTCGTTAATACTTGTTCTACCTCCTAGTTGATCATTTGCTCTCATGCTTTAGTTGAACTTGTTGCCTCTTTTATTGTAACACGCTATCTCTTCATTGTTAATTATCATTATTTGAAGCTATTGATCGTGTTCACTCTTTCCTTATTGATTATCATTTACTTGAAGTAATTGTTCATGTTATTGCTTTCCTTGTTGATTTTTATTATTTGAAACTCATTGCTAAATGTTATCTCTTTTGTTGTGAGTTAGTTTTATCTAATATCGTGGTTATACATTATTTCTCTCATTGTTGAGTTAATTGGTGTTAAAGTTGTGAAAGTCGTTAACACGTTGAGGCGAAGTTAGTTACTGTTGATACATCTATCTTATTGAGCATTTTACATTCATTATTATTGTTGATATTCTTGTATACGTTGTGGTGGAGCTATGGGCTATTATTGTGGAAACATTGGTATTGTTGTTGTTGTTGGCAAGTTGTGATATATGGGCACTTGTGGTGCAAATTGTTATTGTGATATGATATTGACTCGCATGCAGCGGTATAAGGCTTGGGGTTAATGTGCATGCGGCGGTATAAGGTGAGTCTTATGTGCTTGTTGCTTGTAGGGGAACTACGTAAAGCCACGCGACATCATAAGGTGGGCTAAAATGCATGTAGCTATTTAGGGAAAACTGTTTTCAAAACCTATTTCAAATGTAAGGCTCACGCGGTGGTATAAGGAAAGATTGTGATTGAAATTGAGAAATGTGAATACGAGGCAGCACCTAGGTTGTGATTCTTGATTATACAAGGCGGTACCTCGATTTTCATTTCATTATAAGCGAGGCGGTACCTCGTTGTGATTCTTGCTATTTATTTCATGTTGCAAAGTGTTTTGGCGGGAATATTTCTTGTTGTTTCATTCTTTGTTGTTCTAGCAGTTGTTGACCATACATGACCATTGTAGCCCATTTAGTTGCTTCTTTTATGTTATTTCCATCGTTGATTTTCGGTACTAGTTCATGCTATCATCTTGTCTTGTATCAGTTGTTTCTCACTTTTCATTACGTATTTGTATCACATTTTCACACTGTTTATTTATATCCTAGTAGGTGTCTTGACCTTGCCTCATCACTGGGTACCGTTGTGGTGTTTTCATACTATGCTTCTACACATTTTTGTGCAGATCCAGGTACGTCTTCTCGTGTCGGTCGTTAGATATTACCTGTCGGCATCCGCATGCCTCGGAGTCACCTTCCCTTATTCTCATTTACTGTTGTGTTTTCTTTCAAATAGTGATGTATTAGATATTTTAGTTTATTCAATAGAGATTATGACTCTGTTCAATAGTTCTTGGGGATTGTATGGTTGGGATTTGCTTTTCAGAAGTTATATGAGTCCATTAGACTGGTTTTATGTATTTTGTTAATTACATGTGTTCAATTGTTATCAAATATTAGGCTTACCAAGTCGTAGAGACTAGGATCTATCATTACATCCTACGGAGGTAAATTAGGATAGTGACAAGTTGGTATCAAAGATCTAGACTCATAGGTGTTATGAGTCATAAGCAGGTTTAGTAAAGTCTTGCGGATCGATACGGAGACGTCTGTACTTATCTTCGAGAGGTTGCGGAACTGTTAGGAAAACTTCACTTCTTTGATTCCTTGTCGTGCGCATTGGTTGATTTCAAAAACTAAATCTTTGACTTTCTATTTCTCACAGATGGTGAGGACACGCACCGTTGGATCTGACGATCAGACACCCGCGCCCCCTGCTAGAGCCGCGAGAGTCCGGGGTTTGAGGCAGAGGCCGAGGAGGGGCACGTGTGCAGCCAGAGCACCTGCCCGAGCTGCGGCAGAGGAGCCACCAGTAGCTCCAGTCGGGGGACAGGCACCCGAGGCACCTATTGCCATCCTAGCACTTCAGGAGACCCTCGCACAATTCCTGAGCATGTTCGGTACCTTAGCTCAGGCGGGGTTGATCTCACCTGCACCAGCCACATCTCAGGCTGGGGAAGGAGAATAGACTCTCGCGTCCCGTACCCCAAAGTAGCGGGTCCAGGTTGATCAGGTCCTAAAGGTTATATCGGTATAGCCTGTTGCTCCGGTTCAGCCCATGGTTAAGCAGCAACATCTGAGGAGGAGCATATTAGGCTCGAGAGGTTTAAGAAGTACCACCCTCCTACTTTTAGTGGTTTGGCTTCAGATGATGCACATGGTTTTCTGGAGGAGTGCCACCGTATTCTCTATACTAGGGGTATTGTGGAGGCGAGGGGGGTTTCTTTTACTACGTTCCAGCTAAAGAGAGTCGCAAATCAGTGGTGGCAAGCGTACGAGGTAGGTAGCCCACCCGAGGCAACTTCACTTATATGGGATCGATTTTCAGAGTTTTTCTTGAGAGAGTTTGTTCCTCAGATCCTTCAGGATGCATGGCGCGAGGAGTTTGAGCAGCTGGGCCAGAGTACTATGATAGTGTCGAAGTATACTGTCTGAATCAGTGATCTATCCAGGCATGCACCTGCCTTGGTTTCTACAATTAGAGAGCGAGTTCGTCAATTTATCGAAGGGCTCAACTATGGTATTAGATTCATCACGGCTAGAGAGTTGGAGGCAGATACCCCATATCAGTAGTTGGTAGACACTACTCGGAGGTTGGAGGGCATGCGGGGGCCATGAGAGAGATGATAAGAAGGCTAAGAGGCCTCGTGGTACAGGAGAATTTAGTGGTGGTCACGCTGCAGATACGGCCCGTCATGGTAGAGGCTATGTGAGTCGTCCAGTTCATTCAGCACTTCCAGCTTCTAGTGGTGCTCCGGTTGTTTCGAGGTTGCGGGTTGCACACTTTCTTCAGCCACTTTCTAGTGCAACTCCTGCACGAGGCTTCAGCAATCAGTCCAGCCAACCAAGCCCAAGCCAGTCCCAGCCGCCACGCCCACTGAGAGCTTGCTTTGAGTGTAGTGATACTCGCCACATGGTCAGAAACTGGCCTAGACTCAGGAGGGGTGCATCTTCCCAGACTACTTAAGCTCCACAGATTCATTCAGGTTCGTAGAGTTCTCAGGCCATGATTGCTGCCTCAGTTGCTGCTCCACTCGCACAGCCAGCTAAGGGTGGGGCCGCGGGGAACGTACGGGTTAAGGTCGCCCTAGAGGGGGAGGCTAGGACAGATTCTATGCTTTTTCGGGTAAGACAGAGGCAGTTGCTTCAGACTGAATCATTACAGGTATAGTTCCGATTTGCCATAGAGACGCATTAGTCTTATTTGATCTGGGATCCGATTATTCATATGTGTCATCTTACTTTGCTTCGTATTTGGATATATCTCGCGATTCATTGAGTTCTCCTATTTACGTGTCCACGCTTGTGGGAGATTCTATTGATGTGGACCGTGTGTATCGGTCGTGTTTGGTTGTTATTAGTAGTTTTGAGACCAGATTTGATCAATTGTTACTTAGTATGGTACATTTTGAAGTTATCTTGGGCATGGACTGGTTGTCGCCCAATCATGCTATTCTAGATTGTCACACCAAGACTGTGACGCTGGCTATGCCAGGTTTACCACGGTTAGAGTGGAGGGGTGCATTAGATTATGTTCCTAGCAGTGTTGTGCCATTTCTAAAGGCTCGGCGGATGGTTGAGAAGGGGTGTGATGCTTATCTAGCCTTTGTGAGGGATATCAGTGCTGATACTCCTACCATTGAGTCAGTTCTGGTAGTGAGAGACTTCCTAGATGTATTTTCAACGGATCTTTCGGCATACCGCCCGATAGGGATATCAATTTTGGTATTGACTTGTTACCGGGCACTCAGCTCATTTCTATTCTACCATATCGTATGGCCCCAGCGAAGCTGAAGGAATTAAAGGAGAAGTTTCAAGATTTACTTGATAAGGGTTTCATTTGGCCTAGTGATCGCCATAGGGTGTTCTGGTCTTGTTTGTAAAGAAGAAGGATGGTTTTGTGTGCATATGTATTGACTATCATCGGTTGAACAAGGTTATAGTGAAGAACATGTATCCATTGCCACACATTGATGACTTATTTGATCAGCTATAGGGTGCCAGAGTGTTCTCAAAGATTGATTTGTGGTTAGGTTATCATCAACTGAAGATTTGGGGTCCAGATATTCTGAAGACTGCCTTTAGGACTCGGTACGATCGCTACGAGTTCCTTGTTATGTCATTTGGATTGACCAATGCCCCAACAACATTTATGCACCTGATGAACAGAGTATTCCAGCCTTATCTTGATTCATTCATCATTGTGTTTATTGACAACATCTTGGTGTACTCCCGCAGTCAAGAAGATCATAATCAGCACTTGAGGATCGTGCTCCAGACCTTGAGAGAGAAGTTATATGCAATGTTCTCAAAGTGTGAATTCTATTGGCGTTTTTGCGTCAAGTGGTGTCTGATGAGGGGATCAAGGTAGATCCGAAGAAGATTGAGGCGGTGCAAAGTTGGCCCAAACCGTCTTCAGCTACTGAAATCCGGAGTTTCCTTGGTTTGGCCGAGTATTATCGTCGTTTCATAGAGGGTTTCTCATCTATTGTTGAACCTATTACCAGATTGACCCAGAAGGGTGATCCTTTCAGTGTTGGTGTTTCCTACGGGCTCGGGGTCTTATACTGTGTATTGTGATGCGTCACGTGTTGGCCTTGGCGCGGTGTTGGTGCAAGATGATACGGTGATTGCCTACGCGTCTCGATAGCTGAAGACTCATGCAAAGAATTATACAGTCCACGACTTGAGTTGGCAGGCATTGTTTATGCATTAAAGATATGTCGGCATTATTTGTGTGGTGTTTCTTGTGAGGTCTTTACCGACCACCTGAGTCTACAGCATCTGTTCAAACAGAAAGATCTTAACTTGCGTCAGCGGAGGTGGTTAGAGTTACTTAAGGACTATGATATCACCATTCTATATCATCCTAGGAAGGCCAATGTGTTGGACGAAGCCTTGAGTTGAAAGGCGGAGAGTTTGGGTAGTTTAGCATACCTACCGGCAACAGAGAGGCCATTAGAATTGGATATTCAAGCCTTAGCCAACCAGTTTGTTAGATTGGATGTTTCGGAGCCCAGTCGATTTCTTTCCTGCGAGGTTTCTCGGTCTTCTCTATATGACTGTATTAGAGAGTTAGCATGGCGACCCTCATTTGCTTGTCCTCAAGGACACGGTTCAGCATGGAACCATCAAAACTCCGATCCAGGGTCAAATACACAAAAGTCAAACTTGGTCAACTCTTCTAACTTAAAGCTTCTAAAATGAGAATCATTTTTCCAAATCAATTCTGAATCACCCAATTCAATTTAAGTAGAAAATTCTCTTTCTTCCTCCGTTCATACATATTTCATACATTCCAGATATGGAGTTGGGTAAAATTTCATGTGATTCGGTAAACAAAATAGAAATGCTATCATTGCTAGATCATTTATCTAATCTATCTAATTAGATGAAGAATGAACCAATAGTGGTATTTTTTGATAAATGGGAAATTAAAAATGCTCGGGGATGGAAATGGGGGAATATCTACAATACCTGGATTTAATCAGATACAATTTGAAGGATTTTGTAGGTTCATTGATCAAGTTTGACGGAAGAACTTTATAAGTTACCAAAAATTGAAGATACAGATCAAGAAATTGAATTTCAATTAAACCAAAACCGACAATACACACAAGTCATAATACATCATACGAAGCTACTCATACCCTCAAAACCACCGAACGGAATACAAATGCTTAAAACGACTGGTCGGGTAGTTAAATTTGCATTTGCGAAGGTCCCTTTGATCGCAAATGTGGACCAAGATTCGCATTTGCGAAGCTGCCTTGCCATTGCATATTGTCGCAATTGCGCCACTGACATCAGAAATGCAACCCCCTAGCTCAGAAAAGCAACACTAACTTGACAATTGCAAAGTCTCTCAGCCATACCCCATATCACAAATGCGAGCCTGACATCGTAAATACGAAGCTCGCATTTGCGAAGAGGTTCTCGCAAATGCAAGTCCTGCAATTCAACAACACCAGTTGTTCATCAGCTATACCAAAACTGTCCGAAACTCACCCGAGCCCCTCGGGCTTCAATCCAAATATTCACACAAGTATAATAACATCATACAAACTCACTCGCTAGATCAACAACAAAATAACATCAAAATTCAAGAATCGATTATTAAAACTAAAGATTTTCAAGTTCAAAACTCATTTTTCCAACTTTTCGCATAATGCGCCGAAATGGCCGAGTCACCCGGGACCTCAACCAAATATGCGGAGAAGTGAAAAATCATCATACAAACCTACCGAAATCTTCAAGATACCGATCCGAGGACGTTTATCAAAAATAGTGACCGTGGTCAACTCTGGCCACATTTAAACTCAAAAATTGTATTTCTTTAAAATTTCACATATAAACTTTCCGAAAATCGACACGAACTACGCACCTAAGTCATAAATTATCAAATTGAGCTATGAAAAGTTTGGACACGCAAAAAAGGAAGCAAGTACTCAGAACGACCTATCGAGTCGCTACACGTTGTTAATTGATTAAGAGATAAATCAATTCTCTTTGACGCTTACATGGACATGAAACATCATTTGGCAAAAACTACTTGTACTGATAATTAATTTTCTTGTTTTATACCTTAAGAAATTTCTTAGACTAATAGTGAAAATTGTGCCATCTTTGGATTTTTGCACATTGCCGAACAAAACTATGGAAAAAAATACTAAATCAATCGAATCATATGTTATTTTAGAAAAAGCTATATGTTAACATGATTGTGACGACCCGACCAGTCGTTTTGTGTAATTGTATCTCGTTTCCCCTTTTGATGCTTCACACATGTGTGTTTATGATTTTATGACTTACGGGGTTAATTAGTTTCGCTATGGGAAGACTTCGGGTTGATTTGGACCCTTTGATTCTTGGTTAGAAGCCAAAGTTGTTTATGTTGACCAATGGTTGACTTTTGTAAAATTGACCCCGAAACAGTATTTTGATGGTTCCGATAGCTACATATCATGATTATGGACTTGGGCTTATGCCCAGAATCGAATTCGGAAGTTCGTAGGTTGATTTATGTTGTTTTGCCGAAATTTGGCAATTTGAAGTTGCAAAATTTTGATCGTAGGTCGACTTTTAGCAATCGAGCTCGGAATTTGATTTTGAGACTTAGAATAGGTCCGATATGCTATTTAGAACTTGTCTGCAAAATATGGTATCATTTGGAGTTTAATTGATAGGATTTAGACGCCTAGTTGCAATTCTAGAAGTTCTTAAAATTTACCTTGAAATTTATGCCTTTTAGTTTTCGATTCGTAGTTTTAGATGTTATTTTTTGTATTTTCATCACGCGAGCAGGTTCGTATGATGTTTTTAGAATTGTGTAGATGTTTTTTTTAAGCCCCGAGGGCTCAGATGAGTTTCAGACATGTTACAGGATATTTTGGACTGGAAAAAAGACAGGATCTAGTGTGTTGATGCCCCTTGCTTAGCAGGGGGGCCTCAGGTATCGCAATTGCGATACCTGGCTCGCAATTGCGAAGTAGCTCAGGTAGATGGGTAGTTCGCATTTGCGACAAAATAGTCTCATTTGCGATAGAGACAGGTTTTGCATTTGCGACCTCCTCTTAGGATTGTCAGCGGCCGCATTTGCGAGGGTTCGCAAATGTGACACAAGCTTCGTAATTGCGACATCTGCAGTTGATCAAAAGGGTTGGGAATCAAGATTTTTCAATATATTCTCTCATTTTATAACTCTAGACTTTGTAGAAGGCAATTTTGTCACGACCCGGATTTCCCACCATCGGGAGTCGTGATGGCGCCTACTAACGGAGCTAGGCAAGCCAGACATTTAAACATTTTCGGATAACAGCACAACAATAATAAAACAACGAGTCTTTAAATAAATGCGGAAGTCTTTTAAAACATAAATAACTGAAAATCCCAAAATGCGGAAGTTTAATATTTCTCTACCCAAGACTGGAGTCGTTATCTCACGAACTACTAAAGAGTGCTACAAACAAGTCTGAATAGAAGTTGCCTAAATGTCTGTCTCGGTACAATGAAAGCAAACTGAAAACATAGAAAGGGACTCCGGCCTGCGAACGCTAGCTAGGCTACCTCGTAAGTCCCTGGACTGAAGTCAGCTCCCGATCAATATCCTACTGCAGTGGTCCAAAAGCTGCTCCGGTACCGGGATCTGTGTAAAAGAGCACAGAAGTGTAGCATCAGCACAACCGACCCCATGTGCTGGTAAGTGCCTGGCCTAACCCTGGCGAAGTAGTGAAGAGGCTAGACCGGACTACCAAACCAACCTGTACAGCTCTATATATATATGCAATAAAAGGGAAGAACAAAGAAATTAAACAGTTAAGAGGAAGGGGAGCATGCTATGGGGGAAGTACAACCCGAATGTAAAGTCAGCAATTTAAGCAAGTAACCGTACAATAACAACAATTAATGAAAGCATGAAAATTTAACCATTTGCACGGCACCAACCTTCGTGCTTTTACTCTCATTCTCACCAAAGGCAATCAAATAAAGCGCACGGCATCACCCTTCGTTCTTTTCCTCACATAACTCTCACATCATGGCACGGAATTTCCCTTCGTGCAAATATCATCAAAACATGGCATGGAATGACCCTTCGTGCAAGTATAATCAAACCTGGCACGGAATGACCCTTCGTGCAAAGATAATCAAACATGGCACGGAATGACCCTTCGTGCAATATCACTCTTCCTCACCCAAACAGTAGTCACAACCAAACGGGGCGAGGGGATAACAAATAATAAGAAGTGTCCCGGCAAGGGAAATACACAATTAAACAGCCAAATCTCGGCAAGGGAGTAACAACAATAACTTTCATATCCCGACAAGGGAGATAATCAATATACTCAAACCATCCCGGCAAGGGATTAATCACATCACTTTCTATTTCTTTCATTTCTTACTCAATAGTCTTACTATCGTTCGAGCCAACGCTCCAAAGAATTTACAATTCAGAATTAGTCCTCATACTCTTCACATTTCATAGAATTCATCAATTAACATGGAAGAGTCATAACAATATCAGGATAAGTACAAACAAGGACCCACGGTCATGCTAGACACCGGTGTATAGATACTCGTCACCATGCCTATACACCGTACTCGATGATTTAGCAGTTGGCAAATAATAACACTCTAATCCTATTCCTTCAGCCAAAGTTAGATCAAACACTTACCTCAAATGCTCCAAACTCGACTCAAGCCTCTAGTATCGCTTTACCCTTCGAATTCACCACCAAACCGCTCGAATCTAGTCACAATTACTTGAGTGTATTAACAAATGCTAATTGAATCAGTTTGAATGCATGAAGATGAATTTCCCAAAGTTTTACTCAAAAATTCCCAAAATGCCCCCGGGCCCACGTGGTCAAAACCCGAGGTTCGAACCAAAACCCGATTACCCATTCCCCCATGAACTCAGATATGTGAGTTATTTTGGAATCGGACCTCAAATTGAGGTCCAAAACCCCCAAATTTAGGAACCCTAGTTCTACCCTAAATTCCCAAATTTCCCCCATTAAAATCTTTGTTTTGAAGTTGAAATTATGTAGAAAATCAGTTAGAAATCACTTACCAATCGTTTTGAAGAAGAAGAATCGTTTGGAAAATCGCCACTTATGTTTTGGGTTTTGAAAAAGTGAAAAAAAGATTGAAAATCCCGACTTTATATACTTTACTGAAGGCTGGCGCGGACCGCACAAAAATGCACTGCGGCCGCGCCGAGGAAGGGAAGAAAAATGACTCTCTGAACCTACCCAGCGCGGACCGCACTGATTTGGTGCGCGGCCGCGCTGGTCGACTTACCCCTTGGCCCTCTGAACCTAGCCACGCGGACCCCACAGAAATGCACCGCGGCCGCGCGGCTTCCAGCTATATTTGGGTAAGTGATTCTAACCTATTTTCAACTATATTTCATCAATATATCTTAGATTTAACATCAAAATCATGTGAATCAAAGTGAATTTGTGAAACTTTGTCAAATTTTTGAAAAATAAGAATTCGAATTTTGAGAGTCGATTTGGACTCAGATTTTGAAACTAATCATATATATGGACTCAGGGGTTATGGATAGTCAGAATCTACCTTGGACCCATGTTTCGACCGAGCGGACCCCAGATTTACTTTGTTGACTTTTAAGAAAAGTATAAAGATCATAGCTTTATCTATTTTAATTATATTCTTTTGCATTGTTTGATAATATTAAGTCAATTTTGGTTAGATTTGAGCCGTGTGGAGGCGAATTTTAGGAAAAAGGCTATTTTTTAGGGTTGAGTTGGCCTAGTTGAGGTAAGTATCTTGCCTAACTTTGTGTGGGGGAACTACCCTAAGGATTTGGGATTGATTGTATCATTTGTGCTAAGTGAAAGTTGTGTACGCAAGGTGACGAGTGGGTACACGAGTTGAAAAATTGGAAAAAAAATTGTTATAGTATAAGGAAAAATTGTGATTGAAATTGAGAAATATGAATACGAGGCGGTACTCGGTTGTGATTCTCGTTGTATACGAGGCGGTACCTCGATTGTGATTCTTGTTGTATATGAGGCAGTACCTCGATTGTGATTCTTGTTGTGTACGAGGCGGTACCTCGCTTGTGATTCTTGTTGTTTATCTCATGTTGTAAAGAGTTATTGGTGAAGCACTACTTGTTGCTTTTATTCTTCCTTGTCTTATCAATTTGGATCTGTATTTGACTATGGTGGTTCTCTTTAATTGCTTTATTTATGTTATCTCTATGTTTACAATTTCGGCATTAGTCTATGTTGTTAACTTGTTTCGTATCAGTTATTTCTCCGCCTTCCATTACTTCTCATTATTATGTTTTCATTCTATTTATTATGTCGTAATAGGTGTGTTGACCGGGCCTCGTCACTACTCTTCCGAGGCTAGGCTTGATACTTACTGGGTACCATTGTGGTGTACTCATACTATGCTTCTGCACATCTTTTGTGCAGATCCAGGTACATTTGCTCGTGCTAGACGTTAGTGATTGGTTGTAGCTGATTTTTCGGAGACTTCAAGGTATACATGCTCGGTGTCCGCAAGCCTCAGAGTTACCTTTCTTTAACCATTTTTCTATTGAACTTTTCATCCACAAGTTGTAACGACCCGGCCGGTCGTTTCATGATTTACCACTCTGTTTTCCCCTTTTCTGCTTCTTTATGCTTTGTTCATCTGTTTTATATGGTATCGGGTTGGTTGGTTCGAATTCGGAAAGGTTTTGGAAAGGTTTAAGACACTTAGTCTCTTTTGAGTAAGCTTAAGTTGAAAAAGTCAACCGGATGTTGACTTATGTGAAATAGGTCTCGGATGTGAATTCCGATGGTTCGAATAGCTTCGTGAGGTGATTTGGGACTTAGGAGCGTGATCGGAATGTGTTTTGGAGGTCCGGGGTAGATTTAGGCTTGAATTGGCGAAATTGGAATTTTGGCGTTTTTCGGCTGGTAGCGGAGATTTTGATACAGGGTCGGAATGAAATTCCGAAAATTGGTGCAGGTCCGTGGTGTCATTTGTGACGTGTGTGCAAAATTTCAGGTCATTCGGACGAGGTTTGATAGGCTTGTTAATCAAAAGCGGAATTAAGAAGTTTTTGGAACCTTAGGCTTGAATCCGATGTTATTTTGTTGATTCGATGTTGTTTTAGGTGTTTTGAAGATTGGTATAAGTTTGGATAGTGGTATATGACTTGTTCGTGCTTTTGGTTGAGGTCCCGAGGTCCTCGGGGTGATTTCGGATGGTTGACGGGAAGTGAAGAGTTGGAATTATGCAACTGAAGCTGCTGATTTTGCTGTCATTACTGCACATGCGGATTGGGGACCGCAGGTGCGGGATCGCAGAAGCAAAAGGAAAGGCGCAGATGCGGAATTGGGTGAGAAAAGCTGAAGGCGCAGGTGCGGAAGTTTGGTCGCACCTGCGAGACCGCAGGTGCAGTATTTCATGCGCAGGTGCGGATTTTGATGTTTTAAGTAGGAACTGTAGAAGCGGTCCTTTGGCCGCAGAAGCGGCTACGCAGGAGCGGAAAATGGGCCACAGGTGCGAAAAACCTGGACCAGATAGTATAAGTCCTCCTTCGCGAATTTTTGGTCATTCCACCATTTTTACATACGAGTTTGAGCTTGAGGGAGCATTTTGAAGAGGGATTTCGTGGAGGTAAGGTTTTTGGACCCTAAACTTGTTTCTATAATGATTTTTAACTGTTTAAGCTTGAAATTTGTGGTAATTAGTGGTTAAAATTGGGGGTCTAGGGGTTGTAATTGGAGACCTAAAATTAGGGCTTTGAGGGTTCAATTGTGGTTGGATTTTGGCAAATTTGGTATTCATGAACTCGTGAGAGGATAAGGGTTCCATTGATGTTAATTTTGTCGGATTCCGAGACGTGGGCCCAGGGGTCGGGTTTGGCCAATTTCGGGTTTCTTGATGCAATTTGATTATTTTCATATGGGTTTCGTTCCCTTAAGATATTCTAATGTTATGATTCTGATTTTGGGTAGATTCGACGCGAGTTGAGGCCAATTCGAGAGGCAAGAGCATCGCGGGCTAGAATTTGGACTGGATTGAGGTAAGTAATGATTGTAAATGTTGTCCTGAGGGTATGAAGCCCTGGATTTCACATCGTTGTGCTATTTTGAGGTGACGCACACGCTAGGTGACGAGCGTGGGGTCATGCACTGTTGGGGATTGTGACCTAGTCCGTCCCGTACGACTATTAAGTCACGTATTTACTTGGAAACTATCTAATATTGTTATATTTTAGAAAGTATTATTGTGTTTGGGGCTAAATGCCGTGTCTGGGCCTTGTGCCGATTGTTTGGACCCTTAGGGGTATTACTGATTTCCTCACTGTTTTTGGTTTGATATTTACACTCAGTCTTGCTATGTTCTTACTGTTTTCATAACTCGATTTTATTGACTCCTCTTGATTTCATAAATGATTATTTTTAGCCGAGTACTTGTTTTACTGTCAGCCCGAGGGGCTTGAGTGAGTTTTAACTGAGTGAGGTCGAGGGCATGTGTTGTGAGGATGTTATGGGATCGGGCTGCGCGCCGCAGCATGTGGTACTGATTTGTGATATATGAGAGGCTGAGGGCCTGATTTATCATGCCACGAGGTGGCTTGTGATCGTTATGAGGCCGAGGGCCTGTTTGATTATGCCACGAGATGGCTTGTTATTGCGCTTGGGCTGTAAGGAGCCCCTCCCAGAGTCTGTACACCCCCAGTGAGCGCGGGTACCCAGTGTGAGATGTGATATTGCCCGAGGGGTTGTTGTTGTTTCATGTTATTGCCCGAAGGGCTGATACGAGTGATTGTGGGATAGCCCGAGGGGCTGGTTTCTATTGATATTTTGCCCGAGGGGCTGATTTATGTTTCTGTACTTTTACTCACTATTTCAATCACTCGTTTGAAGCTATTGAAAGGTGTATTTAAAAGGATTTTACTGAACTGGGATGTTTTTACGAGTTTTACTACTTTACTGCATTGTTCTGGATTTACACTGTTCTGCTGTAGCATTATGCTGTGGTTTGCGTGTTTTCTTACTGCTCAGCTTCCTTTACTTTTATTACTTACTGAGTTGGCGTACTCACATTACTCCCTGCACCTTGTGTACAGATCCAGGAGCTTTGGGTCGCGATAGCAAGTGCTGATATTGCTTACCAGCTAATCCTCGGAGTTGACTAGGTAGCTGCTTGGCGTTCGCAGCCCAGTGCTTCTCCTTCCTATCTCATTTAGTCTTGTATTAGCATTTCTATCAGACTATGTTGTCTTTATCTTATTCCTAGATGTGTTGTAGTTGCTCATGACTGGTGACACCCCGATGTCGGGCTGTGTTTTATTTTCCACATTGTCTATCTCGACTTATATTATGGGATTTCTAGTTAATTATTGACTTTAAAAGTCTTATAATGAATTTGTAGTTAACTTGGGTTTGTGCCGGCTGGCCTAGTTTCACAATAGGCGCCATCACGACCGAGTTTGTTTTAGGGTCGTGACAAGTTGGTATCAGAGCCTAGGTTACATAGGTCTCACGAGTCATGAGCAGGTTTAGTAGAGTCTCACGGATCAGTATGGAGACGTCTGTATTTATCCTCAAGAGGCTGCAGAACCTTTAGGAAAACTTCTTATTATTGAATTCCTGTCGTGCGCATCTGTTGATGCTAGTACTAAACTTCTATCATTCTATTCTCTCACAGATGGTGAGGACACGTGCTACCGGTCAGGATGGACGACCACCAATACCACCAGCTGGGGCCACTAGAGGCCGAGGACGCAGTTGATGCCGTAGTAGGGGCGGGGGTGTAGCCCGCACAGCAGCCGGGGCAGCACCTGCAGATACATTAGCAGCCCTAGTTCAGGATCAGATTCTAGTTATGGATGCTCCAGCAGCACCAGCTCAGGCACCGACTGTGCCTATTGTCATTCTGGGTCTTCAGGATACCTTGGCTTAGATCTTGACCGCGTGCACTAGTCTTGCTCAGGCGGTCACAGTTTCTACTACCGCAGCCACTTCTCAGGCCGGGGGAGGCACTTAGACTCCCGCCGCTCGCACACCCGAGCAGGTTGTTTAGGGATTGCAGACACCGGAGGCACCACCAGCCCAGCCGGTGGCAGCTGCTCAGGGTTATGTAGCTTCGGTTATGCTAGAGGACGAGCAGCGTAGATTGGAGAGGTTCTGTAGACTTTAGCCTCCGACTTTCAGTAGGACAGAGGGCGAGGATGCCCAGGGTTTCTTGGACTGATGTCAAAGGATTCTTCGCACCGCAGGTATTCTGGAGACCAGCGGGGTCGCATTTACTACTTTTCAGTTTACTGGAGCTGCCTTCACTTGGTGGGAGGCTTATGAGAGGCGTAGGCCTGTTGGTGCGGCGCCCCTTACCTGGCAGCAGTTCTCTGCTCTTTTTTTAGAGAAGTATATGCCACAGTCCCGCAGGGAGGAGCTGCGCAGGCAGTTCGAGCAGTTGCGACAGGGAGATATGACTGTGATGCAGTACGAGATAAGGTTCACAGAGTTAGCTCATCATGCTATTTGGTTGGTTTCTACGGATAGAGAGAGGATCGGGAGGTTCGTTGATGGCCTCACATATCAGCTTCGGATTCTCATGACCAGGGAGAGGGTGTCAGGTGATACTTTTGAGGAGGTTGTTGATATCGCTCGTGAGATTGAGTCAGTTCATCGCCAGGAGCGAGAGGAGAGGGAGGCCAAGAGGCCTCGGGGATCTGGTAGTTTTGTGAGTTCTCCTTCGAGGGGTCAGTTTTAGCACGGCAGTGGCCGCCCATTCAGGCATGCTCAGTCAGCTCGCCCAGGTTATCGTGGGGCATCATCGGGCCATGGTTCTCACAGTTCTCTGCAGGGTCATTCCTCACTCAGTGCCCTTCCAGCCCAGAGTTCGTCCCGTGCTCCATCATTTCAGGGCTCTTCTATGCCAGGTGCATCTGCTAGTCATTCCGGTGCTAGGGGTTCCCTTCACTCCCCGCCTCTAGCACCAGGGAGTTGTTATGAGTGTGGGGAGTTGGGACATATGTGGAGGTAGTTTCCTCATCATCTCGGGGGTTCATCTCAGCAGAGGAGTCAGCCATCGACTTCAGCACCCGTTACTTCACCACCCACCCAGTCAGCTAGGGGTGGAAAACAATCATCTAGGGGTCGCCCGAGAGGGGGAGGTCGATCAGGTGGTGGTCAGGCCCGTTTCTACGCCCTCCCAGCCAGACCAGATGTTAATGCTTCAGATGCCAAGATTACAGGTATTGTCTCAATCTGCCACAGAGATGCCTCTGTGTTATTTGATCCTGGCTCCACTTTTTCTTATGTGTCGTCATATTTTGTCCATTATTTGGATACGCCCGGCGAGTCTCTTGCTTCGTCTGTTCATGTATCTACTCTGGTGGGCAGTACTATTGTTGTGGACCGTGTGTACCAGTCGTGTGTGATAACTATTGGGGGTCTGAAGACCCGAGTAGATCTTTTGTTACTATGTATAGTGGATTTTGATGTGATTTTGGGCATGGATTGGTTATCCCCGTGCCGTGCTATTCTGGACTGTCACTCTAAGACAATGACATTGGCTATATTGGGTGTGCCACGGACTGAGTGGCGAGGTTCGACTGATTTTGTTCCTAGTAGGGTGATATCATTTCTGAAGGCCCAGCGGATGATTGAAAAAGGTTGTCATTCGTACTTGGCGTTTGTGATGAATGTCAGTGTAGAGACTCCCAGCATTGATTCTGTTCCAGTAGTGACGGATTTTCCCGATGTGTTTTCCTGCAGACCTGCCGGGCATGCCACCAGACAGGGATATTAATTTTGGTATTGACCTAGCGCCGGGCACTCAGCCCATCTCTATTCCACCGTATCGTATGGCACCACCGGAGTTGAAGGAGTTGAAGGAGCAGCTTCTGGAACTCCTTGATAAGGGGTTCATTCGGCCTAGTGTTTCACTATGGGGTGCGCCGTTTCTATTCATGAAAAAGAAGGATGGCACTATGAGGATGTGCATTGATTACAGGAAGTTGAACAAGGTTACAATTTAGAACAAGTATCCCCGGCCTCGCATTGATGATTTGTTCGACCAGCTTCAGGGAACGAGTATGTTCTCCAAGATTGATCTCCGTTCAGGGTATCACCAGTTGAAGATCAGGGACTCGGATATTCTTAAGAAAGCTTTCAGGATCTGATATGGTCACTATAAGTTCCTCGTGATGTCTTTTGGGCTGACCAATGCCCCAGCATCGTTCATGCATTTGATGAACAACGTGTTCCAACTGTATCTTGACTCGTTTGCCATAGTTTTCATTGATGATATTCTGGTGTATTCGTGTAGTCAGGAAGAGCACGTGGAGCATTTTAGAGTTGTGTTGCAGAGATTGAGGGAGGAGAAGCTTTATGCAAAGTTCTCCAAATGTGAGTTTTGGCTCAGTTCAGTGGCTTTCTTGGGGCACGTGGTGTCCAGTAAGGGTATTCAGGTTGATCCGAAGAAGATAGAGGCGGTTCAGAGTTGGCCCAGGCCGTCCTCAGCCACAGAGGTTCGCAGTTTTCTTGGTTTGGCGGGTTATTATCGTCGGTTCGTTCAGGTATTTTCATCTATTGCATCACCCTTGACCAAGTTGACTCAGAAGGGTGCTCCATTCCAGTGGTCGGATGAGTGTGAGGCGAGCTTTCAGAAGCTCAAGACTGCCTTGACCACGGCTCCAGTGTTAGTTTTTCCATCAACTTCAGGTTTATATATAGTGTATTGTGATGCTTCGAGAGTGGGTATTGGATGTGTGTTGATGCAGGAGGGTAGAGTTATTGCTTATGCTTCTCGTCAGTTGAATCCCCATGAGAAGAACCACCCTGTTCATGATCTTGAATTGGCTGCCATTGTTCACGCGTTGAAGATTTGGAGGCATTACTTGTATGGTGTGTCTTGTGAGGTGTTTACTGATCATCGTAGCCTCCAACACTTGTTCAAGCAGAAGGATCTCAATTTGAGGCAGCGGAGATGGTTGGAGCTGCTAAAGGACTATGATATTACTATTTTGTACCATCCGGGGAAGGCCAATGTGGTGGCCGATGCTTTGAGCCGGAAGGCGGTGAGTATGGGCAGCCTTGTATTTATTCCTATTGGGGAGAGACCTCTTGCAGTTGATGGTCAGGCCTTAGCCAATCGGTTTGTGAGGTTGGATATTTCGGAGCCCATTCGGGTATTGGCTTGTGTGATTTCTCGGTCTTCCTTATTCGATCGCATCAGTGAGCGCCAGTATGATGATCCTCATTTTCTTGTCCTTAAGGACAGAGTTCGGCACGACTATACTAGAGATGTGACCACTGGTGATGATGGGGTGTTGAGGATGCAGGGCCGAATATGTGTGCCCAATGTAGATGGGCTTCGGGAGTTGATTCTGGAGGAGGCCCATAGCTCGCGGTATTCCATTCATCCGGGTGCCGCGAAGATGTATCAGGATCTGAGACAACATTATTGGTGGAGGAGGATGAAGAAGGATATTGTAGGGTTTGTAGCTTGGTGTCTCAATTGTCAGCAGGTGAAATACGAGCATCAGAGACCGGGTGGCTTGCTTCAACAAATAGATATTCCAGAGTGGAAGTGGGAGCGGATCACCATGGACTTTGTAGTTGGGCTCCCACGGACTTTGAAGAAGTTCGATGCTATCTAGGTGATTGTGGATCGGCTGACTAAGTCCCCGCACTTCATTCCTATTTGTACTACTTATTCTTCAGAGCGGTTGGCAGAGATCTATATCCAAGAGATTGTTCGTTTGCATGGTGTCCCAGTTTCCATCATTTCAAATAGAGGCACTTAGTTTACTTTGCAGTTTTGGAGGGCCGTGCAGAGAGAGTTGGGTACTCAGGTCGAGTTGAGCACAGCATTTCACCCTCAGATGAACGGGCAGTCCGAGCGCACTATTCAGATATTGGAGGACATGTTGCGCGCTTGTGTGATTGACTTTGGTGGTTCATGGGGTCAGTTTCTACCGCTCGCGGAGTTTGCTTATAACAACAGATACCAGTCGAGTATTCAGATGGCTCCATATGAGGCTCTATATGGGAGGCGGTGTAGATCTCCAGTTGGATGGTTCGAGCCGGGTGAAGCCAGGCTTTTGGGTACAGACTTAGTGCAGGATGCTTTGGACAAGGTGAAGGTGATTCAGGAGAGGCTTCGTATAGCGCAGTCGAGACAAAAGAGTTATGCTGACAGGAAGGTTCGTGATATGTCCTATACGGTTGGGGAGAAGGTTCTACTGAAGGTTTAACCCATGAAGGGTGTTATGAGATTTGGGAAGAAGGGTAAATTGAGTCCTCGGTTCATTGGGCCTTTTGAGGTGCTTCAGAGGATTGGGGAGGTGGCTTATGAGCTTGCTTTGCCACCTAGTTTGTCGAGTGTGCATCCAGTATTTCATGTTTCTATGCTCCGGAAGTATATTGGAGATCCGTTTCATGTTCTGGATTTCAGCACGGTTCAGTTAGAGGGTGATTTGACCTATGATGTGGAGCCAGCAGCTATTTTGGAGCGTCAGGTTCGAAAGTTGAGATCAAAGGATATAGCTTCAGTGAAAGTGCAGTGGAGAGGTCGGCCCGTGGAGGAGGCTACCTGGGAGACCAAGCGGGAGATGCGGAGCAGATATCCTCACCTATTTGAGGCTTTAGGTATATTTCTTGCCTCGTTCGAGGACGAACGTTTGTTTAAGTGGGGGAGGATGTAACGACCCAGCCGGTCGTTTCATGAGTTACCGCTCTGTTTTCCCCTTTTCTGCTTCTTTATGATTTGTTCATCTGTGTTATATGGAATCGGGTTGGTTGGTTCGAATTCGGAAAGGTTTTGGAAAGGTTTGAGACATTTTAGTCTCTTTTGAGTAAGCTTAAGTTGGAAAAGTCAACCGGATGTTGACTTATGTGAAATAGGTCTCGGATGTGAATTTCGATGGTTCGAATAGCTTCGTGAGGTGATTTAGGACTTAGTAGCGTGATCGGAATGTGTTTTGGAGGTCCGGGGTAGATTTAGGCTTGAATTGGCGAAATTGGAATTTTGGCATTTTTCGGTTGGTAGCGGAGATTTTGATATATGGGTCGGAATGAAATTCTGGAAATTAGTATAGGTCAGTGGTGTTATTTGTGACGTGTGTGCAAACTTTTAGGTCATTCTGACGAGGTTCAATAGGCTTTTTGATCAAAAGCGGAATTCGGAAGTTTTTGGAACGTTAGGCTTTAATCCGATGTTATTTTGTTGATTCGATGTTGTTTTAGGTGTTTCGAAGATTGGTATAAGTTTGGATATTGGTATACGACTTGTTCGTGCTTTTGGTTGAGGTCCCGAGGGCCTCGGGGTGATTTCGAATGGTTGACGGGAAGTGAAGAGTCGGAATTGTACAGCTGAAGCTGCTGATTTTGCTGTCATAACCGCATCTGTGGATTGGGGACCGTAGGAGCGGGGTCGCACAAGCGAAAGGAAAGGCGCAGATGCGGAATTGGGTGAGAAGAGCTGAAGGCACGGGTGCGGAAGTTTGGTCTCACCTGCGAGGCCGCAGGTGCGGTATTTCATGTGCAAGTGCGGATTTTGATGTTTTAAGTGGGAACCGCAGAAGCGGCTACACAGGAGCGGAAAATGGGCCGAAGGTGCAAAAAACCTGGGCCAGAAAGTATATAAGTCATCCTTCGCGTATTTTTGGTTATTCCACCATTTTTACATACGGGTTTGAGCTTGAGGGAGCATTTTGAAGAGGGATTTCAAGGGGATTTCGTGGAGGTAAGGTTTTTGGACCCTAAACCTGTTTCTGTAATGATTTTTAACTGTTTAAGCTTGAAATTTGTGGTAATTAGTGGTTAAAATTGGGGGTCTAGGGCTTGTAACTGGAGACCTAAAAGTAGGGATTTGAGGGGTCAATTATGGTTGGATTTTAGCAAATTTGGTATGCATGAACTCGTGAGAGGATAAGGGTTCCATTGATGTTAATTTTGTCGGATTCCGAGACGTGGGCCCGGGGGTCGGGTTTGGCCAATTTCGGGTTTCTTGATGCAATTTGATTATTTTCGCATGGGTTTCGTTCCCTTAGCATATTCTAATGTTATGATTCTGATTTTGGGTAGATTCGACGCGAGTTGAGGCCGATTCGAGAGGCAAGAGCATCGCGGGCTAGAATTTGGACCGGATTGAGGTAAGTAATGATTATAAATGTTGTCCTGAGGGTATGAAACCCCGGATTTCACATCGTTGTGCTATTTTGAGGTGACGCACACGCCAGGTGACGAGCGTGGGGTCATGCATCGTTGGGGATTGTGACCTAGTCCGTCCCGTACGACTATTAAGTCACGTATTTACTTGGAAACTATCTAATATTGTTATCTTTTGGAAAGTATTATTGTGTTTGGGGCTAAATGTCGTGTTTGGACCTTGTGCCGATTGTTTGGACCCTTAGGGGCTTTTATTACTGATTTCCTCACTGTTTTTGGTTTGATATTTACACTTCTTGCTATGTTCTTACTGTTTTCATAACTCGGTTTTATTCACTCCTCTTGATTTCAAAAATGATATTTTTAGCCGAGTACTTGTTTTACTGTCAGCCCGAGGGGCTTGAGTGAGTTTTGATTGAGTGAGGCTGAGGGCCTGTGTTGTGAGGATGTTATGGGATCGGGCTGCGCGCCGCAGCATGTGGTACTGATTTGTGATATATGAGAGGTTGAGGGCCTGATTTATTATGCCACGAGGTGGCTTGTGATCATTATGAGGTCGAGGGCCTGTTTGATTATGCCACGAGATGGCTTGTTATTGCGTTTGGGCTGTAAGGAGCCCCTCCCGGAGACTATGCACCCCCAGTGAGTGCGGGTACC
Source organism: Nicotiana attenuata (assembly GCF_001879085.1). Classification (NCBI taxonomy): domain Eukaryota; kingdom Viridiplantae; phylum Streptophyta; class Magnoliopsida; order Solanales; family Solanaceae; genus Nicotiana; species Nicotiana attenuata. Next base: position 1,755,716 of record NW_017670242.1, read on the forward strand.
CAGTGTGAGATGTGACATTGCCCGAGGGGCTGTTGTTGTTTCATGTTATTGCCCGAGGGGCTGATACGAGTGATTGTGGGATAGCCCGAGGGGCTGGTTTCTATTGATATTTTGCCCGAGGGGCTGATTTACGTTTCTATACTTCTACTCACTTTTTTCATCAGTCGTTTGAAGCTATTGAAAGGTGTATTTAAAAGGATTTTACTAAACTGGGATGTTTTTACGAGTTTTACTGCTTTATTGCATTGTTCTGGATTTACACTGTTCTGTTGTAGCATTATGCTGTGGTTTGCGTGTTTTCTTACTGCTCAGCTGCCTTTACTTTTATTACTTACTGAGTTGGCGTACTCACATTACTCCCTGCACCTTGTGTGCAGATCCGGGAGCTTTGGGTTGCGATAGCGAGTGCTGATATTGCTTACCAGTTGATCCTCGGAGTTGACTAGGTAGTTGCTTGGCGTTCGCAGCCCAGTGCTTCTCCTTCCTATCTCATTTAGTCTTGTATTAGCATTTCTATCAGACTATGTTGTCTTTATCTTATTCCTAGACGTGTTGTAGTTGCTCATGACTGGTGACACCCCGATGTCGGGCTGTGTTTTGTTTTTCGCATTGTCTATCTCGACTTATATTATGGGATTTCTAGTTAATTATTGACTTTAATGTCTTATAATGAATTTCTAGTTAACTTGGGGTTTGTGTCGGCTGGCCTAGTTTCACGATAGGCGCCATCACGATCAGGTTCGTTTTAGGGTCATGACAATAGTGATGTAGTAGACATTCTAGTTTATTCGGTAGAGCTTGTCACGACCCAAACTGATGGGCCATGAAAAGTGCCCGAGTTCTACCTGTGGAACACCCCTAAGCATACGGCTAAGATNAAACTAACGTTAGAGTTACTATGTAGAAGTAAAATAAGTAGCGGGAAAACGAATAGACCAAACGAACACTACACACACACACACACACACGCATATGTATATATATATATATATATACGGAATACGGTAGGGCGAGCTGACAAGGACGCATACTATCTAACTATACATGACTATCTACAGACCTCTAATAGAGTGTACAACTGTATAAGGACAGGACTGGGCCCCATCATACCCATATATGTATACAAAAGTATCGTACCAAAACCCGGTAGCAGCTCCGGATCAAATGGAGCACACCAACTCTCGTCGAGTAAGGATCCTAAGAAGGGGGACCGCCAGCCTATCTACCTCCACTTGCGGGCATGAAACGCAGGCCCCCATGCAATACGAGCGTCAGTACAAATAATGTACCGAGTATGTAAGGCATAAAAATTAGTATAGAAAAGACATGAAAGAAACATGGAGTAAAGGAATCAACCCGTAAGTCTGAATAGCTCTGTGAATCATGAAACATTTATAATGTCATGGATATGAATATAAATGTCATATCATGCATAGGTATATGCGTACATAACATCATTAAGCCTCCGAGGGCATCCCATCATATCATCTCAGCCTTTGTGGGCACAATCACAAACGTATACCAGACGATCGGGCGGTGGTGCGTATATAATGCCATAACCTTTCCCCATACCCTATATACATATACTATATGCGTATATAACGACATCTGGTCATGGGTTAATATACATGTGTAAATGGATGCAATGCATAATGAAATAAATCAATAAGATCTCTCGGAATGTCATGAGACCCATGAATAGACGATATGATAGTAGGACATATGGCGAATCCAGAATATGGCAACCCTAGTACTAATAGAAGCATTTATGAAAGTTGTGTGCTTGCTCGTTTCATTGTATCATATGGATCATTCCAAATTGAAAGAAGGTATAGCCTTAACACACCTCAAGTCGTCAATGCAAGTCAACAACAAGATTATGACAACTAGCATGCCAACCCTATAACAAAGAAATACATGTACAACTTAGATGGCGCTAGTATATCATGTATCTCAAACGATAACTCGATTCTAAAATAAAACGGGAGCTTCAATACAACAAAAACCCCAAATATACCATAACATGCCAAATCAACAAGTTGTCAATTAGCCTGAAACTGCAACAACAAGCGACCAGCCTACTACCCTACCACATGCGGCGTTTCTCCACGCCCTTTTACCCTTCCAAACTCCAAAAATCATGAGCACAATAGGCCAACACGTATGGACTACAAAACAATCCACTAAAAGTGGAATAAATCGAACTCACGGCTTCCGATCACCGTCCTGTGAGTTCTAACTATTAGGAAATCAATTTATCAACCTTCCTTGATATTTAAACACTTTACTACAGAAATTAGACATCTTATTAACTATGAAGTACCTTCCAAAACTCAAACTACAAAGAAAAAGAGAGGCGGTATAAAGATACTTACGTCGTAGGGATCGTTCTAATGTTATCGCTTCTCGATTTCGTACCCGGGATGTTAATCTTATTTGAAACCCTATTAGAGAGCTCAAGGGTAGGTTTTGTGGGTGTTCTCTGGTCATGTTCTATGTAAAATGAAGAGAGAGACGACTTAAGACCTATATATCAACTTTTGAAAAGTCAAAGAGGTGCTAGCTTGGTACCCTAGCATTGGCCTATCTTCAGATGCTTATATCATTTTATCCGGATGTTGTATGAATGAATGGTTAAGAGCGTTGGAAACTACATTCCAAGACCTTCAATTTGGTATATAATTTGTACCAAAAAGACCCCATAAAGCACACGAAATTTATTGCTCAAAAGGCTAAGTTACGAGGCAAATCCTTAGTCGGTTTTTCCGCAACTTAAATCCGATTTTTCCCAAACTTTATATTTTCTATCCAAACATCATATATAGTCATATTATGACTTTAAACTCATTTAAATCATGATTAAAACGTCTCATATTCATTATACGTCACCTTGGGACGCACAAGGTATAACAGTTTTCCCCCCTAGAAACATTCTTCCTCGAATGTTAAACTCTTAGAGATCTATAGAAATTTTGGCAGAGTCTCCTCTGTAATGGTACCACTATCAACCTTTCAGAGAAAAAACCCAACAACACAAAGCCACATAGGGCCACAATCATCAATAACACCAATGGCCTCACACGACCAATGACAATAACTAACATAAAAATCAAGTACCATATACGTACCTAAAGGTTGTGATGTCTCAGTCTGGTCCTCCTCCTAAAGTGGAAACAAGTGAGTATACCTAGGCTTGATGTCTTCTTCAGCTTCCCAAGTCATCTCCTCCACATTCTTGTTCCACCAAGGTACTTTAACCGAATATACGTCTTTAGTTCTTAATCTCCAAACATGTCTATCTAGTATAGCAATGGGAGCTTCCTCATATGATATCTGCTTTATGACCTGAACATCATCAACTGGAATGACTCTAGAAGGATCTCTTATACACTTACGGAGCATAGGCACATGAAAAACTGGATGTACCGACTCCAAGTTGGAAGGCAAGTCTAACTCATATGCTATTTGGCCTACTCTACGCATGATCTTATAAGGTCCAATGTACCGAGGTCTAAGCTTTCCTTTCTTACCAAATCTCATAATGCCTTTCACCGGTGATACCTTTAGGAATACCCAGTCATCTAGCTGGAACTCCAAGTCTCGTCATGAGTTATCTGCATAGGACTTTTGACGACTCTGAGCTGCTAATAGCCTTTCCCATATAAGCTTAATCTTCTCAATTGCATGTTATACCAACTCTAATCCTACTAACTTAGTTTCCCCAACCTCCAACCATCCGATAGGTGACCTATACTTCCGTCCGTAACGAGCTTCGTATGGAGCCATCTGAATGCTGGAACGATAGCTATTATTATATGCGAACTCAATAAGTGGAAAGTGATCATCCCAGCTATCCCTGAAGTCTATCACACAAGCCCGTAGCATATCCTCCAGTGTCTGAATAGTACGCTCAGCCTGACCATCTATCTAGGGATGAAATGTTGTACTAAGACTTACTTGAGTCCCCAATCCTCTTTGGAAGGACCTCCGAAAATTAGCTATAAACTGAGCACCTCTATCTGAGATAATAGATATAGGGACACCATGAAGTCGTATTATCTCTTTTATGTAAAGCCTTGCATAATCCTCTGCTGAATACGTAGTCCCGACAGGCAGAAAATGGGTTGATTTTGTAAGTTTATCAACAATAACCCATACAGAATCGAACTTACACCGGCTACGAGGTAAGTCTATGATGAAATACATATTAATTACTTCCCATTTCCAAGTCAGAATCACTATAGCCTGTAATAATTCACTGGGTTTCTGATGCTCAATCGTAACCTACTGACAATTAGGGCACTGAGCAACAAACTCTACTATATCCTTCTTCATTTCGTCCCACTAGTATATTTCCCTGATATCATGATACATTTTCATCGTTCCTGGATGAACAAAATAACTAGAATAGTGAGTTTCTCCCATAACCTGCTAGCGCAGTCCTGCCACATTAGGAACACATGATCGACCTCGATATCTGAGGACTCCATCTCCTGTAATATCAATGGTGTCTTCTCCTTTTGAGGGGTTGTATCTCTGTAATGACCTAGCACAACATCCTCATACTAGCGTTCCTTCACTTCAGTTACTAAAGAGGATATTGTCGTGTCCTGAATAGTGACCTCGGTATAACCTGAATCTAGTAATCGAACTCTAAGATTAGCTAGCTGATGAATCTCATGGGCTATCTCACTCTTCTCTGGCTGTAAATATGATAGGCTACCCATAGATCTAAGGTTGAGGGTGTGGGCTATTACATTCGCCTTCCCTAGATGGTATAAAATATCAACATCATAGTCTTTCAGTACCTCCAATCATCGCCTCTGACATAAATTCAATTCCTTTTGCTTGAATACATACTAAAGGCTCTTATGATCCATATAGATATCAACATGAATGCCATAAAAATAGTGCCTCCAATTCTTAGTGCATGAATCCCCGCGGCTAACTGTAAATCATAGGTTGGGTAATTCTTCCCGTGCTTTCTTAGTTGTCTAGAAGCATAAGCTACAGCCTTACCATGATGCATAAGTACACAACCCAATCTAATTCCCAAAGCGTCACAATAGATAACATAACCATCGGTCTCCTCTAGGAGTATCAGAACTGGTGCTGAAGTCAATCTGTCCTTCAATGCCTGGAAACTCCGCTCACAAGCATCAGTCCACTGAAACTTAGTTGCCTTCTGAGTCAACTTTGTCAATGGTGCTGAAAGAGAAGAAAAGCCCTCTACAAATCTCCTGTAATAACCTGCCAAACCCAGGAAGCTACGAACCTTCGTTAGTGTCGTAGGTCTAGGCCAAGTCTTTACTGCCTCATTCTTCTGTATATCAACTTGGATACACTCATCTGAAATAATATGTCCAAGGAAAGCTACAGAATTCAACCAGAATTCACATTTAGAGAATTTTGTGTACAACTTCCTTTCTTGTAGAACTCTGAGCAAAGTATGCAAATGATCTACATGCTCAGCCTCTGAACGAGAATAAACCAAAATATCATCTATAAATACAATCATGAACAGATCTAGAAAGAGTCTGAACACGCGGTTCATCAAGTCCATGAATACAGTTGGGGCATTGGTCAAACCGAACGACATGTATCTGGTCCTGAATGTTGTCTTTGGAATATCTTTCTCTTTAACCCTTACCTGATGGTATCTAGACCTCAAGTCTATCTTCAAGAAACACCTGGCACCCTGCAACTGATCAAATAAATCACCAATCCTCGGGAGCGGGTACTTATTCTTGATCGTCGCCTTATTCAACTACCTGTAATCAATACACATCCGCAAGGAAGCATCTTTCTTTCTCACAAATAATACAGGTGCTCCCCACGGTGATGTACTGGGTCCAATAAAGCCTTTTTCAAGAAAATCCTTCAGTTGTTCTTTCAACTCTCTCGGCTCTGCAAGTGCCATTCTATAAGGAGGAATAGATATCGGCTGAGTATCTAGTAATGTGTCAATAGCAAACTCAATCTCCCGCTCTGGCAGAACGCCTGGAAGCTCATCGAGAAAAATATCAGGAAACTCATTAACCAACGGGATAGACTGAAGGGTCGGTGACTCTGCTTTCACATCCTGTACCCGAACTAAGTGATAAATATAGCCCTTTCTGATCATCTTCATTTCCTTGTGATAGGAAATAAACCTACCTATCGGCAATGCAGTATTACCTTTCCACTCTCAAACTGGCTCCCCTGGAAACTGGAACCTATCCATCTTTGATCTACAATCAGCGTTAGCATAACAAAAAGGCAACCAATCCATACCCATTATAACATCAAATTCTACCATATCTAGCTCAATCAGGTCCGCTACTGTAGAACAACTATGAACTGCTGCTATACAATCTCTATATACCCGTCTAGCTATCACTGGATCCCTAACAGGTGTAGACAGCTCAAAAGGTTTAATCAACTCAGGTTTTATCCCAAACTTGCTAGTAACCAACGGAGTGACATACGATAAGGTGGAACCTGGATCAATCAATGCATATACATCATATGAGGAGACTGATAATATACCTCTAACAATATCCGGTGACGACTCTTGATCCTGTCGACCCGCTAATGCATAAATGCGGTTCTGAGGACAGCTCGAGCAAGATGCTCCATTTCTGCCTCTACTACGACCGACTGGTGCCGTTGAACCTTGACCAAGGGGGCGTACTGATGATGACAAACCATCTACAGATCCCGCTGGCTGAACTATACCTGCACCACCTCTCGTTGGACAATCTCTCATAATATGGCTTAGATAACCACAAGTATAACAAACACCCAACCCCACGAGGCACTGCCCGGCATGCTACTTACCACACCGAGCACATCGTGGCAAGGGTGGCCTCATCTGACTTGGCTCACCCCTATATTGAGAACTAGGGGCCCTGGAACTCTAAGTGGGCCCTGGATAAGTAGAACGATTAAATCTTCTACCGACAAATTGAGGGGTTGCACTAGCCGATGGATGGGCTGGATACCTCGGGTACTGCTGTCTCTAACTACCTCAAAACTCACCAGAATGACCTGAAGATCTCGCTCTCTTACTCTGGCCCCTATCATGCTCATGATTGGCCCTCTGCTTAGGCTCTTCTACACCTTGAGCCTATGCCTAAATACGAGAAATATCAATGCCTAGATGAAGTGAGACTGACATACAGTCATTAAGCAGGTGTGGCTCCAACCCCATCACGAACCAGTGAACCCGATCCTCTATCTTAGCTACAATAGTGGGAGCATAGCTAGCCAAAGAATCAAACTGAAGGTTGTACTTCCGAACACTCATATTACCCTGCCGAAGGGTCAAGAACCTATCAACTCTGGCCCGTCTAAGCTCTGGTGGCAAATAATGATGAAGAAAAGCCTTTGTAAACTCCTGCCATACTGCTGGAAGGGCATCCTCACCTATGGACAAATCCCAAGACTCGTACCAATTAACTGCAACATCCCGAAGTGTATAGGAAGCTAGCTCAACTAACTCAGTCGCAGTGGCTTTCATTACCCTCAAAGTCCTCTGCATCCTAACGATAAATACCTGAGGTTCCTCGTTTAGATCTGCTCGAGTGAATAACGGAGGGTCCAAATTAATGAAATCACAAACCCTCGCACTAATGGCCCTATCTGCATGACCAATACCTACCTCCTGACGTTGAGCTTGTGCGGCCACTAATCGATTCAATAGCTGAATAGCATCTCTCATCTCCTGACCCGGTGCATCTAGTTGATGAGCTGGAGGTACTAGAGCTAGTGCCCCCGGGATCTCCTCTGGAGAGGGCAGGGTATGTGAAGTCTGAGATGGAGTCTCACTATGCGACTCTCCCCGAGCCCTGGTAACTCGTGGCGCTTGACTTGTAGTCTCATCAGCCACAGACTTGCCCTTCTGGGCGCCTGTAGCCTTCATGGGCATCGCTGAAAACATAACCTATCATTAGAAAAATAAATCCTTATATCGCACGATCTAAGATAAGAAGGAAGCATAACATGCTATAAGTCCTGCAACCTCCTGTTTATAAGTGTGGTGCACAACACACTCATAAACAAGACTTTACTAGACACGGTTTGTAGACAACCCTAGGATGGAACTGTTGTGATACTACTTTTGTCACGAACCAAACCGATGGGCCATGACGAGTGCTCGAGTTTTACCTGTCGAACACCCCTAAGCATATGTCTAATATATAAACATGAAATAAGTTAGGTCATGCATAACATCTGGCAATAAACTACTGATTCATGTGAATACCATACGCGGGAAAACATGCCCAAAAGACATATATATATATATACGGAATACGGTAGGGCGAGCTGACAAGGACACATACTATCTAACTATACATGACTGTCTACAGACGTTTAATAGAGTGCACAACTATATAAAGGACGAGACTGGGCCCCGTCATACCCATATATGTATACAAAAGTATCGTACCAAAACCCAATAGCAGTTACGGATCAAATGGAGCATACCAATTCTCGCTGAGCAAGGACCTAAGAAGGGGGACTGCCAGCCTGTCTACTTGCACCTGTGGGCATGAACCGCAGGCCCCCATGCAATACGAGTGTCAGAGTGTCAGTACGAATAAAGTACCGAGTACTTAAGGCATAAAAATTAGTATAGAAAAGATATGAAAGAAACATGGAGTAAAGAGCTCAACCTATAAGTCTGAATAGCTCTGTGAATCATGAAACATTTATAATGTCATGCATATGCGTATAAATGTCATCTCATGCATAGGTATATGCGTATATAACATCATCAAGCATCTGAGGGCATCCCATCATATCATCTCAACCTCTTTGGGCGCAATCATAAACGTATACCAGCTGATCATGTGGTGGTGCATTTATAACGCCAAAACCTTTCCCAATACCCCAGATACATATACTATACGCGTATAACGCCATCTGGCCGCGGGTCAATATACATGTATAAATGGATGCAATGCCTAATGAAGTAAGTCAATAAGATCTCCCGGAATGTCATGAGGCCCATGAACAGACGATATAATAGTAGGACATATGGAGAATCCAGAACATAGGCAACCCTAGTACTAATAGAATCATTTATGAAAGTTGTGTGCTTGCTCATTTCGTTGTATCATATGGATCATACCAAATTGAAAGAAAGAATAGCCTTAACATACCTCAAGTCGTCAATGCAACTTAACAACAAGCTTATGACAACTAGCGCGCCAACCCTATAACAAAGAAATACACGTACAACTTAGATGGTGCTAGTATAGCACGTATCTCTAACGATAACTCGATTATAAAATAAAACGGGCCGCATTTTCCCTGATTTTACTGCTCCTTTAAGCCTACTATAGGCGAGATACAAACACAATACAATCGGCAACTCAAAACCAACCTAATTACAATTCGGGACCTTCAATACAATAAAAACCCCAATTATACCATAACACACCCAGTCAACAAGTTATCAATTAGCCTGAAACTGCAACGACGAGCGACCAGCCTACTACCCTACCACATCTGGCATTTCTCCATGCCCTTTTACCCTTCCAAACTTCATAAATAAGTAGCACAATAGGCCAATACAAGTGGACTACAAAACAGTCCACTAAAACTGAAATAAATCGAACTCACGGCTTCCGATCACCGTCCCATGAGTTCTAACTATTAAGAAACCAATTTATCAACCTTCCTTGATATTTAAACACTTAAATGCAGAAATTAGACATTTTCTTAACTATGAAGTACCTTCCAAAACTCAAACTACAAAGAAAAAGAGAGGCGGTATAATGATACTTACGACATAGGGATCGTTCTAATGTTATCGCTTCTCGATTTCTCCCAAACTTTGTATTTTCTATCCTGTTGACACCCAATTTTTTCCTATGTATTTTTTACATACAAAATACTTTCAAATTAGCATGTACATGCATATATAAGCATGCCCAAGAGTATTGGTATTTTTCCCTAATTTTTAAAGGTTTCAAATCAATTTATTGTCTATTTCTAGCAGTACAAAATCCAATGATTATTCCCAAAATTATCATTTTGGTGAATAATTTATTTCTATTCTCATATTTACACCAAAATATAATTAAGGTGATTTTTGTATATTTTTATAAATTTATTTGGTATTTCTAAAACTAAATTGCATATAATCGCAATTATAGCCTATTTTACGATTAATATTCTAAAATTATTTCCAGTGTTTTTGGATTAATATTTATATATTATTAATTAGTTCAATGCTTTTAATTAGTTTTAAAATCATTATTACTATTTCTATAAAAAGAAAAGGGGAAAATTGGCTATTTAACATCTAGCCCGTTTATATTTCAATTATAGCCTCATTTCCATTCAATTCTAACCTCAATTTAACCCCCAATTCCGCCCCAAATCAAAATAACCCAATTCCAATTTTAACCCGACCCCTGACCCAATTTTAAACCCACCGGCTTCCCTTTAAATCCAGGTCGTTGATCATTTTGATCAACGGCCAATATTCTTTCTTTTCTTTTTAATTCCCTAACCCACCTAACCCTAATCCATTCTATCAGATACGCCGCCTTTGAACTCTTCATCTCTCAAACTCTCTCTAGCCCACTCCGAAATCCTAATCATCTCCCACCTGTTTATACCATGTTTCCACCAGAATCCATGGCATTCCAGGCCATGGGTGGCCTGTGCTCACTCTCTCTCACCGTTAAACCTAAGCTACTCGAAGTTTGGGTGGCCCGACCTCAACGTCTCTCTTTAGATCTTTCTCAGATCTGTTGATCTATGGCCTTTCCGGCCATTATTCCGGCGTGTTCAAGCAATATGAGTCTTTTCGACTCGGGATCCGACTTTCCTCAAGACCTTTCTCATTCTAGGGTTTTCTCTGCAACTCTAAGCCGTCTGAGGTTCTATACTTGCTTATTTCTTTAGATCTGTGACATGCCTGAGCGTTATTTGATGTTTCAAAGGTTTCCCAAATTTCCTCTTTAAAATCGTTTAATCTCAATTTTAGGGTTTCTGAAAAGGGTTTCTTCAAATAGTTTTCTGATCTTTCCTGTTCTTTCTTTATGTGTGTTTATGCTCGTATGTTTTCTTCTTATTATGCATGAGTTTGCTCTCTTGTTTCTTCCTTTTTATTATTATGCAAGACTCTTCTATTTTTTCTGTTGTTATCCTTATGCTCGCATGTTAATTTGTGTTGTTTTCCTCACTCTTTGCTATATGTGTTTATGTTTGAATCCTGGATTTTGGTCCCTTTACTGAGTTTTGTTTGTATATTTTTCCTACTATTGTTTAAAAACTCGCATCATCTCTTTCTTCTGAGCTTGTTTGTGTATGTTTACCTCTCATAAGTCTTTGAAAGACATTATTTTCTCACCTCTAATTCTATTCGAAACCCTAGGTTTTGGGGTTTTTTTGACAAGTGGTACTAGGGTTCCGCTTTGGGACCCTAGGCTTTCAGACTCCCTGTGAGTCTGTAATTAAGCTTGAATCTCTTTGCTTGTGACTCTGAGGTTAAACTTTTTTTCTAAATAACCTAACGACTCTTTTCGTTTGATTTGTGTGCTTATATATATGAGAAATTTCTCTTTCAAAAGGTTTCTTTTATCAACTAAGTGATTGATTCTGAAATCTCTTTAATAAGGCTAATGATTTGCCACTGGTTTTTCTTCGATTGAACCTCCTTTACCTTTCTTGACTTGGTTCATTCAATTGAACTTGCAATTTTTGGTTTCCTGGCTGTTTAATTGATTCCCTTGCCATATTTGGCACAAACAGTGTACCATTGACTGTTTCCTTAAATAACTTCTATGTATTTGCCCCTTTTGTGCTACTTTGAAAGGTTTAGTAAAAATTTCTTTCCTTAACTAATTCCTACCCGTTGGAATCAGAATCCCTTAACCAAAGGGAGACTAATTCCAATGATTTCTTTACCTTTCTTATTGGTTCTCTTTGCACTATAAAAGGGGGTGCACTTCTGCACTTTAAAAAGACCTAACTTTACATCTACACTCCCAATCAAATACTTCGCATCTATACTTCAAGTTCAATACCTCGAACTTCTTAGTTTCCACTCACACATTTACCTTACTAAGTTGAATTCAATACTCTGCATTGCTTGAGACCTTTTGGAACTGTTGTGCTTGCAACTTGGCTTTTCAAAGAATACTGTTTTCTTACTTGTTTTCCTTTGAAACTGGTATGTTTTTCATTTAATTTTCTGCCTCAGCCCTATGTGTTTACTTCACAGTTTCAGCATCCTTGTTTACTTTACTGCTTATGTGTAGTGACTTGTGCTAATTATGCGCCTTCCTTGCCTTTTCTATTATGAATCCCTACCCCTACTCCCTTCTATGTGTTTGAGTTAAGGTTCTTGGCCTGGCAGTACCCTAATTGCTGCCCAGGCCATAACCTGATCCACAATGGATCCTAACTCTTAAGTTTGGCTAACAGGTTGGTCAGGGGTGTGCCAGCATCCTAATTGCTGGGCATGACCACCAGCCTTCCATGGCTCTTCCCCTATGCACTTACACTTATTCTTAGACCCTTAAGTTCTGCCCCTCTCTTATGAGCCTTGCTTTGGGACCTTGAGTTCCCTCTGAACTTGGACATTTGAGGGCTGGCATTTCCACACTGCACTATGATCTTAATTCTGCAATGTGTTTGGGGTGTAAGCACTGCCTGGAGCCCCTTTGAGACTCTTGGGAACTTTGACACATCCCAAATATGAGAAAGGTTTTTGGAAATCTAATCCTGTAAGTTGGTTTATCTCATATTGTTGGACTTTGATGTCTGAATTAGGCTGTTTGGATGTAGCTGGAGCTTCTGATGTAATTTTACTTCTTTCTGGTTCATTTGGGTCTGTAATAATTTATAATAACAATTGAGGAAGGCTAGTGGAAAGGGATGGGGATGAATGCATGCCAAGGGTAGAAAACCTGCCAATAGGTTATTTACAATTTCCGCATTCTACATTTTAAACTCATGCCTATAAATTCTGCATTTTTGCATCTTAGAAATCATGTCTATAAGTTCTGCATATAGAAATCATGACTTTAGGTTTTTGCACATCTGTATTGTAGAAATTATGTCTATAAGTCCTGCACTTCTGCATCTTAGAAATTATGTCTATAAGTTCTGCATATAGAAATCATGATCTTAGGTTTCTGCACTTCTGCATATACATGCCATTAGGCAAACAATCATAGGTTAATAAATAACCAACTTCACTCCAGATACTATGCCTATAGGACTCTTGCATTTATGTATTTGTTTAAAACCAATTACGCTTAGAAATCATGCATGTAGGAATAATCAACTGAACCAGCTTCGTCTATTTCATCTACGAGTCTAAAATCGGTCATAAGGTCGTCAAAATCTGCAGATCTTTCGTTTATATAACCAGCAACCTTTTCCTTAAAATCAGTACGCTCTATTAGATGTCATGCCTATAGGCCTCACTTAGGCACACTATTAGGTAATTAATTGCGTCAATTTTGATAAACTACATCCAGACAAGGCCTAATTCGGACTCCTTATCTGAAAATATGTAATAAATCAGCCACCCCCTTTACGTAATTTTAATTAAAGACCTAACCAGTACTTGAAGTCATGCTATATTTGCTCTTTTAAGTGAGGAGGCCTATTTGAGCCTTAATTGCTATGTGTTCTTCCCCTAACAACTTATGTGTTTTTGCTTGTCGCCTTAGACTTTTTATCCTTTTAAACTCTGAAAAGCCCCAATTCCCTTCCCTTTTAGGATTAGTAGTCTCAATGCCTCCGGGACTGATAGGATTGGGACGGGTAATAGCATGCAATAAGTAACGAGATCATTCCGCGCTTTAATACCTTAAACGGGGTGGGAAAGGGTAGACATGGAGATGATGATCACGTGATAACACCACGCGTATAATTGGTTACCGGGTGTTGCGTAGATGATCCATGTTATTTATAAACCTAGGATCCTCCCCCCTCCATATGTGCTTACGTCAGTTTTCCGTTCTTTAAACTTTGTATTTCACTTTAATTCAAACCTCTTTGGAATTTCCAACACTGTTTTCATTTTTTAAACTTCCGCCCATTTTACTTCTTTGTCTGATTATTTGCATTCGTTACTTGACCCTCATTTTTCTGCATTTATACATTCTTTTAAACGAACATGAAACCATCTATTCCCTAACTTCAGCATGCTTATTTAACCTTTATATTCCTACTTGTAATCGTTATGTGAAGTCGTCTTGTATGTTTATTCGCTTTAAAGTCACAAATTGTAGCATCCAGGAACCACACTAGTGGATCTTGGGAGGTGCCTAACACCTTCCCCCTGGGATAATTTCAAGCCCTTACCCGTTCTCTGGTTCTTTTTTTTTTTACTTCTTGGTGTCCTAATGCACTCAATCATTAGGTGGCGACTCTTCTAAATCTCAAAACCCAAATTCCCAAAAGGAATAGAGTTGTCCGCTCAAATGTCGTAAACCCGATTTCGCCTTTAGAAAAGGGGGGCATCGACAGCATGACGACTCTGCTGGGGACTTCTTTAAGGCTTTTACCATTTCATGCTATTTGTGACTTCATGCTTCTTTACATGTCTTTTCTTGTTTTTAAGTATTTATTCTTTCTTCTACTGCGAAACTAACATGGTTCTTTGTTTCTATCTTTAATGCTTTCTTTTACTGCTTTCCTTCAATACTGTTGTAATTACGAGCAATTATTGTAATCATTACTTTATGAACGTGAAAGTACATCACAATTTGTTAATTATTGTATTGCATTTTTTCAACATCATATTCCACTCGTGCCAAACAAAAGACCTTAGCAACGCTTATAATGAGTGGTTGCGCCCTTCCGATATTATCACCCCCTAAATCCGGCAAAGGCATATTTGCGGTAAAACCAGTCGATCAACGGTGTAGTCGACGGTTTCGCGCCTTTCCCTCTTGAGTTGTCCACTCAAGGGTACCAGTCTAAAATCACATAGAAACCCTACTCTATTTAATTGTGCACGCATCATGGTCAAACCTAGCCGAGTCAGTTATGTTGTCCGCATAATGACTCTTTAAGATAGCCTTGTCCAAAGTCCATTGGGTTTCCTTGAGACCCAAACGGACCTTACCACGTTCTGTGCATTCATTTGGAGAACTAAATGCTTCTTATGCTAATTATTGATATTAAATAGTCGAGTCCGGTGGGGGGAAAGGGGCCTAACCTTTTTGTTTTGCAGAAATGAGGCACGAAGTCCCCAGATTCGGCATGGTCACCAACATTCACCCCAAATTGCTAAGCTGGTGGAAGGATCTCCATTCCAGCGATCAAACTCTTGTCCGGAAGTATCTAGGAAGCCTGCCTTCTCTCCTAGACATTCAACCCAACAACAAAATCATAGAAGCTCCAACTTTGTTTTGGGACTGTGATAGATCGGTATTCCGCTTCGGAGACATTGAGATGACACCTTTGCTTGAGGAGATAGGAGGACTGGCTGGGATACCATGGGAAACTCCAGGTTTGCTAATGCCGGAAAATCGTAAGGGTAGGGGTTTTCTTAAGATGATGGGTCTAAAGAAGAATCGTGACTTGACATGTTTGGAGAAGTCTTACATTCCCTTTGACCATCTGTATGAAAGGTACGGCCATAGCAAATCATACCGTACCTATCCGGACGAGTTCACCATCACTTCATTGGGGTACGTACGCCGAAGGGTATTTGTGTTTATGTTCTGTTTCTTGGGGATGATAGTTTTTCCGACAAAGAAAGCAAGAATCCATACCAGGCTGGCCATGATCACCAAGACCTTGATGGAAGGAATTAACGGGCAGCCATTCAGCCTTGTGCCAATGATAGTTGCAGAGATATACCGAGCCCTAGAAAGATGTCAACAAGGGGCCAAACATTTCGAGGGATGTAATTTGCTACTCCAACTATGGCTTATGGAGCACCTCCAAAGGGGTGAGTACCGGCAGGAAATCCATCGTAGAGACTGGGATGATCATATCGCTTTTCATCACCCAAAGCGGATGAATTATATGCCCAACATGTTCGCCCAAACAGAGAATGCTAGAGAGTGGGTCGAGCTCTTCGACAATCTTACTGAAGACCGGGTGCAATGGGTGTTTGAGTGGTTCCCTACTGAAGAATTCATCATACGGTCTAGGGATACTCCATTTCTGATACTGATCGGTTTAAGAGGGACCTACCCATATGTCCCTATCCGGGTTATGAGACAGGCAGGTAGGAAGCAGGTTATACCAAGGGTCGACAAGATGAGTCATTTTCGGGCTGACTTCCAGGCTGATGATAGTCCGTACAAGTGTCAAGCTCAGCATGTGTGGCACTGCAAAATCATCCTGGGAAAGGATTCCATAGAACCAGACAGGTACCACGCTGGTTATGCTCCATACTATCCAAACTGGTTGGAGGACGATCATAGTGGGTTAGGACAACCCGGGTTTGTTAGAAGTCACAGGATTATCGACGAAAGGGCTGAACCACAGGTAAAGTACAACCAATTGCGCAAGAGGATGCGGGAATGTGAAAATGAGCACCGCGAAATACAAGAAGCCAATCAAAAGCTAATTGGAGAATGGAAAGATATGGCTGTCAGTGCCAACAAACGACTAATCTGTTTGGAGCAGGGCATAGTGGAGCTGGAAAAGAAGTTCCTGAAGAGGGTTGAAGATTGCCGGGTTGCTGAAGGAAATGAAGGCGGACATCTGGCAAGGGCCTACTTGTTGCTAGGATTGCGTGAGCTGGGAGAACTGTACGAAGGAGCCAACAATGCCGAGTCTGGGGAAGGTCCTTCTGGGATCAAGTAGATAGGAGTTTTCATTTCTGCTTTATAAAATGTAATTAGGCCTATGACCACTAGTGACATCTTTATTTCCTGTTATTTAGTGTCGTTTTGGGATTCGTCTTATTTTTATCAATGAAATGAGGCATTTAGCATTCTAAGTTCTCCAAATTTACTTGTCGCTAGGCTTACCTCGGGAACAACGAGGCTCCCAATTTAGGACACGATTTATATTCTTACACTATGTGTTTAAATATTGCAACGTTTTCTTCTCACGATCCCTACTAACTTGTTATATTTTGTTTTTACTTTTGCTTATTCCCCTCCCCAAAGGTTAGTTCGTGCACTCTGGCATCGTCATCATATTCCACAAGATCCAAGGGCCCTCCACCCACTCCTCCTCCTAGTCCTATCAGAAACAGGAACAAAGGAAAGATGGAAGATTTGAGCAACACCAGAAAAGAAAACTCAGTTGAGCGGGTAGAGATCATTCAGGGTACTCAGGTTTCTAAGGAAAGTGCGTCCCAACTCGAGCAGAAACTGTTGAAATTTCAGGAGGAACTTAATCAAGTTCGGAACTTGGCAAGCTTGTCATTCTCCCTCACCACCCCAGATGTCAATTTTCCAAGCACTCAGAACCCCACACCTCCACAAAAACCACAAAACCATCCCGCTCCTCACCACCACTGCAATACTTGTCACACTTCCAACAATACTCCACTACTCATCCTAGGACCTTTGAACTTCACAAATGACCACTGCAACACCTAACACAACACCCCCATCTATGTGGAGACTGTGCCGCACTCCACCCATCCCATCTCAAGCACACCCGAGTCCAATGATAAGGACTCGCTCATCAGAAATTTGGCCGAAGAGCTTAAAAGGTTGACCACCAGGATTCAAGGCGTTGAAGGAAGTAAGGGAATTGAGGGGCTAAACTATGAAGATCTATGCATACAGCCCGATGTCGAGCTGCCTGAGGGGTACAAACCTCCCAAGTTCGAAATGTTTGATGGTGCAGGGGATCCCAGAGTTCATTTGAGGACATACTGCGACAAGCTGTCGTAGTAGGAAAGGATGAAAAGGTTCGCATGAAGCTCTTTATGAGAAGTCTGAAAGGGGACGCGCTGTCTTGGTACATTAGCCAAGACCCGAAGAAGTGGTCAAACTGGGTGAGTATGGCGTCCGATTTCATGGACAGGTTCAGATTCAACACGGAAAATGCGCCAGATGTGTTCTACATCCAGAACTTGAAAAAGAAACCCACGGAGACATTCCGCGAGTATGCCACTCGTTGGAGATCAGAAGCTGCTAAGGTCAGGTCGGCTTTAGAAGAAGAACAAATTAACAAGTTTTTCGTCCGGGTTCAAGACCCACAGTACTATGAAAGGTTAATGCTGATTGAAGGCCAGAAATTCTCCGACATCATCAAGCTAGGGGAGAGGATCGAGGAAGGTATTAAAAGTGGTATGGTCACTAACTTTGAAGCATTACAGTCTACCAACAAGGTTCTACAGTCTGGTGGCACGTCCAAGAAAAGGGATGTGAGTGCCGTGATGGTTGCACAGAGAACCAAATCCCCAATGAAATACCTAACCTACCCAATACCCCCTCTTACATATCGACCTACCCCAAATTACCTCGCACCTTCCTACCAAGCTCCACCACCTGCCTATCAATCACCTCCACCTCCCACATACCAACCCACTTCACCCAAATATTCCCAACACGCACATGTCTACCAAGCCTACAACACTCAACCTACCCACTATCAATCACCTCCTACTCGCCAAAACTTTCCTAGACCCCGACCAAATTTTGACCGCAGACCTCCCAAACAATACACCGCCATTGCTGAACCTATCGACCAGCTGTACGAAAGACTTAAAGCCGCTGGTTATGTCACCCCTGTCCCTGCCATAACTCCTGAAAACCCCTCCCAGTGGATTAACCCAAACAAAACCTGTGCATACCATTCTGGCATGAAGGGACACAATATTGATGAGTGCCGCTCCCTGAAGGACAAGATCCAGGCTTTAATTGACAACAAGATCATCGTGGCAAAGGAGCCTGCTCCGAATGTCCGTAACAACCCTCTACCAGACCATAAGGGTGGAAGTGTTCATATGATTGAAATAGAAGATGATTGGGATCCCAAAGGATCAATCGGTTTGATCATGGAAGGTGACGATCTAAAGAAACCAACAGTCACTCTTAACCCAATTTTAGTCCAAATTCAGCCTTCTAAAGATGCTGAGGTGAACATGTCCATACCGCTTGAGTTTGAAGCACCAGCCTCTGCAAAGATGCCAACACTAATCGAAGTCGAGTTTGGGTTCCCAAAGGTGCCTGAGCCCTTTGAAGTTGCTGTAGTACCCTCCAAGGCAAGGGTGTCTATTCCAGTAGCAATGACAGTCGTAACACCGTTCCACACAAAACCTATACTGTGGGACTACACAGCCGAGGCAAGAAGGAAAGGAAAAGCCAAGTTCGGAGAAACTGTTGCAGCGCAGGGTATGAAAAGAACCGGCAGGGTTTATACCCCAGAACACTTAGCTGAGTCGAGTAAGCAGACCTCTGGCCGACAAGCCATCATTGAAACTGGACCCGGTGATCTCTGGAGAAAGATACAAGCCAAGGAATACTCGGTCATCGACCATATTTCTATCTTGGCTTTATTACAAAGTTCTTATGCACACAAGAATGCCTTGTTGAAGGTATTGAGTGATGCTTATGTACCAAGCAACATCACTGGAGGAGAAATGGCAAACATGGTGGGCCAAGTGTTGGAGAGTCATAAAATCACCTTTCACGAGGATGAGCTGCCACCGGAAGGATTGAGTCATAACAAGGCATTGCACATCACTGTGCAGTGCTCTTGGTCGACGGGGGATCCAGTCTCAACATTTGTCCTCTGGTAACACTCAGAACATTGGGAAAAGGGCTGCATGAAATCAAGGATGGGGCCATCAACGTCAAAGCTTTCGACGGATCTCAAAGGTCCACTATTGGGGAAATTAGCCTACGTTTGCAAATGGGGCCCACTTGGTTTGATGTTGATTTTCAAGTGATAGACGTGCCGGCTTCTTACAATCTGCTGTTGGGACGACCATGGATTCATGCCGCTGGGGCCGTAGCATCAACACTACATCAGCCAGTGAAATTTGAAAGGAATCACCAGGAGGTGATCATTCATGGTGACGGTAGCAACCCCATATATAGCCGACAGACCATTCCAGCAATTAGAGGAAGAAGAAGATTAGGTGGGGAAACTTACAACCACATCGAGCGGGTTAACGTAGTCGACAAAGACAAATGGTGGAACAACAAAATTGAAAGCATACTGAATTGGAGCGGATATGAACCTGGCAAAGGACTTGGCAAAAACCTCCAAGGAATCGCTAAGCCTATCAAGCTCAAGAAGCATGGTACCACCTTCGGGTTGGGGTATGAGTATACCTGGAAGAATTCAAGGATCGGTCGCCACCCTGGCGCGGCCCTTACTATCCATTGGAGCAGCCGATACCCCGTCTAGAGCAGACTTTTCAACCAGCTGAGGTTATCTATGGGTTAGAAGAAGAGGAAGCATTAGCAGCGATGAGGAATTTGTTCCTGGAAGAGGATGATATGGACTGTTGTGTCATTTTTGAGGAGGAGGGGGAGGAAGGCCCTTCCATACAGGATGTGAGCAGAGGAGCACACCTCAGCAACTGGACCGTCAGAACCACCAGAGCCCGACGTGCCTCGGGGTAGCAAGGCTAAACAAAGCACTACGCACTATTTTACTTTATTAAAGTTTATTTTCTTTACGCATTTTTCTTTTTTCGCAAGAAAGAGCTCTCAAAACACTTATGGAATTTATTAAAGTATTTCAATTTTCTTACAAATCTCTCTCTTATTATTTTCCCTCATTACTTTACTCAAACAGCATTACTATTACTTATCTTGATGAACCAATGACTGTGACATGCAACGAGACAACGCGACAAACGGACACAGATTCAGAAGAAGATGATATACCGGAAGAAATTGTTAAGGAAGTCGAGAATTTTGAGAAAAGGCCTAAGTCCAACCTGGACGAGACGGAGATCGTCAATCTGGGAGATGTAGAGAACATCAAAGAAACACGAGTCAGCATTCACTTTTCACCGTTTGAGAAGGAAGAGTACACAGAATTTCTAAAGGAATATGAGGACATATTCGCATGGTCATATGACGACATGACTGGTCTAAGCACGTCCATTGTGGCTCACAAATTACCGACTGATCCGGCCTGTCCACCAGTGAAACAGAAGCTCAGAAAGTTCAAGCCAGACATGAGTTTGAAAATCAAGGAAGAAGTCACTAAGCAGGTCAAAGCCAAAGTTCTCAGGGTAGTAGAATATCCAACATGGTTAGCCAACATTGTGCCAGTACCAAAGAAGGACGGGAAGGTTAGAGTTTGCGTCGACTACAGGGATCTCAACCGGGCCAGTCCTAAAGACGACTTCCCATTGCCGAATATAAACATCTTGATTGACAACTGCACCAAGCATGAGTTGCAGTTATTCGTTGATTGTTTTGCCGGGTACCATCAGATATGGATGGATGAAGAGGACGCTGAGAAAACAGCTTTCATTACACCGTGGGGGATGTATTGTTACAAAATGATGTCGTTTGGGTAAAAGAATGCAGGGGCCACCTATATGAGGGCCATGACCACAATTTTTCATGACATGATACACAAGGAGATCGAAGTGTATGTAGACGACGTCATCATCAAATCCAAGAAAGACGCTGATCACATGGGAGATTTGAGGAAATTCTTCAATAGACTGAGAAGGTACAACCTGAAGCTGAATCCCGCGAAATGTATATTTGGGGTTCCTGCCGGAAAACTACTTGGGTTCATTGTGAGCCGCCGAGGGATAGAATTGGATCCATCAAAGGTCAAAGCTATTCAAGAACTGCCGCCGCCGAAGAGCAAGAAGGAGGTTATGAGTTTCTTGGGGAGACTTAACTACATCAGCCGGTTCATCGCTCAGTCCACTGTCATTTGTGAGCCGATCTTCAAGATGTTGAAAAAGGACGCCGCTACCAAATGGACTGACGACTGCCAAAAAGCCTTCGACAGAATCAAAGAGTACCTGTCAACACCGCCGGTTCTGGTTCCGCCCGAACCAGGTAGACCCCTGCTACTCTACCTTGCAGTATTGGATGGAGCGTTTGGTTGTGTTCTGGGGCAGCATGATGAAACGGGGAGAAAAGAGCAGGCCATTTATTATCTCAGCAAGAAGTTCACCCCGTACGAGGCCCGGTATTCCTTACTAGAGCGCACCTGTTGTGCTCTGACTTGGGTAGCTCAGAAGTTGAGGCATTATTTCTGTGCTTATACTACGTATCTCATATCAAGAATGGACCCATTGAAGTATATCTTTCAGAAGCCCATGCCCACTGGCAAGCTAGCCAAGTGGCAGATCCTGCTAAGTGAATTTGACATTGTCTACGTGACTCAGAAAGCAATCAAAGGACAGGCACTAGTGGATCTCCTCGCTGAAAACCCTGTGGACGGAGAATACGAGCCTCTGAAGACGTATTTTCCTGATGAGGAGGTATCCTTCATAGGAGAGGACATTGCAGAATCCTATGACGGTTGGAGGATGTTTTTCAACGGAGCAGCAAATTTCAAGAGAGTTGGCATAGGAGCAGTCCTAGTATCAGAAACCGGCCAGCATTATCCGGTATCCGTCAAGCTCAGATTCCCATGCACCAACAATATGGCCGAGTACGAAGCTTGCATCTTGGGGCTCAAGAACTCCAAGATACTCCCGTATTTGCATCATGTACAGGAGTTGAGGAAACGGTTCATAAAGACAGAGTTCCGGCATGTTCCAAGAGTCCTGAATGAGTTTACCGATGCATTGGCCACTCTATCATCCATGATTCAGCATCTAGATAAGAACTTCATAGACCCTATTCCAGTAAAGATTCATGATCAGCCAGCTTACTATGCTCATGTCGAGGAAGAAGCAGACGGAAAGCCCCAGTTCCACGACATCAAGGACTTGCAAATGCTATTCAGAAGCGCACTCTGCGAAGGTTATCCAACAATTTCTTCCACAGCGGAGGAATCCTGTATAGGAGAACTCCTGATTTGGGATTGCTAAGATGTGTTGACGCAAATGAAGCATCCAAACTGCTAAAGGAAATTCATGCTGGGACCTGTGGTCCACATATGAACGGTTTTGTCTTAGCCAAGAAGATACTCCGGGCAGGTTATTTTTGGATGACTATGGAAACGGACCGCATCCAATATGTTCGAAAGTGCCACCGCTGTCAAATCCATGCAGAAATGATAAAAGTGCCTCCAAATGAGCTTAATGCGACAAGCTCGCCATGGCCGTTTGCCGCACGGGGAATGGATGTTATCGGACCAATCGAACCTGCCGCATCAAATGGGCACAGGTTTATCCTAGTAGCAATTGATTATTTCACTAAATGGGTTGAAGCAGCATCTTACAGAGCAGTGACCAAGAAAGTCGCGACAGACTTTGTCCATGACTGTATCATTTGTCGATTCGGGATCCCAGAATCAGTCATTACTGACAACGGTTCCAACCTCAACAGTGATTTGATGAAAGCCATGTGCAAAACCTTCAAGATCAAACACAAGAATTCCACAGCCTACAGACCTCAGATGAACGTAGCTGTAGAAGCCGCCAATAAGAACATCAAGGAGATATGGAGAAAGATGGTAGAAAAGCATACGCAGTGCCATGAGAAGTTGTCATTTGCTTTGTTAGGGTATCACACCACAGTCCGCACATCGACTGGTGCAACTCCCTGTATGCTAGTTTATGGTACGGAAGCGGTCATCCCCGCCGAGGTAGAAATTCCATCCGTAAGAATCATACAGGAAGCAGAAATCGACGATGCAGAATGGGTAAAGAGTCGTTACGAACAGTTAGCTCTCATAGATGGAAAGAGAATGAACGCGGTTTGCCATGGTCAACTTTACCAGAACAGAATGACCAGAGCCTTCAACAAGAGAGTCAGACCAAGACGGTTTACACCAGGGCAGCTGGTGTTGAAGAAGATTTTTCCACATCAAGATGAAGCCAAAGGGAAGTTCTCCCCTAACTGGCAAGGTCCATACATGGTTCACCGGGTTCTGACAGGAGGAGCCCTCATACTTGCAGAAATGGACGGAGAAGTTTGGCAAATGCCGATTAATTCAGATGTAGTCAAGCGCTACAATGTGTAATCTCTATGTTTTCCTTGCATGATGTAATTTGAACTACATCTGACCTGATTCCCGTTTAAGAAGGGATACGGAGGCAGCCTTATGGGCTCGGTCACAATTCAATGAAATTTTCATTTCCNACCCCCTTACCCCCCCCAAACCCCCCCCCCCCGCAATTGGAAACTGGGGCAGAATTTTGAGGAGGACCCTCAAAATTCCGAAGTAACTTTAGCCGATCATTGCAAGCGGCCGTCAGAAGCAGCAGCCCAGTAAACTGGGGCAGAATTTCGAGGATGACCCTCAAAATTCCTTAGCAAGAGAGGTTACAATGTCCTGAACCACGTCACAGTTGTCGGTTCATCTAAAAACTATTTCTTAAATATATACGTATGTCATATCTTTAACAAACTCATGCGTGTTTATTGTCGGAATCGCTTTGTTTAGCAACGCTACCCCAGGGATACCCACAGTATCACCATAAACAGAGCCGAGCCAGGTCAAGCAAGGCCAGCGGGGATACGAACTAACCTCCCCTATACAAAACTCACGATTTTTCTTTGGATGCAGACACTTGGATTGCGAAAGCATCTGACATACTATACCCTCGCGAATAAACGATGTTCAGGAATACAACTCTCAGAATTGTTGCATTTACCAGTATTTGCTATCCACGCACATCGGTGATATGCCCTATATCACAATATCCCCAGCAGCCACAATATCAATCTCAAATATCAGCTATCATCTATCAGCTAAGAATTTTTTATTATTACTATTCATCTTTCATCTTTTGCATAAGGCTACTATTCTGCCTTCCGAGGTTAAGCTCTACCTCCATCTGCATTCTTGCATTGCATAAGGCTACCATTCTGCCTTCAGAGACTAAGCTCTGTCTCCATCTGCATTCTTGCATTGCATAAGGCTACCATTCTGCCTTTCGAGACTAAGCTCTATCTCCATCTGCATTCTTGCATTGCATAAGGCTACCATTCTGCCTTCCCAGACTAAGCTCTGTCTCCATCTCCATTCTTGCATTGCATAAGGCTACCATTCTGCCTTCCGAGACTAAGCTTTGTCTCCATCTGCATTCTTGCACTGCATAAGGCTACCATTCTGCCTTTCGAGACTAAGCTCTATTTCCATCTTTGCATGGCTGAAATATCGCCACTTCATTTAAATCCCGCATCGGCTGAAATATCGCCATTTTTATTTATGTCTTGCATTGGCTGAAATATTGCCACTTCATTTAAATTTTGCATGGCTGAAATATCGCCACTTCATTTAAATCCTGCATCGGCTGAAAGATCGCCATTTTACTTGCATCTTTCCATGGCTGAGATATCGCCGCTTCATTTAAATCCTGCATCGCCTGGAAGATCGCCATTTTTATCTAAGTCTTGCATCGGCTGAAAGATCGCCAAATCCTGCATTTCATGGGCTGAAAGATCGCCAAATTTTCCGAAGGCGTCATTGTTCAGAGGTACCATTTTCATAGCCCGATAACGTCATGCCATGGCCTAAGGACCCCACTTTTATCTCTGCATCGCATTATTCAAGGGAATCATGGTTCGGAGGCATCATTCTCATAGCTCGAGAGCATCATTTCATAGCCTGCGAATCCTTTATTATGCGTTTCATGGCCGAGGACACCATAGTCCGAGGACGCCATCCTAACCGTCCAAAGACAGCATTCATGGTCCAACGGGAACTTGCATCACGTATAAATTTTCGCACAATATATGTTGGTATTATTCATTTGCAGGTACACCGGCTAGCAACGGCCATCTCAGCAGGAGCGATCCCGCTCCTGCTCCCGCAGCCTATCAGACTCTGACCATCGCGTCCTTCTTGGAAAATCCCCATCGGCATATTCCGTCGACAGATCCCGAACTACATATGGCCTGATTCCTGTAAGACCAGGGATATGTAGGCAGCTCAGGAACCAGAGCTCGGTCAAAATTCTTCAATCGTTTCATTCGGTCAAAATTGGCCATCATATCTTTACCCGACAACTCTTTCATCCTTCCCGGGTAAAGAGGGGCAGCTGTTGACACCCAATTTTTCCCTATGTATTTTTACATACAAAATGCTTTTAAAATAGCATGTACATGCATATATAAGCATGCCCAAGAGTTTTGGTATTTTTCCCTAATTTTTAAAGGTTTCAAATCAATTTATTGTCTATTTCTAGCAGTACAAAATCCAATAATTATTCCCAAAATTATCATTTTTGGTGAATAATTTATTTCTATTCTCATATTTACACCAAAATATAATTAAGGTGATTTTTGTATATTTTTACAAATTTATTTGGTATTTTTAGATCTAAATTGCATATAATCGCAATTATAGCCTATTTTACGATTAATAGCATTTTACAATTCTAAAATTATTTCCAGTGTTTTTAGATTAATATTTATATATTATTAATTAGCTCCGTACTTTTAATTTGTTTTAAAATCATTATTATTATTTTACAAAAAAATAAAAAGGGGAAAATTGTCTATTTAACATCTAGCCCGTTTCTATTTCAATTATAGCCTCATTTTCTTTCAATTCTAACCTCAATTTAACCCCCAATTCCACCCTAAATCAAAATAACCTAAATTCAATTTTAACCCGACCCCTGACCCAATTTTAAACCCACCCGGCTTCCCTTTAAATCCAGGCCGTTGATCATTTTGATCAACGGCCGATATTCTTTCTTTCCTTTTTAATTCCCTAACCCACCTAACCCTAATCCATTCTATCAGATACGCCGCCTTTGAACTCTTCATCTCTCAAACTCTCTCTAGCCCACTCCGAAACCCTAATCATCTCCCAACTGTTTATACCATGTTTCCACTGGAATCCATGGCATTCCAGGCCATGGGTGGCCTGTGCACACTCTCTCTCACCGTTAAACCTAAGCTACTCGAAGTTTGGGGGCCCGACCTCAATGGCTCTCATTAGATCTTTCTCAGATTTGTTGATCTATGGCCTTTTCGACCATTATTCCGGCGTGTTCAAGCAATATGAGTCTTTTCGACTCAGGATCCGACTTTCCTCAAGACCTTCTCATTCTAGGGTTTTCTCTGCAAGTCTAAGCCGTCTGAGGTTCTGTACTTGCTTATTTCTTTAGATCTGTGACATGCCTGAGCGTTATTTGACGTTTCAAAGGTTTTTCCCAAATTTCCTCTTTAAAATCGTTCAATCTCAATTTTAGGGTTTCTGAAAAGGGTTTCTTCAAATAATTTTCTGATCTTTCCTGTTCTTTCTTTATGTGTGTTTATGCTCGTATGTTTTCTTCTTATTATGCATGAGTTTGCTCTCTTGTTTCTTCCTTTTTATTATTATGCAAGACTCTTCTATTTTTTCTGCTGTTATCCTTATGCTCGCATGTTAATTTGTGTTGTTTTCCTCACTCTTTGCTATATGTGTTTATGTTTGAATCCTGGATTTTGGTCGCTTTACTGAGTTTTGTTTGTATACTTTTCCCTACTGTTGTTTAAAAACTCGCATCATCTCTTTCTTCTAAGTTTGTTTGTGTATGTTTGCCTCTCATGAGTCTATGAAAGAGATTTCTAAGCCACTTTCAAAGACATTGTTTTCTCACCTCTGATTCTATTCGAAACCCTAGGTTTTAGGGTTTCTTTGACAAGTGGTACTAGGGTTCCGCTTTGGGACCCTAGGCTTTCAGACTCACTGTGAGTCTGTAATTAAGCTTGAATATCTTTGCTTGTGATTCTGAGACCTTCAGTGTTAAACTCTTTTTCTAAATAACCTAACGACTCTTTTCATTTGATCTGTGTGCTTATATATATGAGAAATTTCTCTTTCAAAAGGTTTCTTTTATCAACTAAGTGATTGATTCTGAAATCCCTTNTTACTTTATTGCTTATGTTCAGTGATTTGTGCTAATTATCGCTCTCCTTGCCTTTTCTACTGTGAATCCTACCCCTACTCCCTTCTATGTGTTTGAGTTATGGTTCTTGGCCTGGCAGTACCCTAATTGCTGTCCAGGCTATAACCTGATCCACAATGGATCCTAACTCTTAAGTTTGGGTAACAGGTTGGTCAGGGATGTGCCAGCATCCTAATTGCTGGGCATGACCACCAGCCTGCCATGGCTCTTCCCCTATGCACTTACACTTATTCTTAGACCCTTAAGTTCTTCCCCTCTCATATGAGCCTTGCTTTGGGACCTTGAGTTCCCTCTGAACTTGGACATCTGAGGGCTGGCATTTCCACACTGCACTATGATCTTAATTCTGCAATGTGTTTGGGGTGTAAGCACTGCCCGGAGCCCCTTTAAGACTCTTGGGAACTTTGACACATCCCAAATATGAGAAAGGCTTTTGGAAATCTGATCCTGGAAGTTGGTTTATCTCATATTGTTGGACTTTGAAGTCTGAATTATGCTGTTTGGATGTAGCTGGAGCTTCTTATGTAATTTTACTTTTCTTTCTGATTCATTTGGGTCTGTAATAATTTGTAATAACAATCGGGGATGGCTAGTGGAAAGGGATGGGGATGAATGCATGCCAAGGGTAGAAAACTTGCCTATAGGTTATTTACAATTTTCGCATTCTACATTTTAAACTTATGCCTATAAATTCTGCATTTCTGCATCTTAGAAATCATGTCTATAAGTTCTGCATATAGAAATCATGACTTTAGGTTTCTGCACATCTGCATTGTAGAAATTATGTCTATAAATTCTGCATTTCTGCATCTTAGAAATCATGTCTTTAAGTTCTGCATATAGAAATTACGACTTTTGGTTTCTTCACATCTGCATTGTAGAAATTATGTCTATAAGTCTTGCACTTCTGCATCTTAGAAATTATGTATATAAGTTCTGCATATAGAAATCATGATCTTAGGTTTCTGCACTTCTGCATATACATGCCATTAGGCAAACAATCATAGGTTAATAAATAACCAACTTTACTCTAGATACTATGCCTATAGGACTCTTGCATTTATGTATTTGTTTAAAACCAATTACGCTTAGAAATCATGCCTGTAGGAATAATCAACTGAACCAGCTTCGTCTATTTGATCTACGAGTCTAAAATCAGTCATAAGGTCGTCAAAATCCGCAGATCTTTCGTTCATATAGCCGGCAACCTTTTCCCTAAAATCAGTACGCTCTATTAGTTGTCATGCCTATAGGCCTCACTTAGGCAAAGAATTAGGTAATTAATTGCGTCAATTCTGATAAACTACATCCAGAAAAGGCCTAATTCGGACTCCTTATCTGAAAATATATAATAAATCAGCCACCCCCTTTACGTAATTTTAATTAAAGACCTAACCAGTACTTGAAGTCATGCTATATTTGCTATTTTAAGTGAGGAGGCCTACTTGAGCCTTAATTTCTATGTGTTCTCCCCCTAACTGCTTATGTGTTCTTGCTTGTCGCCCTAGACTTTTATCCTTTTAAACTCTGAAAAGCCCCAATTCCCTTCCCTTTTAGGATTAGTAGTCTCAACGCCTCCAAGACTAATAGGATCGGGACGGGTAATACCTTAAACGGGGTGGGTATGTGCCGGCATCCTAATTGCTGGGCATGACCACCAGCCTGCCATGTCTCTTCCCCTATGCACTTACACTTATTCTTAGACCCTTAAGTTCTTCCCCTCTCTTATGAGCCTTGCTTTGGGACCTTGAGTTCCCTATGAACTTGGACATCTGAGGGCTGGCATTTCCACACTGCACTATGATCTTAATTCTGCAATGTGTTTGGGTGTAAGCACTGCCCGGAGCCCCTTTGAGACTCTTGGGAACTTTGACACATCCCAAATATGAGAAAGGCTTTTGGAAATCTGATCCTAAAAGTTGGTTTATCTCATATTGTTGGACTTTGAAGTCTGAATTAGGCTGTTTGATGTAGCTGGAGCTTCTGATGTAATTTTACTTTTCTTTCTGATTCATTTGGGTATGTAATAATTTATAATAACAATTGGGGATGGCTAGTGGAAAGGGATAGGGATGAATGCATGCCAAGGGTAGAAAACGTTGCCTATAGGTTATTTAACATTTCCGCATTCTACATTTTAAACCTCTATGCGTATAAATTCTGNTTTGGATGTAGCTGGAGCTTCTGATGTAACTTTTCTTTTCTTTCTGATTCATTTGGGTCTATAATAATTTGTAATAACAATTGGGGATGGCTAGTGGAAAGGGATGGGGATGAATGCATGCCAAGGGTAGAAAACCTGCCTATAGGTTATTTACAATTTCCGCATTCTACATATTAAACTCATGCCTATAAAATCTGCATCTTAGAAATCATGTCTATAAGTTCTGCATATAGAAATCATGACTTTAGGTTTCTGCACATCTGCATTGTAGAAATTATGTCTATAAGTCCTGTACTTCTGCATCTTAGAAATTATGTCTATAAGTTCTGCATATAGAAATCATGGCTTTAGGTTTATGCACTTCTGCATATGCATGTCGTTAGGCAAACAATCATAGGTTAAGAAATAACCAACTTCACTCTAAATAATATGCACATAGGACTCTTGCATTTATGTATTTGTTTAAAACCAATTACGCTTAGAAATCATGCCTATAGGAATAATCAACTGAACCAGCTTCGTCTGTTTGATCTACGAGTCTAAAATCAGTCATATGGTCGTCAAAATCTGCAGATCTTTCGTTTATATAACCAGCAACCTTTTCCCTAAAATCAGTACGTTCTATTAGATGTCATGCCTACAGGCCTCACTTAGGCAAACTATTAGGTAATTAATTGCGTTAATTGTGATAAACTACATCCAGACAAGGCCTAATTCGGACTCCTTATCTGAAAATATGTAATAAATCAGCCACCCCTTTACGCGTTTTAATTAAAGACCTAACCAGTACTTGAAGTCATGCTATATTTGCTCTTTTAAGTGAGGAGGCCTATTTGAGCCTTAATCGCTATGTGTTCTTCCCCTAACTGCTTATGTGTTCTTGCTTGTCGCCCTAGACTTTTATCCTTTTAAACTCTAAAAAGCCCCAATTCCCTTCCCTTTTAGGATTACTAGTCTCAACGCCTCCAAGACTGATAGGATCTGGACGGGTAATAGCATGCAATAAGTAACGAGACCATTCCGCGCTTTAATACCTTAAACAGGGTGGGAAAGGATAGACATGGAGATGATGATCACGTGATAACACCACGCGTATAATTGGTTACCGGGTGTTGCGTGGATGATCCATGTTATTTATAAACCTAGGATCCCCCTCCCTCCATATGCGCTTACGTCAGTTTTCCAGTTCTTTAAACTTTGTATTTCACTTTAATTCAAACCTCTTTGGAATTTCCAGCACTATTTTCATTTTTTAAACTTCCGCCCATTTTACTTCTTTGTCTGATTATTTGCATTCGTTACTTGACCCTCATTTTTCTACATTTATACATTCTTTTAAACGAACATGAAACCGTCTATTCCCTAACTTCCACATGCTTATTTAACCTTTATATAATCCTACTTGTATTCGTTATGTGAAGTTGTCTTGTATGTTTTAAAGTCACAAATTGTAGCATGGCCGGGAACCACACTAGTGGATCTTGGGGGGTGCCTAACACCTTCCCCCTGGGATAATTTCAAGCCCTTACCCGTTCTCTAGTTCTTTTCTTTTTTTTACTCCTTGGTGTCCTAATGCACTCAATCATTAGGTGGCAACTTTCTAAATCTCAAAAATCCCAAATTCCCTAAAGGAATAGAGTTGTCCGCCCAAATGTCGTAAACCCAATTTCGCCTTTAGGAAAAGGGGGCATCGACAACCGTCTCTTAGTCCCAAAAGTAAATATGCAGTATAGAGGAATCTCCCGAAGAACCACCTTGTAGTCCCGAAGTAAACATACAACAAATATCCAAAGAAACAACGAATTTAGAGCAAGAATCTCACAGTTAAAGAACTAAATCAAATCAAATAAGTAGGTAATTCAACTAATATGACGACCCAGCCGGTTGTCTTAAGAATTTACGCCCTGATCCCCTATTAACTGCTTCCCCGTGTTTATTTCTGCTATTTTGAATTGTCGGGATGTTCGGTTTCGAGTTTCGGAGAGTTTTGGGACACTTAGTCCCTAAATGAGAGCTTAAGTGTTGGAAACTTGGCCGTAGTCATAACAGTGTGAAGACGGGCTCGGAATGGAAATCCGATAGTTTTGTTAGCTCCGTTGGGTGATTTAGGGCTTAGGGGCGTGTTCAGATTGTGTTTTGGAGGTCCGTAGCTAATTTAGGCTTGAAATGCCGAAAGGTCAAATTTTGAAGTTTCCGGTTCGATAGTGAGATTTTGATCCGAGGGTCGGAATGGAATTTCGGAAGTTGGACTAGCTCCGTAGTGTTCAATGTGACGTGTGTGCAAAATTTCAGGTCATTCGGACGAGGTTTGATAAACTTTTTGATCGAAAGCGTATTTTTAGAGTTTTTGGAATTCTTAGGCTTGAATCCGATTAAAAATAGGTGTTTTGATGTTGTTTTGAGTGTTCCGAAGGTTGGAACAAGTTTGAATGAAGTTATGGAGTATGTTGGTAGGTTTGGTTGAGGTCCCGGGGGCCTCGGAATGATTTCGGATGGTTGACGGGAGGTTTTGGAATGGTTTGAAGCAGCTGAAGCTGCTGATATCTGTCATAACCGCACCTGCGGTTTGGTTTCCGCAGGTGCGGAGCCGCAGAAGCGGTGGATACCGCAAAAGCGGAAACGGAGAAGCTAGGCAGGGACCGCAGAAGCGGTAGGAATTTTTGCAGGAGCGGTACCGCATCTGCGGACGGGGAGTCGCAGATGCGAAAAAGGATCCTGAAGTGAGAAGTCGCATATGCGACCTTTGTTTCGCAAAAGCGGGACTGCAGAAGCAGTCCCGTGGCCGCAGATGCGGAAATAGCTGGGCAGAAATAGAAAATTTCGAGGGCTTGTTTTCAAAAGTTGGAAATTCAAATTGGAGCACGGGAGAGGGCGATTTTGAGCGGAAATTGAATAGGAGATCATTGGGTAACAATTCTTTAACCCTTTCTTGTTATATTCCATCAATCTATAGTTAGTTTCATCATTTAAATTCGGATTGGAGATGAAAATTGGGGAAAAGTTGGAAGAAAGTTCTTAGACCTAAAAATTTGACTTTTGATTGGGAATTTGACCTTAGATTTGGATAATTTTGGTATGCATGAACTCGCGAGAGTATGAGGATTTTGAAAATTTAAAATTTACTCGATTCCGAGACATGGGCCTGAGGGGCTTTTTGTTCATTTTACCTAATTTCGCGTATTAGCTTAGAATTTAATTGTAGAATCAGATACTTGAAGTGTTACTTACAATATGCAATTGAATTGAATAAATTTGGGCCATTTGGAGCCGAGTACTCATGGCAAAGACGTGGTTTCGGGTTTATTTTGAGCTGGTTCGAGGTAAGTGGCTTGCCTAACGTTGTGAGAGGGACTTTCCCCTTAGGATTTGGTATATTTTGTAATTGAAATGCCTTGTACATGAGGTGACGAGTGCGTACTTGTGCTAATTGTTGGAACTCCAGTTTTCACTAAGTAATTACTAGTATGTTTTCTTTCCTGTTTTTATTACTTGCACTATTAAGCCTGTTGTTAGCTTAGGAAAGCATGTCTAAGTGATTTAATTGCCTTATTTGCTCAAACTGCCTTACCTGAATTCTGTGCAGCATGCTAGGCTAGAATTACTTGTTTGCCTTAATATGAAATTTGCCATTTTTGAATATTTTCCTGTTGCTGCTGTGTATTTACATTGGGACTACGGATGTGGGATTCCGGTAGCTCCCCCTTATCTGTTTATTTGGGACTACGGATGTGGGATTCCGGTAGCTCCCCCCTTGTCTGCTTATTTAGGACTACGGATGTGGGATTCCGGTAGATCCCCCTTGTCTGTTTATTTGGGACTACGGATGTGGGAATCTGATAGATCCCCCTGCACAGTTATATGGAACTACGGGACTGCACCCGGTAGATTCTCCCAGTACTGGGTATTTATCTTTGGGACTACGGATCGGGATTCCGGTAGACCCCCGCGCACTGATAGCTGGACTACGGGACGGGATCCCGGGAGATTCTTCGGATATATATGATGGACTATGGGGCGGTATCCCGGGAGATCCACTGGATAGTTGTAATTGGGACTACAGGACGGTATCCTGGAAGATGCCCCGGTTGTTATCTCTGTGTTGAGATGTATTTCTTTCCCGTGATTTATTTTGTCTCTGTTCTATTTGATGTTGTTCTTTAAATTCTATGTTATTTCTTACCGTTGCGCTTATTTATACTGTTTTATTCCACACTGTTAACCCTTATATTTTATCTCTGTAGGGCCCTGACCTTCCTCGTCACTACCCGACCGAGGTTAGGCTTGGCACTTAGTGAGTACCGCTGTGGTGTACTCATGCCCTTTCTGCGCATGTTTTACATGTGCAGATCCAGGTACTTTCACTCAGTCTTATCATCCTTGAGGCGATGCGCTTCTGTAGAGACTTCGAGGTATATCTGCCGCGTCCGCAGACCAAGGAGTCCCTTTGTATTCTCACTTTTAAGTATTAGCCCTTCTGTATTTCTTTTCTTTGTTAGACATTCGGGAGTTATACACTGTTAGATATTCAAAGGCTTGTGGTTCCATGAGATTCCGGGTTTTGGGAAAGTGTATCAGCTTTTGAGGAGTTGTATTGTATATGCTGAGCGGCATTTTTTTAATACTGATCTATTAAGTTATTTTTGGCTTTTAATTATTTCTTCTGCAAGTTTTGTTTATTTTCCATATTGTTAGGCTTACCTCGTCCTAGAGACTAGGTAAATCACGACAGTTCACGGAGGGCGAACTGGGGTCGTGACAAGTTGGTATCAGAGCTCTAGGTTCATAGGAGTCATGAATCACAAGCCGGTTTATTAGAGTCTCACTGATTGGTACGGAGACGTTTGTACTTATCTACGAGAGGCTATGTAACCGTTTGGAAAATTCCACTAAATTTGAAATCCATGTCGTGCGAGATTTTTGATATCATAATTCTAAACTTATATCTTCTATTCTCTCATTGATGGTGAGGACACTCGCTACAAGAGATGACTAGAGCACCTGCACGAGCTGCCACCGAGGAGCCACCAGCAGTTCCAGCCAGAACCCAGGCACCGGATACGCCTACTGCTACTACTACTCCAGCACTTCAGGAGACATTAGCACAGTTCCTGAGCATGTTTGGTGCATTAGTTCAGGCGGGGTTGATTCAAGTTGTACCAACTACTTCATAGATCGGGGAAGGGATCCAGACTTCCGCCACCCGCACTCCAGAGTAGTGAGTTCTCATTGTTCAGGTTCCAGGTGTCATGGCGACACAACCTGTAATCTCAGTTCAGCGGGTGGTGAGGACCTCTCACGAGTAGAGGACAGGTAGGTCCAGGAGAGAGAGGACAGAGGAGGTTAGGAGAGAGAATATAGGGAAGTAAGGAGACCTCATACACTGGAGAGACCCACTAGTCCTTATTTTTGGAGGAAGAGTACGGCATGGTAGAGGTTTTGTGGGTCAGCCAGCTCAGTTTGCGTCTCAGATTTCACATAGTGTTTTAGGTATTTAGGGGTCTTGGAGTACCCGTACCGCACAGTTTCCACTGTCACGTCCTCATAGAGCTTGTTTTGGGTGTGGTGACACACGCCATGTGGTGAGGGATTGCCCTAGACTTGGGAGGAGTGCACCTCCACAGCCTTCTCAGCCACAGCGTGCTCCGCAGAGTTCTCAGGCTATGATCATAGCACCAGTTGCTACCCCACCTGCTCAGCCAGCTAGAGGGGAAGGCCAGGCCAGATATTATGCCCTTCCAGCCCGTACCGAGGCTGTTGCCTCTGATTCTGTCATCACAGGTATTATACTGGTTTATCACAAATATGCATCGGTTCTATTTTATCCAGGCTCCACTTACTCTTATGTGTCTTCTTATTTTGCTCCGCATTTGGGTATACCTCGGGATTCTTTGAGTTCCCCTGTTTATATTTCTACTCTTGTGGGAGATTCTCTTATTGTGGACCGCATTTATCGGTCGTGTTTGGTTGCTCTTAGTGGTTTTGAGACCAGAGCCAGTTTATTATTGCTCAGCATGGTAGGTTTTGATATTATCTTGGGCATGGACTGGTTGTCTCCCCATTATGCTATTCTTGATTGTCACGCCAAAACCGCGACGCTGGCTATGCCAGGTGTACCGCCTGTTGAGTGGAGGGGTACTTTAGATCATACTCCCAGTAGAGTTTCTTTCCTTAAAGCTCAGTGTATGGTTGAGAAGGGGTGTGACGCGTATTTAGCCTATGTGAGAGATGTCAGTATGGATACCCCTTTAGTTGATTCAGTTCCAGTAGTAGGAGATTTTCCCAATGTATTTTCAGCTGATCTTCCAGGCATGATGCCTGATAGAGATATTGATTTTGGTATTGATCTGTTGCCGGGCACTCAGCCCATTTCTATTCCTCCATATCGTATGGCTCCTCCTGAGTTGAAGGAGTTGAAGGATTAGCTACAGGAATTGCTTGATAAGGGTTTTATTCGGCCTAGTGTATCACCTTGGGGTGCTCCTGTCTTGTTTGTGAAGAAAAATGGATGGTTCTATGCGTATGTGTATTGATTATCGCCAGTTGAACAAGCTTACAGTGAAGAACCGTTATCCTTTCCCTCGTATTGATGATATGTTTGACCAGCTTCAGGGCGCACGGTGTTTTCCAAGATTGACTTGCGCTCAGGTTACCATCAGTTGAAGATTCGGGAGCCAGATATCCCGAAAACTGCTTTCAGGACTCGGTATGGTCATTACGAGCTCCTTGTTATGTCATTTGGGCTGACCAATGCCCTAACAGCCTTAATGCGTTTGATGCACAGTGTATTCCGGCCATATCTTGACTCTTTTGTCATTGTCTTTATTGATGACATTCTGGTGTGTTCCCGGAGTCGGGAAGATCATGAGCAGCACCTGAGGATAGTGCTTCAGTCTCTGAGGGAAAAGAAGTTATATGCAAAGTTCTCAAAATGTGAGTTTTGGTTGGATTCCGTGGCATTCTTAGGGCACGTGGTATCAAGTGAGGGTATTCAGGTGGATCCGAAGAAGGTAGAGGTAGTGTAGAGTTGGCCCAGACCATCCTCAGCTACAAAGATCCACAGTTTTCTCGGTTTGGCGAGTTACTACAGTCGTTTTGTGGAGGGGTTTTCATCGATTGCAGCCCCTATGACCAGACCGACCCAGAATGGTGCTCCATTCCAGTGGACGGAAGAGTGTGAGGCGAGCTTCCATAAGCTCAAGACAGCTTTGACTACAGCCCCAGTTTTGATATTGCCTACAGGTTCGGGGTCTTACACTGTCTATTGTGATGCCTCGAGGATTGGCCTTGGAGCAGTTTTGATGCAAGACAGTAGGGTGATTGCCTACGCGTCCAGACAGTTGAAGGTGCACGAGAAGAATTACCCAGTCCACGACCTTGAGTTAGCTGCCATTGTTCACGCCCTGAAGATTTGGTGCCATTATTTGTACGATGTGCCTTGTGATATTTATACTGACCATCAAAACTTGCAGCACCTGTTCAAGAAAAATGATCTAAATTTGCGCCAGAGGAGGTGGTTGGAGTTGCTGAAGGACTATGATATCACTATTATGTATCACCCGGGCAAGGCCAATGTGGTGGCCGATGCTTTGAGTCACCAGGCAGAGAGTTTAGGGAGTTTGGCTTATTTACCAGCATCAGAGAGGCCTATGGCGATAGATGTTCAAGCCTTGGCCAGCCAGTTTGTGAGATTGGCTCTTTCGGAGCCCAGTCGGGTTATAGCTTGCGTGGTTTCTCGTTCTTCCTTATTTGATTGTATCAGGGAGCGTCAGTATGATGACCCTCATTTGCTTGTCCTCAAGGACAAGGTTCAGCATGGTGATGCCAAAGATGTGACCATTGGCGAGGATGGAGTATTGAGGATGCAGGGTCGGGTCTGTGTACCCAATGTTGATGGGCTTCGGGAGTTGATTCTAGAGGAGGCCCACAGTTCGCGGTATTCCATCCATATGGGTGCCGCAAAGATGTACCAAGATTTGAGGCAGCACTATTGGTGGAGGCGGATGAAGAAAGATATAGTTGGGTTTGTAGCTCGGTGCCTCAACTGTCAGCAGGTGAAGTATGAGCACCAGAGACCGGGTGGGTTGCTTCAGCAGATAGAGATTCCGGAGTGGAAGTGGGAGCCGATCACCGTGGATTTTGTAGTTGGGCTCCCGCGTACTTTGAGAAAGTTTGATTCTATTTGGGTGATTATGGATCGGCTGACCAAGTCCGCTCACTTTATTTCTTTGTGTACTACTTATTCTTCGGAGCGATTGGCGGAGATCTATATTCGGGAGATTGTTCGTCTGCATGGTATTCCAGTTTCTATCATTTCGGATAGAGGTACTCTGTTCATATCACGGTTCTGGAGGGCCGTTCAGCATGAGTTAGGTACTCGGGTAGAGTTGAGTATAGCATTTTACCCTCAGACGAACGGATAGTCCGAGCGCACTATTCATATTCTTGAGGATATGCTCCGAGCGTGTGTGATCGAGTATGGAGGGTCTTGGGATCAGTTCTTGCCATTGGCGGAGTTTGCATACAACAACCGCTATCAGTCCAGTATTCAGATGGCGCCGTATGAGGCTTTATATGGTAGGCGGTGTAGATCTCCGGTGGGTTGGTTCGAGCCGGGTGAGGCTAGATTATTGGGCACAAACTTAGTTCAGGACGCTTTGGATAAGGTTAAGGTGATTCAGGATAAGACTCCGTACAGCCCAGTCCAGACAGAAGTGCTATGCAGACCGGAAGGTTCGTGATGTTTACTATATGGTTGGAGAGCGGGTTCTACTTCGGGTTTCGCCTATGAAGGGCGTTATGAGGTTTGGGAAGAAAGGGAAGTTGAGTCCGAGGTTTATTGGCCCTTTTGAGATATTGAGGCATGTTGGGGAGGTTGCTTATGAGCTTGCCTTACCTCCCAGCTTGGCAGGAGTTCATCCTGTATTTCATGTTTCGATGCTCCGGAGGTATCGCGGTGATCCGTCGCACGTGTTGGATTTTAGTTCAGTCCAGTTGGACAAGGATCTATCCTATGTTGAGGAGCCAGTGGTAATATTGGACAGGCAAGTTAGAAAGCTGAGGCAAAGAACATTGCGTCAGTGTTGGTTCAATGGTGGGGTCAGCCGGTCGAGGAGGCGACCTGGGAGACCGAGCAGGATATGCACAGTCGTTACCCTCATCTTTTCACTACTTCAGGTATGTCTCTATGCTCGTTCGAGGATGAACGAATGTTTAAGTGTAGGAAATGTGACGACCCGGCCGGTTGTCTTAAGAAGTTACGCCCCGATCCCCTATTAACTGCTTCCCCCGTGTTTATTTCTGCTATTTTGAATTGTCGGGATGTTCGGTTTCGAGTTTCGGAGAGTTTTGGGACACTTAGTCCCTAAATGAGAGCTTAAGTGTTGGAAAGTTGGCCGTAGTCTGAACAGTGTGAAGACGGCCTCGAAATGGAAATCTGATGGTTCTGTTAGCTCCGTTGGGTGATTTCGGGCTTAGGGGCGTGTTCAGATTGTGTTTTGGAGGTCCGTAGCCAATTTAGGCTTGAAATGCCGAAAGGTCGAATTTTGAAGTTTTTGGTTCGATAGTGAGATTTTGATCCGAGGGTCGGAATGGAATTCCGGAAGTTGGAGTAGCTCTGTAGTGTTGAATGTGACGTGTGTGCAAAATTTCAGGTCATTCGAACGAGGTTTGATAAACTTTTTGATCGAAAGCGTATTTTAGAGTTTTTGGAATTCTTAGGCTTGAATACGATGAAAAATAGGTGTTTTGATGTTGTTTTGAGAGTTTCGAAGGTTGGAACAAGTTTGAATGAAGTTATGGAATGTGTTGGTAGGTTTGGTTGAGGTCCCGGGGGCCTCGGGATGATTTCGGATGGTTGACGGGAGGTTTTGGAATGGTTTGAAGCAGCTGAAGCTGCTGATATCTGTCATAACCGCACCTGCGGTTTGGTCTCCGCAGGTGCGGAGCCGCAGAAGCAGTGGATCAACCGTACAAGCGGAAATGGAGAAGTTAGGCAGGGACCGCAGAAGCGATAGGAATTTCTGCACGAGCGGTACCACATCTACGGATGGGGAGTCGCAGATGCGAAAAAGGAGCCTTAAGTGAGAAGTCGCATATGCGTCCTTTGTTCCGCAAAAGCGGAACCGCAGAAGCGGTCCCGTGACCGCAGATGCGGAAACAGCTGGGCATAAATAGGAAATTTTGAGGGTTTGGTTTCAAAAGTTGGAAATTCAAATTGGAGCTCGGGAGAGGGCGATTTTGAGCAAAAATTGAAGAGGAGATCATTGGGTAACAATTCTTTAACTCTTTCTAGTTATATTCCATCAATCTATAGTTAGTTTCATCATTTAAATTCGGATTGGAGATGAAAATTGGGAAAACGTTGGAAGAAAGTTCTTAGACCTAAAAATTTGACTTTTGATTGGGAATTTGACCTTAGATTTGGATAAGTTTGGTATGCATGAACTCGTGAGAGTATGAGGATTCTGAAAATATAAATTTTACCCGATTACGAAACGTGGGATCGAGGGGATTTTTGGTCATTTTACCTAATTTCACGTATTATCTTAGAATTTAATTGTAGAATCAACTACTTGAAGTGCTATTTACAATATGCAATTGAACTGAATAGATTTAGGCCATTTGGAGCCGAGTGCTCGTGGCAAAGACGTGGTTTCGGGTTGATTTTGAGCTGGTTCGAGGTAAGTGGCTTGCCTAACCTTGTGAGGGGGACTTTCCTCTTAGGATTTGGTATATTTGGTAATTCAAATGCCTTGTATGTGAGGTGACGAGTGCGTACTTGTGCTAATTTTTAGAAATTCGGTTTTCATTAAGTAATTACTAGTATGTTTTCTTTCCTGTTTTTATTACTTGCACTATTAAGCCTGTTGTTAGCTTAGGAAAGCATGTCTAAGTGATTTAGTTGCCTTATTTGCTCAAATTGCCTTACCTGAATCCTGTGCAGCATGCTAGGCTAGAATTACTTGTTTGCCTTAATATGAAATTTGCCATTTTTGAATATTTTCCTGTTGCTGTTGTGTATTTACATTGGGACTATGGATGTGGGATTCCGGTAGCTCCCCCTTGTCTCTTTATTTGGGACTACAAGTGTGGGATTCTGGTAGCTCCCCCTTTGTCTGTTTATTTGGGACAACGGATGTGGGATTCCGGTAGATCCCCTTTGTCTGTTTATTTGGGACTACGAATGTGGGATTCTGGTAGATCCCCCTGCACAGTTATATGGAACTACGGGACTGAGCCCGGTAGATTCCCCCAGTAATGGGTATTTATCTTTGGGACTACGGATCGGGATTCCGGTAGATCCCCCCGCACTGATAGTTGGACTACGGGACGGGATCCCGGGAGATCCTTCGGATATCTATGATGGACTACGGGACGGTATCCCGGGAGATCTACTGGATAGTTATAATTGGGACTACAGGACGGTATCCTGGAAGATGCCCCTGTTGTTATCTCTGTGTTGAGATGTATTTCTTTCCCTTGATTTATTTTGTGTTTGTTCTAGTTGGTGTCGTTCCTTAAATTCTATGTTATTTCTTACTGTTGCGCTTATTTATACTGTTTTATTCCACACTGTTAACCCTTATATTTTATTTAACCTCAGTAAGGCCTGACCTTCCTCCTCACTACCCGACCGAGGTTAGGCTTGGCACTTACTGAGTACCGTTGTGGTGTACTCATGCCCTTTCTGCGCATGTTTTTCATGTGCAGATCCAGGTACTTTCACTCAGTCTTATCATCTTTGAGGCGATGCGCTTCTGTAGAGA
This sequence comes from Nicotiana attenuata, assembly GCF_001879085.1. Classification (NCBI taxonomy): domain Eukaryota; kingdom Viridiplantae; phylum Streptophyta; class Magnoliopsida; order Solanales; family Solanaceae; genus Nicotiana; species Nicotiana attenuata. The sequence continues at coordinate 1,797,531 of NW_017670242.1, forward strand.
CTTCGAGGTATATCTGCCGCGTCCGCAGACCAGGGAGTCCCTTTCTATTCTCACTTTTAAGTATTAGCCCTTCTGTATTTCTTTTCTTTGTTAGACATTCGGGAGTTAGACACTGTTAGATATTCAAAGGCTTGTGGTTTCTTGAGATTCCGGGTTTTGGGAAAGTGTATTAGCTTTTGAGGAGTTGTATTGCATATGTCGAGCGGCATTTTTTTAATACTGTTCCATTAAGTTATTTTGGCTTTTAATTATTTCTTCTGCAAGTTTTGTTTGTTTTCCTCATTGTTAGGCTTACCTAGTCGTAGAGACTAGGTGCCATCATGAAAGTTCACGGAGGGAGAACTGGGGTCGTGACAGCTAAGCATGTTGCACATATTGCAAGTAAGATTTAGGACATGTAGACATTTGATACTAGACTAAACATGATCACTACATATACTAAAGCAACTTAGTTAAAGAATTAAAAAGAAGACTACTCAGCAAGAACCGATATTTCAAAATTTAGCCATTGTACGAACTCGTCACCTCGCGTACACGATGCTCACATATCACTAATTGTTATAAGAGTATCAAATCCTAAGGGGATTTCCCCCACATAGGGTTAAACAAGCCACTTACCTCAAGCCAAGCTCAATCAATCGATAAGAATGCATTTTCCTCGATTTTCGGTCTTCGATCGGCTCGAATCAAGTCACAATTAATTTGATGTAGTCAATACAAATTATAGGAATTAATTCCATATGAAAATAAAGATTTTTCAATAAAACGTGAAATTTACCTCAAAAATTGCCCGTGGGGCCCATGTCACGACCAAAATCCTCTGTAGATCGTGATGGAACCTAACGCCGCTGTCAGGAAAGCCAACGATAATTTACTAATTCAATTACCCATCTTTATTACCTTTGAAATCAAAATTTCCATTAACTAATTAGTATAAAATAGGATTTATAGAGTGAAACAATGATGGTTATGTGAACTACCGTACCAAACATCTAGTAGGAACCCCCCAAAACCCGATGTCACCAGTGCATGATCATCAACTAGGAAAAATATGATAAATGAAACATCTGTCTGGAATACAAATTAGACAGGAGTATATAGATAACTTTGATGGAGAATCTGTAGCTGCGGATTCATAGCATGGAATACAGCTCACCGTAAGTCCCCGAGATAGTTGCGCCTTTGTGCCCAAAAATCACTAGACATACGTGTACCTGCACAAAAATATGCAGCAAGTGTAGTATGAGTACGTAAACAACGTGTGCCTAGTAAATATCAAGTCTAATCTCGAAGAAGTAGTGACGAGAGGTAGACTTTGACACTCACTATGGGTCAATAATATCAAAATAGAAATATTTAACTAGACATGGTTTATGTGAATAACAATAATTTTTCTTAACAAGCGGGAATAAATAATTCCTTTAAATTCAATAATTTCCAATTAATCAATTATCTTCACAAGCTGCAATAAGATGCCAAGGTATCTTGTAATTATTATTAAGCATGATTTCTGCCGAGGTCGTACGGACCGATCCAGAGTGTCGTGTACACTGCGAGGGACGTGTGGCATAATCCATAGATGCATCTATACTGCCGAGGCGTTCAACCTGCTCCACAAGAAAGAAGGACATTTTCTTATGAACCTTTGGAATGAGAAGTTATTAAAAGGCTGACACATAAGGATGTACAATTTCTATTAGCAGTCAAGTAATTTGCACAAAAATTCAAGTATGTGAAATTTCGGTATTTTACTCTTTCCTCTAACAATTTCCAATATAATTTCAGTACTTTAATTAAATAAAGGATGAAATCATTACAAGTAATTCATGTTTTGATTCCTAAACAACCCGAACGTAGCATAATTAGTAGCTACGCACGGGCTCTTGTCACCTCGTGTGTACGTAGCCCCCACAATTACCAACAATTATCAATTTAAATCACCTATGGGGTAAATTCTCTCTTACAAGGTTAGACAAGAGACTTACCTTGCTCCGAAACTCCATAGCAAGCTCCAACGCCACTCTAACACCTCAAACTGATGCTTGTCGATCCAAAACTATGCAAACAAGGTGCAAACCAAATCAAAATGTGTTATAATACCCATAATTAATCAATTTAAATAATTTTAAACTCCGCTCGAAAAGTCGATAATATCAACCCTCGGGCCCACGTTCCTGGATTCCGAAAATATTTGAAGATAAGTTTTACCCATAACATCACGAACTCAAATGTATGATTTATTCCTTATTCCATGTCCGATTCATGGTCAAAATCCAAAAAAACAGATTTTCTAGGTTTTTCTTCAAAATCTCAAATTTCTATTAATTTTCATGCTTGAATCCATATAAAATCCTTGTATTTAACTCACAATAGGTGGGGATAACTTACCTTGCCATTGATGATGAAAACCTTCACTTGAAGCTCTTCAAGAATCGCCCCAAACCAAGAGAGAATGAAAGAAATGGGCCAAATCCCGTCTTAAAAACAACTCACTGCCCAGCCCCGGCCTTCGCACCTGCGGTCCTTTTTTCCGCTTCTGCGGAGGATTACTCGCAAGTGCGGCTCTCCCCCAAGGCCAGCTCCTTCGCTTCTCCGCTCCTTCACCGCAGGTGCGCATTCGCTTCTACGGAAAATCTTCCGCACATGTGGACTCCCACTGCCTCACTCCCTTCCACTTCAGCGACTTGCCTGGCCGCTTTTACGGCGTCGCACCTGTGGCCCTTTTTCCGCAGGTGCGATTGCACCAGCAACCGAAAAAATACTAGCATTCCCTTAGTTCAAAAATATATATGTTAAGCATCCGAAACTTACCTGAGGCCCCCGAGACCCCAACCAAACATACCAACAAGTCCTAAAACATCATACGAACTTAGTCGAGCCTTTAAATCGCATCAAACAATGCTAAAAACACGAATCACCCTCCAATTAAAACATAATGAAATTTGAAACTTCAAACTTCTATAATCGATGTCGAAACCTATCAAATCACATCCGATTGACCTCAAATTGTGTACACAAGTCATAATTGACATTACGGACCTACTCCTACTTCCGAAATCCAAATTCGACCCCGATATCAAAAAGCTCACTCCCGGTCAAACTTCTCAAAATTATCCAAATTTCCAACTTTCACCAATTGATGCCGAAATAACCTACAGACCTCCAAATCGACGTCTCGGCATGCTCATAAGATCAGAAGTACCATACAAAACTATTCCCAGGCTCGGAATCTCAAACGGACATCGATAATATCAAAATCCATTTCAACCCAAACTTAGGAAATTCTTAAACCTTCAAAATTCCAATCTTCCGTAATAAGCACCGAAATACTCCCTAGCCACCCGATTCTCGACCCGAACAATCGTCCAGGTCCAAAATCATCATATGAACCTATATCCTGATTTCCCGGTCGTTTACTAAAAATCCAAACCTTAATCAATTTTCAACTTAAAGCTTCTGAATTTAGAATTTTCTTCTCGAATCAACTCCAAACATCCTGAAATTAGATTCCGACCACACGTACAAGTCATAATACTTGAAGTGAAGCTACTCAAGGCCTGAAACCACTGAACGACGTGCTAGAGCACAGAACGACCAGTCGAGTTGTTACAACCCACGTCTCGAAACCCGACAAAAGTTACTATATATGAACGCTCATTCAACCACGAGTCCAACCATACCAATTTTAACGAATACTGACATCAACTCTACCTCCAAATCTGAAATTCTTATTTTGAATCCCTAGGCCCAAATCCTCTAATTTCACCTCAAAAACATGTAATCTAATCGAAATACTCAACGATAATCCAATATTTTTGACTAACAATAATCACAAGTGACTTACCTCAAGTTTTCCCGTGAATCCTCTCTGAAAATCGCCCCAAAACCGTATTGTAATGACCAAAAATGACAAAAACTTGGAAACCTCTATTTTTGTACACTGCCCAGAGGTTCCGTTTCTGCGGAATTTTTAACCGTATCTGTGCTTACCATGAAAATGGTAACAACAATTAAATTTGTAAATGGGATTCTAAAAATACGTGATCTATTCTCGAACTAGTTGTTAGAGCAGATGATTCTAAGAACGTGATGTTTAATAATGAAATGCAAGCTAAAACGAGGCAGTGATCAAACTGATAGGTCTAATGCCCAGACGCGGGACTGGACGATGGGGGACCTCGGGTCCGACATCGGGGTTGAGCTCGAGCTATCGGGGGCAATCGGGAATGGGATAACAGTTAAGATATAATTAAATAAAGCTCTCTATGGCCAATATCAGGCGATAGAATGAAGAACAAGTGAGAAAGCGATAAATATTAAAATGGCCTCGGGCCAGTGAAGATGAGCAATTTAGAAAGAAGAGAGAGAGAGAGATATCATTGCACTTGTGTAGAATAGTTGGAGCAACATCCACCGCCCTTGTATAGTGATGGGGATCCCCTTTTATATAGGAGGAGAATTCGTATAATACAAAACTTGTTAACCATAAAGGTATGGAGATAGGATGGCTAGACGTGACATCTCAAAAATAGGCCCCGGATAGACCAACCTTGTCAGGCTAAGCCGCGTGCATTGGGAATTCCCCCCTCATCCGCAGTATTTGTCGGAACACAATACCCTTTGGACCGATATCTGTCGAACCCCTAGGATGAGTCTCGACCCTGGTTTCGAGCTTCGAGGGGCATGACCGTGAGATGGTCTTATGACGAGGGAATCGGGCCCCCGGATTCGCCGTATACAGATAGTCTCCGCGTTTCTTAGAGTGAAGGCGACAAGAAACGATAAGAAACGGTTTTGAACTCCTGCTTCCCCTGGTGTCCCTGCGATCGGTCAAGGCGTACTATGTTCTTCGTTCCTGCAGATTTCGGCATTGACTGTGGCAGTTGGCCTCCTTCAATGCTCCCATGGTGTTTTTATAAATACTCGCCTCTTCCTTTCTAGATCCCATCTTGTGTTCAAAAAGTCTTAGTGAGGTCCGTTCTCGTTCTTGCTCTTTTTTAGGAATGCAACCCCCGCCTTCCTTCTTCCCTCAGATTTTCTCCAGGATGACGACCATTTCCGCTTCTGCTTCCTAGGAGGTTGCGGGCTCAACTTCTTCGTTTTTATCTCAAGGCGAAGTGGCCACTCCTCCCCGCGCTGAGGAGTACGTCCCCGGACCCTTTGTGATGGCCTCCGATTTCAGGGTCGAGAGACCCGCCTCGAAGTCAGGGCGCCGAGAGCCTGTAGCTCGGTACATCAGCTCTATAACGGATATTGAAAGGGTGAAGGCCGACTCTTGCTGGGGAGATACCGTGCTCGCGGGGATTCCCACTAGGGATGAAGATATTACGGCTCAAAGGGCTGGCTTTTTTAGTGTGTACACCTACCCATTCACATTGGGCGATCCCGTGATTCTCAACTTCTGCCGAAGTTACCAGGTAACTCTGGGTCAAATTCATCCTTTGTTCTGGCGTGTGGTTTATATGATCAGGCATTACTCGAGCATGATAGAGGGAATGCCCTTTACCCTGAACCATTTGATCCAGATGTATAGTCCCCATCTCCTTCGCGGGGGCTTAATCCAGCTTTACCGTCGAGCCCCGAGATCCCTTCTTGCCTCCACCCGGAGTTCGGGGACGATGGGTGGTTAAGCCGCTTCGTCCGAGTGAGGACGTCTGACCTGATTCCAGTGGAAAAGATGCCATTCCCTGAGAAGTGGAACACCGGGAATAAGTAAACGTGGTGCCTTTGCCCCTTCTTGGTCATTTCTCTCTATGCATCTAACTCCGCTTTTCTTGCTTTTTTTTCTTTAGCCGTAGCGATCTATCCTGGTGCGGTGTTGGATCTCCAGGTCTGGGTTGGTCATTTGCATTCAATCTTCCCGTATATCGATCGATCATGGCGGGATTTATCCCGAGCTCTGTGGGAAGCCAAAGACCACGGTAAGCCTTAAGCCTCGACGTATCCGTGTATTTTGACGTAGCTTGCCGTTAGTAGCTTTCTCCGTCTCGTGCATTTATCCTCTGCATCTATGCAGGTCTGGGAGGAATCCCACTGATCAGGGAGACGCCGTCCGTTGGAGGGGGCACTTTGATGCTTGACGAGGAGAAGAAAAGGCAGGAGAGCCTATCGGTTGAGCCACCGGAGCCCAAGAGGGCCGGGGTGGAGGATTCCAAGGTTGACCCATCGGTTCCGACCTCCGGGGCGACGGGAAATCCCCGTGCTAAAGGTGAGGGAGAAAGCACCTTCTCGGCACCCCTCGAAGAGCGTCTGGGATCGATTGATCCTCGGGACGTAGAGATAGATGCTTTCGGATAGGAGTCTGATACTGGCGCGGCCTAGCTTTGTGGTAGTGAGGCAATGGATGGGGTACCGAGCACTGACCTTAAATTAGCAGGTGGCCGGAGTCCTCCTCGAACCGGGAAGCCCTTGGTAGGCAGTTTGGAGGGACCTCGATCTGGGGTTCAGGATGAACAGAGGACGGAGATTTCGGCTGACCCCGTTAGCCCTTTGGTTATTGTTGATTCTCCAAAGGGGGAGATCCTTCCATCGTCTGGAATGCAAGACGAGTTTCGCAAGGAGCCTTCCGCGGCGGGAGCACTGATCAAAGGCGGAGAGTCACTCAAGAGGCCGGCGATCACTCTTGAGGGCAGTTCCGAGGCCAAAGCCTCATTTATTTTTGGCGAGATGTGCAGGCTTTGTGAGCGGGTAACTTCAGCTAGCCTTGTCTGCTGTCTCACGCTGCTCCGGCCTTTATTCTCTTAACTTTTTTATGTGATTTCGGGCCGAAGCGCTTTATAACAGGCTCTCACCCAGTATCGGGATGAGGTGAGCTATCGTGAACGCGAGAAAGCATATTTTACCGAATAGGTTATTCATCCCCTATTTTCACTGTCATTCGAACCCTTGTGAAATTCTATCGCTTTTAACTCTTTGGGCCTTGCTTTGTGAAGTTTGAGAAGGAGATCGCCTTGCTGAGAGGGGAGCTTCGGGCCAGAGATGCTGAAATCCCCAAGCGTAGTCGGCACGTGAGTGAGGTGGTTTCCGAAAGGGACAACCTTAGGGGTAGAGTTACCTTGATTGAGCGTTAGCTACAGGACGCGAAGGAGGATAGTGGAAAGTATAAGAGCCTCCATTCTGAGCTGGTGGCTGCATTGTCTCTGATCAAAGCTGAGGCTGAGGCACTTGTATCTTTGCACGGGGGAGGAGCGGTCGTCACAGATTCTTGCGTTGAGAGGACATTCGAGGGGGCTGGGCCAACTTTACCTCGAGCCATGGGTTGTGCTTGGACGGGCTCCCGAAGGTTGACCATCGAGGGTGCATTGGAAGGCAGCTCGAGCGTGTTAAAGATGGGGATGGATCCCCGAAGATCTGGACGCCGTCGAGAAAGGGTCATCGGGGGATTCGTAATCGCCTGGGTGCGACCTTTGATGCTGTCGGTTCGGCAATAGATTAGGATCTATTATTTTTTCCTGCTGATTTCCCTGTTTGTATGCAGTACTTTTATTTTGGCATATGTATGAAGAGAATCCCACGGCTTCGTTCCCCTTATTCCTTTTATGTTCTGAATTCAGCAAGGATTTATCGAAAGAACCTTAGACCCGCAATATAGCTCAATGGCCCGTTTTAGGCTGGCTCGGGAATTGTCATGCGGCTGGTCGATGCGGCCTCTGGCATGAACTGCCGTGAGGGGTCTTGCGCTTTTTCCCAGCCATTTTGCATTGAGTTTCCGAGCCGAGTTTGTCCCGAGCCTTATTGATTCCTGCTCTCTTGTGCCTACGCGGCCGGGTGATGACGGCTCTTACCCCTTGCTCTCGAGCATTTGTACTTGGCTTGTTTTGGGTTCAGTCTCCGAGTCGTGTTGCGACTCGAGCTCTAATTAACCCTCAAGCTTTTTGTTCCCGCATGGGCGGATGGCGACGGCTCTTGCGCCTTGGGTCGAAGCGACCTTCTGAATGTATGGCCCAGACGCTCGTTTAGTTGGCGGCAAATGGCACTTACGCTGCCCTTAGGCATGTTGTAGTTTAACTATTTTGGATCCGGTCTCCGAGCCGCGTTACGACTCAAGCTCACTTTAATCCTCAAGTATTCAATTTTCAAGCTGGCGATAATGGCTCTTACGCTTTTTGGTCGTTGAGACCTTCTAGTGTGCGGCCCAGAGGCTCGTTTGGCTGGTGACAATGGCTCTTACACTTTTTGCCCGTGGGCTTTTTATAGGCTTTGTTTTCTGCTCGTTAAGGTCTTTTTGAAATGATTTTGCCTGACCCGTCGCCGGTGCTGGAAGAACCTTGATTTCAAGTCGTTATCGGCGATGTTAGAGCTCCTCAAAAGGTTCATAGCTCGTAGGCTGAGTAGATCGAAGCCTTGTGATTTGGAGCTGATATGGTCGAAGCTCGTTTTTGCCTGTTGAGGGAAGCCTGTTTTAACCGATTCTTTCCGAAGTATATTCAAAGTAATGGCCTACGATTTTGTTTAGTGACGGTCAGGCGTCCCCGAGTCGCGTTAATTTTGGTTGTATCAGCCATTTTAACCGTAGTCATATGTGTTTGGCCGGAGCCATTTTTGATCCCGAGTGATAGTTTAGGCGTCTACATCGAGGGTATGCCCTTTCGGGATTCTTACAAATGCAACGTATAGCCTAGACTTCGGGATTTTGAGTTTCATGCATGTTGAGGTCTTACAGTTTGTCATGCCTATTGAGGTCTTACAGTTTGTCACGCCTATTGAGGTCTTATAGTTTGTCATGCCTATTGAGGTCTTACAGTTTGTCACGCCTATTGAGGTTTTACAGTGTCACGCCTATTGAGGTCTTGTAGTTTATGTTGCTATGTAGAATAGATCTGGTTGCGCCAAGTCTGCCCGCTTGGGGTCTTACAGTTTCGGGATTTCCAGTGTATGGCAGTTAATAACAGTCTCTAAGTCATCGAGTTTTCTTAGGCTCGAAGGCCGCTGTTCGTGAGTTCGGAGCTGCCTCGTCGTGGCCTTGTGAGCCCGAAGTTCCGACCCTAGGGTCGTGCGGGTGGCGAACGTTGAGTCTCCGAGTATCTTGGGATGCATTTAGCGGAGGGGCCCTCGCCCTGAGCATGTTGAAATACCCTTTCCCGGAGTACGAGATGCTAAAAAATATTCTTTATTGCTTGGCGAAAATATACATATTGTTTCATCGTCACGAGCTCGACCCGTGCAGGCGTGTCTCCTTGGACCGTTCAATCCACTGTTTCCGAGTGGAGCCTCGTTCGTCGTTTTCCCAGGGCGGGGCTGATTGCAAAGGAAGTCCTGTAGGCTCTTTGAATCCTTCTTGGGAAGTGCGTAGATGTCGCCTCGTTAAAAACCTTACCGGCAAAAACCCATTACGGGATAAAAAAAACTCGGTCAAAGGAAAAGAGTGCGACGTTTGCTCAAGGATATTTGTGGGGTTTCACAACAGGACGCCCTAGAAGTAATACCGCTTAAGCATCAATACATTCCAGTTACTCGGAAGCTTCTCGCCCTCCATGGTGCCAAGCTTATAGGATCCTTTGCCTACTATCCCAAGGATACGGTACAGCCCTTCCCAATTCTGGCCCAGCTTCCCTTCATTAGGGTTTCGGGTGTTGAGAGTAACCTTTCTTAGGACCAAGTCTCCAATTCCGAAGTATCGGAGATTTGTTCTTCTGTTGTAGTATCTTTTGACTTTTTGCTTCTGGGCAGCTATCCGAATTAGCGAGGCTTCCCGTCTTTCATCGAGCAGCTCGAGGGCTGTTGCCATGGCTTCGTTGTTTGATCCCTCATTAGTGTGTCGGAATCTGGCGCTTGGTTCCCCAACCTCCACTGGTATCAGTGCTTCGCCGTATACTAGAGAGAAAGGTGTCTCCCCGGTGCTTGATTTTGGAGTTGTCCGATATGCCCACAGTACCTCGGGCAGCGTTCTCTCCAGTTTCCCTTGGCGCTCTCCAACTTCTTTTTCAAGTTTTGAATGATGGTTTTATTCTTAGATTCGGCCTGTCTGTTGGCACACGGTTGGTATGGCGTCAACAAGATTCTCTTGATTTTGTTGTCTTCAAGGAACTGCGTTACCTTGCTCCCGATGAATTGCCTCCCGTTGTCGCATGCTATTTCGGACGGGATCCCGAACCGGCATATGATGTGTTCCCATATAAAATTGATGACTTCCTTCTCTCTTATTTTCTCGAAGGCCTGCGCTTCCACCCATTTTGAGAAAGAATCAGTCATAAACAGAATGAATCTAGCCTTACATGGCACCGTCGGCAAGGGGCTAACGATGTCCATTCCCCATTTCATGAATGGCCATGGCGATAAAACAGAATGCAGTTGTTCGCCGGGTTAGTGGATCATGGGAGCAAACCTCTAACACTTGTCGCATTTTCGGACGAATTCCCTGGCATCTTTTTCTATGCTATCCCGATAGTAGCCCGCTCTGATTACCTTTCGAACTAAGGAATCGGCCCGAAGTGATTTCCGCAGGTGCCCTCGTGGATTTCTCAGAGCACATAATCTGTGTCGCCCGATCCCAAGCATATCGCCAGGGGGCCATCAAAAGTTCTCCTGTACAGAGCCTCATCGTCGTCGAGCGAGAACCGGGACGCCTTGGTTCGCAGGGCCCTCGATTCTTTTGGATCTGTAGGTAGCTCCCGTCCTTCGGATAAGCAATGTATTTGTTCCTCCAATCCCATGTCAGGCTGGTGGAATTAATTTTCGCGTGACCTTCCTCGACCACAGATTTGAACAGTTGGACGATAGCTCCGGGGAGCAGGTCTTCTTCTTCAGCGGAGGATCCTAGGTTTGCGAGGGCATCGGCCTTGCTGTTCTGATCTCGGGGCACATGGACTAAGGTCCATTCTTTGAAGCGACGTAATGTGATTTTGATTTTGTCCAAGTACATTTGCATCCTGTCCTCTCGGGCTTCGTAGCTTCCGTTCACCTGGCTCACCACGAGGAGCGAATCACATTTTGCCTCGATGGTCTCGGCTCCCAAACTTTTAGCAAACTCTAAACCTGCAATCACAGCCTCATATTCGGCTTCATTGTTAGTCAGCTTTGTGGTTTTTATGGATTGCCTGATTATGCCGCCGACGGGTGGCTTTAGGACTATACCTAGTCCGGATCCTCTTATGTTTGTGGCACCATCTGTGAACAGGGTCCATACCCCAGAGGATGTGCCTGATTTTAGTAAAAGTTCCTTCTCTGCCTCGGGCACGAGGGATAGCGAGAAATCGGCTACGAAATCTGCCAGTATTTTGGACTTGATGGCCGTCCGAGGTTGGTACTCGATATCATACCCCCCGAGTTCAATGGCCCATTTGGCCAACCGACCCGATAACTCAGGTTTATGCAGTACACTCCGGAGGGGATAAGTCGATAGGACGCATATATGATGGCACTGAAAGTAGGGCTTCAGCTTGCGCGAAGCGCTTATTAGTGCGAGAGCCAATTTATCCAGATGGGGGTACCGAGTTTCGGCGTCCCCCAAGGTTCGGCTTACATAATAAACAGGTAATTGCATACATTGCTCTTCTCGAGCCAGTATGCCGCTTACCGCTATTTTGGACACGTCCAGGTATAGGTATAGCGTCTCATCCTCCTTGGGTGTGCGCAGCAAAGGCGGGCTAGTCAGGTACCGTTTCAGTTCTTCTAGGGCGTGTTGGAATTCCGGAGTCCATTTGAAATTGTTCTTTCTTTTGAGTAGGGCAAAGAAATGGTGGCTCTTGTCTAATGATCTTGATATGAATTTGCCCAAGGCCGCGATCCGCCCCCTCAGCCGTTGGACAGCTTTTACGTTGTTCACCATTGTGATCTCTTCGATGGCCTTTATTTTGTCGGGGTTGATCTCGATCACCCTGTTTGAAACCATGAACCCCAGGAATTTGCCCGAGCCTACTCTGAAGGCACACTTCTCAAGATTGAGCTTCATGTTGTAGCTTCTGAGGATGTTGAAAGTTTCCTGCAAATGGGTCAAATGGTCCTCTGCGCGTAGGGATTTGACTAACATATCATCAATATATACCTCCATAGATTTACCCATTTGATGCTCGAACATTTTATTAACTAGGCGCTGGTATGTTGCCCCCGCATTTTTTAGCCCAAAGGGCATTACGTTATAGCAATATGTACCGTATTTCGTGATGAATGAGATCTTTTCCCTGTCCTCGGGGTTCATCTGGATTTGATTGTACCCCAAGTAGGCATCGAGGAAAGTGAGGGTCTCGTGGTCGGCCGTAGCATCGATCAGCCGATCGATATTAGGCAACGGGAAGGAATCTTTGGGGCACGCTTTATTCAAATCTTTATAATCTGCGCACATCCTTAGCTTGTTCCCCTTTTTTGGCACTACCACAAAGTTAGCTAGCCATTCGAGATACTTTACCTCCCTAATGGATCCGATTTTAAGGAGTTTTGTTACCTCCTCTTTGATGAAGGCATGTTTTACCTCGGATTGTGGTCGTCTCTTTTGCTTCACGGGTTTGAATTTGTGATCGATGCTTAGCCTGTGGGAGGTTATCTCCGGCGGGATACCTGTCATATCTAGACAGGACCAGGCGAAACAATCGATGTTGTTATTAAGAAATTGAATAAACCCTGTCCTGAGTTCGGGGGTCAGCCTCGTTCCAAGGTATACCTTGCGATCCGGGAGGTGCTCGATCAAAATGGTTTGCTCCAGCTCTTCGACTTTTGACTTGGTCGCATCCGATTCCTCGGGGGCAACGAAGGTTCGGGGGGCGAAGAAATCTTCCTCGTCATTTTCAAGGGTCTACACGCTTCCGTCCTCGTCCGAGACCGGGCATGTGGGGGATGGCGTCTCGTGGTGGACCGCGAACATTTCCCTCGCTGCCCGCTGCTCTCCATGTATGGTTGCGATGCCATCCCTCGTGGGAAACCTTACCGCCTGGTGCAAGGTCGAGGGCACTGCCCTTATGTTGTGTATCCAAGGCATGCCAAGTAAGGCGTTGTATCTCACGTTGCCGTCGATGACCTGAAACTCGATGTTCTGGATTGTGCCAGACGTGTTGATTGGGAGGGTGATCTCTCCTTTCGTTTCTTCTCCGAGCATGTTGAAGCCGTGGATGATTCGAGGTGTGGGAATAACTTGATTGAGCAGCTCTAGCTGCTCTACTACTTCTGACCTGATTATGTTGGCCGAACTGCCTGGATCCACAAGCACGCGCCTTATCCTGGTGTTGCTTAAGAGAAACGAGATTACTAGCGCGTCGTTGTGCGGTTCCATCATTTCCTCGAGATCTTCTTCGCCGAATATGAGGGTTTCATTGGGTAAATGTCTTCGGGTCGGTCCTTCTTCCGTAGCGGACGTTCTCGTTCGTTTGGACACGGGTCCTCGAGGAACGTTGGTTCCCCCGATAATCATGTGGATGTCATGTTGGAGAATCTTCCCTTCCGTCTGGGTTGAACCCGGCGGTGTACCGTCCTCTAGGGCAGTCGTGCCCTTTTCTCTGTCGCTTTTGAGGTTCTGATTTCCCATTTCAATAGCCGGGCTAGGCGCTCTGTCCTGAAAGCAAAGATCTTGGGCAAGAAAAAGTGTGAAAGGTAATTTGCGTTTTTGCAACGGAACTAGCAAGAAAATAATCACTATTATTTTTAGCCCCACGGTGGGCGCCAAATTGTTTACCGTGAAAATGGTAACAACAATTAAGTTTGTAAATAGGATTCTAAAAATACGTGATCTATTCTCGAACTAGTTGTTAGAGCAGATGATGCTAAGAACGTGAAGTTTAATAATGAAATGCAAGCTAAAACGAGGCAGTGATCAAACCGATAGGTCTGATGCCCGGACGAGGGACTGGTCGATGGGGGACCTCGGGGCAGACATCGGGGTCGAGCTCGAGCTATCGGGGTCAATCAGGAATGTGATAACAGTTAAGATATAATTAAATAAGGCTCTCTATGGCCAATATCAGGCGATAGGATGAAGAACAAGTGAGAAAACGATAAATATTAAAATGGCCTCGGGCCAGTGAAGACGAGCAAATTAGAAAGAAGAGAGAGAGAGAGAGAGAGAGAGAGAGAGAGAGAGAGAGATATTATTGCACTTGTGTAGAATAGTTGGAGCAACATCCACCGCCCTTGCATAGTGATGGGGATCCCCTTTTATATAGGAGGGAAATTCGTATAATACAAAATGTGTTAACCGTAAAGGTATGGAGATAGGATGGCTAGACGTGACATCTCGAAAATAGGCCCCGGATAGACCAACCTTGTCAGGCCAAGCCGCGTGCATTGGGAACTCCCCCCTCGCCCACAGTATTTGTCGGAATGCAATACCCTTTGGACCGATAATCTGTCGAACCCCGAGAATGAGTCTCGACCCTGGCTTCGAGCTTCGAGGGGCATGACCGCGAGATGGCCTTATGACGGGGGAATCAGGCCGCCGGATTCGCCGTATACCATCTGCAATTCCGCTTTTGTGGTACATCTCCCACTTCTGTGACATCCATTGCTTCTGTGGAATCGCTTCTGTGGTGAAACATCCGCTTCTGTGGTTCCCAGCGCACCTGCGATCCTTCGTCTGCATCTACAGTCGCGCATATGCGGAATTTTCCTCCGCACCTGCGGCCACTGTACCATTCTCCCTTTTCCTCTTCTGCAAGCTCGCACCTGCGAGCCTAATTCCGCAGGTGCAATCACATCAAATGACAGAAAAGTTCCAACTTTGTTCTAAGTCCAAATTTTGATTCGTTAACCATCTGAAACTCACTCGAGGCCCCCCGGGACCTAAACCAAATACACCAACAAGTCTTAATGCATAATACAAAGTTAGTCGAAGCCTCAAATCACTTCAACCAACGCTAAAAACACGAATCATACCTCAATTCAAGCCTAATAAAACTAAGAAATTCGAACTTCTATAATCGATGTCGAAACCTATCAAATCACGTCCGATTAACCTCAAATTTTGCACACAAGTCATAATTCACATTACGGACCTAATCCAACTTCCGGAATCGGAATTTGACCCCGATATCAAAAAGTCCACTCCCGATCAAACTTCTCAAAATCATCCAAGTTTCCAACTTTCACCAATTGATGCCGAAATGACCTATGAACCTCCAAATCAACGTCCAGGCACGCTCATAAGATCAGGATTACCATACTAAGCTATTCCCAGGCTGGAAATCCCAAACGTGCATTGATAACATCAAAATCTATTCCAACCCAAACTTAGGAAATTCTTAAACCTTAAAAATACCAACCTTCTGTAATAAGCACTAAAATACTCCCTAGCCACCCGATTCTCGACCCGAACATACACCCATGTCCAAAATCATCATACGAACCTATATCCCGATTCCGAGGTCGTTTACTAAAAATCCAAACCTTAGTCAATTCTTTCAACTTAAAGCTTCTGAATTTAGAATCTTTTCCCGAATCAACTCAAAACATCCCAAAATTAGAGTCCGACCACACGTACAAGTCATAATACCTGAAGTGAAGCTACTCAAGGCCTAAAACCACCAAACGACGTGCAAGAGCTCACAGCGACTAGTCCGGTCATTACAGCCCATATCTCGGAACCCGCCAAAAGTTACATAATATGAACACTCATTCAACAACGAGTCCAACCATACCAATATTATCAAATTCCGACATCAACTCTACCTCCAAATCTCACATTCTTATTTTGAAATCCCTTGGCCCAAATCCTCTAATTTCACCTCAAAAACATGTAATCTAATCGAAATACTCAAAGATAATCCAATATTATTCATTAACAATGATCAGAAGTGACTTACATCAAGTTTTCCCGTGAAGTCTCTCTGAAAATCGCCCCAAAACCGTGTTGGAAATGACCAAAAATGACAAAAACTTGGAGCCCTCTATTTTTGTACACTGCCCAGAGGTACCGCTTTTGCGGAATTTTTAACCGCATCTGCAGTTTCGCGTTTGCGGTAAATCTCCCACTTCTATGATAGCCATTGCTTCTGCGGACAAGGAGTTCGCTAATGCAGACTCGCATATGTGGTGAAGCATCTGCCTCTGCGGTTCCAAGCGCACCTGCGATCCTTCGTCTGCATCTACAGTCGCGCAGATGCGGAAGTTTCCTCCGCACCTGCGGCCACTACACCATTCTCCCTTTTTCGCTTTTGCGCTCCCACGCTCGCTTCTGCGAGCTCGCACCTGCGAGCCAAATTCCGCAGGTGCAATTGCATCAGATGACGGAATGTTTCCAACTTTGTTCTAAGTACAAATTTCAATCCGTTAACCATCTGAAACTCACCCGAGGCCCCCCGGGACCTTAAACAAATACACCAACAAGTACTAAAACATCATACGAAGTTAGTCGAAGCCTCAAATCACATCAACCAACGCTAAAAACATGAATCATACCTCAATTCAAGCCAAATGAAACTAAGAAATTCCAACTTCTACATTAGATGTCGAAACCTATCAAATCAAGTCCGATTGACCTCAAATTTTGCACACAAGTCATAAATGACATAATGGACCTATTCAAATTTTCATACTCGGATTCCGACCCTGATATAAAAAGGTCAACTCCCCGGTCAAAGTTCCAAGCTTAAATTTCTATTTTAGCCATTTCAAGCCTAATTTAACTACGGGCTTCCAAATAATTTTCTCGATGTCACACCTCCTTTTTTCTTACGCCCGCAAAAGAGGGTATAATAAAGGGAGTTATTTCCAACTTGAAGTGACAATCGGAACGGGATTTATTATTAAATTTTCAGAGTCGCCACTTAGGAAATTAATGGTGTCCCAAGTCACCGATTAAATCCCGACCCGAGGAGATTATGACTCTGTTATCAGTCCACGAACCAGAAATCCGAGTAAGGAATTCTATTAACCCGGGAGAAGGTGTTAGGCATTTCCGGATTCCGTGGTTCTAGCACGGTCGCTCAACTATTGTATTTGATCTTATCTGATTTCGAAATGTGCTTTTATTAATAAACCGCTTTCATTTTTTATTTATTCGATTTTTAAACGAATTGCAACGTTGTGGAAATGCGCCTCAAACCACGTCGCACCAGTGCACCCGTGATTGTTAACACATTTCGACTTCGTTGGGATTTGGATTTGGGTCACATAAATGTGCACCCGTATTTAGGAAGGTAAATTTATTAAAATACGTGCCTAAAGCAACTACGCGTTTATTAACTGTGTGGGAAGCCATGAAATTCGCTAAACGGCACATCCCGAGGTCTAAATATTTTGATATAAGCAATTAATGAGGGCCCCGCAATTTGTGTGTTTATTTGGTGAGGCTCGTCTCGTCTATTGTTTATTTTAAAGGGTAAATCCTAAGGCAATCTATGTTTATCTATATTTAATCGTCTTTAACTATTTGTTACTGGACCTAATAGTGACTTTATACTGTGTTGCAGCCTCTGGGCTCCAGGACGAGCCCAACAAAAGAAAAGGTTGAAATTATGTGCACACCATAAACTGATCAAGCAGATCTAGGCCCAGGCCCAAACGTACACAAGCATCTAACCGAGCCTGGGCCGTTCATTGAGGCCCTGAGACTTATTCTTTTGGTAATGAAATACGGAGCCCAAACTGTCAAGCCAGGCCAGATTCCAATTCAGATTCCAATATGCAGTCTTATTGTTACGAACTAAGAATCGAAACAGTCTAGAACTTATTCAAGTTGTCCTATTGATATCAACCTAATACTGCCCAGTTTTAAATACAGAAATTGAACATTGGATGCAATCTATACTATATAGGATTAAACATTGGATGCAATCTTCCCAGCAATTAATTACATAATCAGAATTAAAATCCATTGCACAGTTCATATGATTAGTCCAGTTATACAGTCCAGTTAACAGTCCAGCATTTGCACACATATTAAAAGATTGATTCGACACTATGCTGATTGAATCTAACACCTATTTATCTATCAATACATCACAATCCAAACAGCACACTTCAAAACCAAACAGATGAACATTTGTACTCCATTTCAAGCTTAATGTTACAGCAGGGCAGATTAGAATGTGTACCTGGTAATTGCAAATAAGAAAAGGGAGAGATTAGCAGCAGTAACAACTTCAGCAGCAACTCAGAAAACCAGTTTAAAATCTCAACAATAGTCCAACACAGACCCAACAACTCAGAATAAATTAGAGAGCCAATAGAGTTCACAGATTAACCCAAACAGCACCAAACAGCTAAAAATGAACCCAGGACTGCCATCCCCAGTGAGCAAACAACAAATCAACCTGGGCTAAGTAAATCTCATGCACACATGATTCGAAAAGCTTGTGAATATCCAAAGTGAGCATACACAGATGAGTTCAGGTTACTTCTTATCCTT
>NW_017670242.1:1825475-1898293 GCF_001879085.1 Nicotiana attenuata
AAACAGATAAATGCACAAGTAAGATGCATCAGGATGGTCCATTATTC
Source organism: Nicotiana attenuata (assembly GCF_001879085.1). Taxonomy (NCBI): domain Eukaryota; kingdom Viridiplantae; phylum Streptophyta; class Magnoliopsida; order Solanales; family Solanaceae; genus Nicotiana; species Nicotiana attenuata. Next base: position 1,825,523 of record NW_017670242.1, read on the forward strand.
CGGGTACACCTGTCCTAGACGGACCCAACCCCTGTGTTGAGTCCCCTAAGTCAAAATGCACATGATGCAGATAAGCGTTCCTACTAGGGATCCGGCATGAAGTCAAGTTCTTCTAGGTTCAAAACCTGGGTATGTGTTCTAGACTGTGTACCCGAGCGGACAACTCGAGTCGAGGAGGGGGCTACGTACCGGGAACCAAAAGGCCATCCGGCTTAGTAACTTGTCCGGCCTCTTTCCTATTTCAGGGTATTAACACTAACAGAATAGGGAGTCTCAACCAGTAAGCACATCCCCGGAGGTGAGAAGAGAAGGGTTTCGGCACAGTTTATATACAATTCAGATAATATCAAAGCGGTAAAAAGCAATATTTTGCACATTTAGCATGAAACATGTAGGGAAATCAGATATAACCAAATACAACAATTATTCTAAGCTCGAATTCTGAACCCTGAACCAGAGATTCTGGGTTCTTGTCCCCAGCAGAGTCGCCAGAGCTGTCACACCTCCTTTTTTCTTACGCCCGCAGAAAAGGGTATAATAAAGGGAGTTATTTCCAACTTGAAGTGACAATCGGGACGGGATTCATTATTAATATTCAGAGTCGCCACTTGGGAAATTAATGGTGTCCCAAGTCACCTATCGAATCCCGAGCCGAGGAGATTATGACTCTGTTATCAGTCCGCGAATCAGAAATCCGAGTAAGGAATACTATTAACCCGGGAGAAGGTGTTAGGCATTCCCGGGTTCCGCGGTTCTAGCACGGTCGCTCAACTATTGTATTTGATTTTGCCTGATTTCGAAATATGTTCTAGCTTATGTGCTTTTATTAATAACCGCTTTCATTTTTATTTATTCGATTTTTAAACGAATTGCAACATCGTGGAAATGCGCCTTAAACCACGTTGCACCAGTGCACCCGTGATTGTTATCACATTTCGACTTCGTTGAGATTTGGATTTGGGTCACATAAATGTGCACCCGTGTTTAGGAAGGTGATTTTATTTAAAATGCGCGCCTAAAGTAGCTACGCTTTTATTAAATGTGTGGGGAGCCATGAAATTCGCTAAATGGCACATCCCGAAGTCTAAATATTTTGATATAAGCAATTAATGAGGGCCCCGCAATTTGTGTGTTTTATTCGGCGAGGCTCGTCTCGTCTATCATTTATTTTAAAGGGAATCCTAAAGTGGCTATAACCTTTCTATGTTGGTCAGTAAATTTTGGATAAAATTGGGCTTTAGTTTTGGCCCAATGCCATTTTAATGCCACTTGTGATAACGGGAAAGGCTGACTGGACAGAGGCTTTATCCAATGAAAACAAACCCAGATAGCCCGTCCAGTTCAGCTTATCGAGCAAATGCATCAGTGAATCAGGCTACTATTTTGCTGGTTTTGTACTTACTTCAATTAACTCATTATTTATATCATGCATGTTTTATGGTGACTATTTAAGCTAATGTCTGTTAGAACTATTAGTACTGGAACTTAAGCGAGTTCACACGGAAAAATACTAACGAACCTCTTTCAAGTTGTTCAATTGTATCTACTACTGGCTGCAACTAATTTCAGAAATGTATACGGGATAACTAGACTAAGGTGATTACTAATAATATGGAGATATCAAACTTAAGCGGATCAAGTCCAAAAGTTCATACAAATAACTGCTATAGGCAATCCTATTGACATGAAACAAAAATCGAAACAGTCCAATCATAAATCTCATTGCAGAAAGTAGGCATTAGGTTCTAACATGTGAACTGCTATACTCAGAATCAAATTTCACTGCACAGTCCATATGAATAGTCCAGTTATACAGTCCAGTTAACAATCCAGCATTTACACACATATTACAAAATTGATTCGACACTATGCTGATTAAATCTAACACCTATTTAACTATCAATACATCACAGTCCAAACAGCACACTTCAAAACCAAACAGATGAACATTTGTATTCCATTTCAAGCTTAATGTTACAGTAGGGCAGATTCGAATGTGTACCTGGTAATTGCAAATAAGAAAAGGGAGAGATTAGCAGCAGTAACAACTTCAGCAGCAGCTCAGAAAACCAGTTTAAAATCTCAACAACAGTCCAGCACAGACCCAACAACTCAGAATAAATTAGAGAGCCAATAGAGTTCACAGATTAACCCAAACAGCTAAAAATGAACCCAGGACTGACATCCCCAGTAAACAAACAACAAATCAACCTAGACTAAGTAAATCTCATGCACACATGATTTGAACAGCTTGTGAATATCCAAAGTGAGCATACACAGATGAGTTCAGGTTACTTCTTATCCTTAACGAGCTAGGAAATGGGATTAATGACTGAAATTTGAGAATGAGGTTAGGAGAGATTAATGGAATAGTAATTTTTACTTTTCTGTTGTTTTCTGAAACTTGAGGATGATCAGAGTGTTTTGAGGGGGGGGGGGGTCGAGATGGCTATTCAGAAAAACTTCCTCCTCAAGGCAAATGAATGCCTATTTATAGGTGAACTTAGGTCCAATTTCAGATTTTCCCTTTACCCCCTTAGTCCCTATTTAATTTCAGTGCTTACCCCTTTATTTTCTGACTTGTTACACAAGTAACTACCTTAAGTTTATTAGAACCTACACTATAGTCCATCCTAGAAGGTTCTATGCCCATTACAATTCCTATTCTATCCTTACTTTACTTTAACAATTACCAATCTTAGTGAAACTACCCTTTTCCATGCCTATACTACCCTTTGAATCCTATGAAATTACTGACCAAGTTAAACCAGTCTATTAACTACAACCAAGCAATCTATTTCTAGGGCTAGAGCAATTAAAATCATCTTGCAGTAAACAATTAAAATCAGATTGTAGTGAACAATTAGGATTCGACTAACTGAACCTAAAGTCAGACCACTTAACAACAAATTTGAACAACAGTAAAGGCTCAACAACAAATTAGACCAATAACAACAAATCAACAGAATTAATACTGAAACAACAAATCAAAAAATACTGAAACAGAATTAATAACAACAAATTAGACCAATAACAACAGTAAAGGCTCAAATACTGAAGAAGAAAAATTGAAATCAAAAGTGCCCTAAAGAGTTAAAGATTATCAAACAATTTTGAACAAGCATACAGAATCAGAACTTACTAAGTTGAGCACTCGACTAACTATGGGGAACTCTGACCGGCCATTTGTTTGAATCCTCCGGGATTCTTGACACGTAACATCCCTAATCGTGTGTTTTCAAAAGAACACACATGATTAAGGAAGTTACGGTCCAAAATCCCCCAAGATTTGCTGAGCTAGGGCAACATTCGAACGTTTCTGGTTAGGGATTCAGGTAAAGGAGAGGGAGGGGAGCATGGGGTATAAGTTTGGTAGGGTTTGGAAGAGATAGGGTTTTGGCCGGATTTTTGATTTGATATTTGAGCAATTCCGGCCATATTCGAGGTAAGTGGCTATGGGGGTTGGGTAAAGGAGGTCAAGGCGGTCCCATGGTGTTAATTTGGGACCGTTTGGCATAACCGGCGACTTGGCCGGAAAATTTTGAACGGATATTCGACGAGATTGGCTATGAATTGAGGTATGATATTTGGGATTTGGAAAGAGGAGGAGACAGTGGTTCCAGGGTGTAATTTTGGTGGTCATCGGAGCTTCGCCGCCGCCGGCGGCGATTTCCGGCCGGCGGCGGACGGCGGAGGGACGGTGGGGCTAGGGCGGAGGAGGGTGGCCGGCACCGGCGTTACAGGGGACGGGTTGGTACGAGGATGAGGAGTTGTGTTTTAATTTTTTGTATATAATTCGGACAGTTTTATTTCATTTTGGGAGTTAATCGTGGCCATTGGATTTGGGGAAATAGACAGGGGCATTTGGGCTAGGTTGGGGTGGGGTGTTTGGGCTAACTAATTTTTGGCCCAAATTTGGTCTCTACTTGAGACCAGTTTTAATTTTTCTTCTTTTTTTTTTCTTCTTTTTTTTTCCTGTATTTTTGTATTTATTTTTTCTGTATTTTATAAAATTGCTTAAAACAAAGCAAAAGACCTAATTAAGCTATTAACTCCTAAAATTATTATTTAAAACTCTATTTAAAGATAAATGTAATAATTAACAATGCAAAGAAACTATTTTCTTGCAATTTTCTTTACATTTTATTCTAAAACTAATTACTAAAACTGTGAAACTAAATCCCTAAATGCCAATGCATATTTTTTGGTATTTTCATATGGATTAAAATGCACAAATAAAAATGCAACAGTTACCAAAGCATGCCACAAAATTCACAGAAATTTATAAAATACTAGAAAAAAATTGTTTTGTTTGACATTTTGGGAATTATTGCTTAGGNTCCATTTTTGTATATATATTTTTTGTATTTATTTATTTTTCTGATTTTATAAAATGCTAAAACAAAGTAAATACCTAATTACACTATTTAACTCCTAGAATTACTTATAACTCTATTTAAAACAAATGCAATAATTAGTAATGCGATGAACTATTTTCTTGCAATTTTCTTTATAGTTTATTCTAAAACTAATTAATACTAAAATTGTGAAATCAAATCCCTAAATGCCAATGCATATTTTTGGTATTTTCATATGAATTAAAATGCACAAATAAAAATGCAACAATTACCAAAGAATGCCACAAAATTCACAACAAATTATAAAATACTAGAAAAAATTGCTTTATTTGAAATTTGGGAATTACTGCTTAGGGCAAAAATCACGTGCTCACACTCGACACGCTCCTAAGTCAAAAATCACCATACGGAGCCATTGGAATCAACAAAACTCTATTCCGAGGTCGTTTACACATAAATCGACATTCGGTCACTATTTCAACTAAACTTTAAACTGTGGAACTAAGTGTTCCAATTTATTCCAAAACCTCACTGGACCCGAACCAATTGCCCCGATAAGTCACATAACAACAGTAAAGCATAAATTGAGCAGTAATGGGGGAACGAGGCTGTAATACTCAAAACGATCGGCCGAGTTGTTACATTCTCCCCCTTTTAAACAAATGTTCGTCCTCAAACGGGCTTAGAATCATACCTGGAGCCTCAAATAGGAGTTGATATTTGCTCTGCATCTCCCGCTCAATCTCCCAAGTAGCTTCTCCAATTGGCTGGCCTCTCCACTGCACTTTCACTGAAGCCATGTTCTTTGATCTCAGCTTTTGAACATGCCGGTCTAAAATGGCCCCCGGCTCCACATCATAAATCAAATTACTAATCCAACTACACTATGATGAAATCCAAAACATGAGTTGATCCCCGACATACTTCCGGAGCATATATACATGAAACACTAGATGAAAACTCGATAGACTAGGCGGCAATGCAAGTTCATAAGCCAAATCTCCAATCTTCTTAAGCACCTCAAACGGCCCAATATACCGAGGGCTCAACTTGTCTTTCTTCCCGAACATCAACACACCTTTCATGGGTGAAATCTTGAGCAGAACCTTCTCCCCAGCCATGTAAGCAACATCACGGACCTTCCACTCGGCATAACTCTTCTTTCTATAAAATGCTGTGCGAAGCTTCTCCTGAATCAATTTATCCTTCTCCAAAGCATCCTGAACCAAATTAGTACCCAATAGCCTAGTCTCGCCCGACTCAAACCAACCCACCGGAGACCGACACCGCCTCCCATATAAAGTCTCATACGGAGCCATCTGAATGATCTATTGGTATCTGTTGTTATAGGCAAACCCTGCTAGAGGCAAAAATGGATCCCAACAACCCCCGAAATCTATAACACAAGCGCGTAACATATCTTCCAATATTTTAATAGTGCGCTCGGAATGTACGTCCATCTAAGGGTGAAATGTTGTACTCAACTTAAATTGTGTGCCTAACTCTCGTTGCACTGCTCTCCAAAACTGTGATATAAATTGTTGCCCCGATCTGAAATGATGGACACTGGCACACCATGAAGGTGAACAATCTCACGAATATAGATCTCCGCTAACCGCTCCGAAGAATAAGTAGTACCAATTGGAATAAAATGCGCGGACTTGGTCAGCCTATCCACAATTACCTAATAGCATCGAACTTCTTCTGTGTTCGTAGAAGCCCAACAACAAAATCCATAGTAATTCGTTCCCATTTCCACTTTGGAATTTCCAGCTTTTGAAGTACTCTGCCTGGTCTCTGGTGCTCGTACTTCACCTGTTAACAATTTAGGCACCGAGCTGCATACTCCACTTTGTCCTTCTTCATTCTCTCACCGGTACTGTTGCTTCAAGTCCTGATACATCTTCGCGGCACCCGGATGAATGGAGTACCGCAAATGTGAGATTCATGGAGAATCAACTCACGCAGACCATCTACATTGGGTACATATAACATGCCCTGCATCCGTAATATGCCATCATCCCCAATAGTGACTTCTTTGGCATCACCATGCTGAACTGTGTCCTTAAGGACAAGCAGATGGGGGTCATCATACTGATGCTCCCTGATATGATCATACAGAGAAGACCGAGAAACCACACAAGACAAAACTCAGATTTGCTCAGAACATCCAATCTGTTGGCTAAGGCCTGAACATCCAAGGCTAAAGGCCTCTATGCTACTGGTAGATATGCTAAACTTCCCAAACTCTCCGCTTTTCAACTCAGGGCATCGGTCACCACATTTTCTTTCCCGGGATGATAAAGAATGGTGATATCATAATCCTTAAGCAACTTCAACCATCTCCGCTGCCGCAAATTAAGATCCTTTTGTTTAAACAGATGTAGACTCTGGTGATCTATATAAATCTCATAATAGACATCGTACAAATAATGCCACCAAATCTTCAAGGCATGAACAATAGCTGCTTACTCAAGGTCGTGGACAGGATAATTCTTCTCATGTACCTTTAACTGTCTGGACGCATAGGCAAACACCCTAACGTTTTGCATCGGCACTACACCGAGACTAATACGCAATGCATCATAATAAAATAAGACCATGAACCTGTAAGCAATACCAATACTGGGATGTAGTCAAAGCTGTCTTGAGCTTTTGAAAGCTCTTCTCACATTTCTCGGTCCACCTGAACGGAGCACCTTTCTGGGTCAATATGGTCATAGGTGCAGCAATAGAAGATAAACCTTCTACAAATCGATGATAATACTCCACCAAGCCAAGAAAACTTCGATCTCCGTAGCTGAGGATGGTCAGGACCAACTCTGCACTGCCTAAATCTTCTTCAGATCTACCTTGATCCTTTTACACGAAACTATATGACCTAAGAATCCCACTGAATCAAGCTAGAATTCACACTTTGAAAAATTTGTGTATAACTTCTTTTCTCTCGAAGTCTGAAGCATAGTCCTCAGGTGTTGCTCATGATCCTCCAAACTCCGGGAATACACCAGAATGTCGTCAATAAACACAATGACAAAAGAATCTAGATAGGAATAAAATACACTGTTCATTAAGTGCATAAATGTTGCTGGGTGTTGGTCAGCCCAAATGACATTACAAGGAACTCATAATGATCATACCGAGTCCTGAAAGCAGTCTTCGGGATATCTGGCTCCCGAATCTTCAATTGATGATAGCCTGAACGCAAGTCGATCTTAGAGAACACTCTGGCACCCTGAAGCTGATCAAATAGGTCATCAATACGAGGAAATGGATGCATGTTCTTCACTGTAAACTTGTTCAATTGGCGGCAATCAATACATATCCGCATAGAACCATTCTTCTTCTTCACAAATAAGACAGGAGCACCCAATGTGATACACTGGGCCGAACAAAACCCTTATCAAGCAACTCCTGTAACTGCTCTTGTAATTATTTCAACTCTATCGGGGGACATACGATATGGTGGAATCGAAATGGACTGAGTGCCCGATAACAAATCAATACCAAATTCAATATCCCTTTTGGGTAGCATACCTAGAAGATCCGCTGCAAATATACGGTAGGAGTATCAACAATAACCTCTCTCACATATGACAGATAAGCATCACACCCCTTCTCAACCATTCATTGAGCCTTAAGAAATGAAACAACCATGCTAGGAACATAATCCAAGGTACCTTTCAACTCTAGACGCGGTAGACCTGGCATAGCCAACGTCACTATCTTGGCGTGACAATCAAGGATAGCATGATAGGGTGACAACCAGTCCATGCCCAAAATAATATGAAAATCCACCATACTAAGCAATAATAAATCATCTCTTGACTTAAAACCACTGATAACAATCAAACACGACCGATACACGCGATTAACAATAATAGATTCACCCACTGTGTAGATACATAAATAGAAGAACTCAAAGAATTACGGGGTACCCAAATACGGGGCAAAATAAGATGACACATAAGAATAAGTGGAGTCTGGATCAAATAAGACTGATGCATCTCTATGACAGACCGGAACAATACATATGATAACAGAATCGATGAAACTACCTCTGTCCTAGAAGGAAGGGCATAATATCTGGCCTTGCCTCCCCCTCTAGGGCGACCTCTACCTGTCCGGCCTCCACCTCTAGCTGGTTGTGCAGGTGGAGTGGCAACTGGTGCAATAACCATGGCCTGAGAAGCCTGAGGGCCCTGTAGAATAGGTGGATCCTGCGAAATCTGTAGAGGTGCACCCCTCCTAAATCAGGGGCAATCCCTCTCCATATGACGAGTGTCGCCACACTCAAAACAAGCTCTCAGAGGACGTGGATGTTGTGACTGGCTCTAGCCTGATCGACTGAACTGACCGTTGGAAGCACCCCGCATAGGAGGTACACTAGACACTGGCGGTTCATAATAGGGATCCTGGGGCCTAGGAATGGCCGGAGTACCGATGGCGGCTCGATGTGATGAATGAACATGACGACTCCCATAACCCCTACCTTGACGAGTTGTAAATGGGGTACGAGAACTGTTATATATGCCAGAATCTCGGGATCTCTTAGCTTCCCTCTCTTTTCTCTCCCAGATTCGCATACCCTCCAATCTCCTAACAATTGACACCACCTGCTAGTATGCGATGTCCATCTCTAACTCTCGGACCATACTGAATCTAATACTAGGGTGGAGCCCCTTAATAAATCGGCAAATTCGCTCTCGGACAGTAGAAACCAAGGTTGGTGCATGCCTAGCCAAATCACTAAATCGGACCACATACTCCGATAGGTTCATAGAACCCTAGCGCAACTACTCAAACTCTGCGCGTCATGCATCTCTAAGACTCTGAGGAACATATCTTAAAATAGAGTCCAAGTGAGTAAAGATGCCTCAGCCGGAATATCCAACTCGTATGCCCGCCACCACTGGTAGTCCACTCCTCTAAGATGGAATGCCGTGAAAGAAACCCTATTAAAATCCACAATACCCATTGTACGGAGAATACAATGACATTTCACAAGAAAACCCTAAGAATCTTCTGAAGCCAAACGGTTGAAAGTAGAAGGGATGTACTTCTTGTACCTTTCGAGCCCAAGCTCCTCCTCGTCCAAAAATACTGCCCTAACCTCGAGCCAGACTAGGACAACTAGCTGCACTGGTATAACCTCTTAGGCATGGTCAACCTGGGCCCGTGGCTCAAGGGTATGGACGGCGAGAGTCTGCGCTCCTCCCCCTGCCTGATACGTGGCAGGAGCAAGTGGAATCAACCCTGCCTGAGCTAGAGTGTCAAACATGCTACAAAACTGAGCAAGATTCTCCTGAAGTGCAGGGGTAGTAACAGGCGTCTCAAGTGCATGCTCTCCAACTGGAGCTACTGGTGTCTTTGCTACAGCAGCTCGTGCAGGTGCTCTGGCTGCACAACGTGGTCTTCCTCGGCCTCTAGCTTAGCCTCTGCCCCGGGCCCGGCCTCTTACGGGTCCAACAGGGGGCGTGGGTGTGTGATCATCGGATACAATTGTGCGTGTTCTCACATCTATGAGAGAATAGAAAGAGAAGAGTTTAGAATTTTGAAGTCAACAAATGCGCATGATAAGGAATCAAAGAAGTGAAAATTTTCCTAAGAGTTTCGTAGCCTCCCGCGATCCGCGGGACTCTACTTAATGTACCTAAGAGAAGGAAAATATTCCTAACAAGCAGGAAAATGATCAATTCTTTTAGGAAAATGTTATGAGTCACAAGCAGATAAGTACAGACGTCTCTGTACCGATCCGTAGGACTCTACTAAACCTGCTTGTGACTCATAACACCTATGAACCTAGAGCTCTGATACCAACTTGTCACAACCCCAATTCACCCTCCACAGGATGTCATGATGGAACCTAGTCTCTAAGACTAAGTAAGCCTAACAAATTGCGGAATAACATAATAAGAGTCTGAAACTCAAACCTCAATAGTTGTAATAAATGAAATTTGCAAGTCAAAGAACTACAATCTCCCAAAACCCGGTAGAAACAAGTCACAAGCTTCTAAGAGAAATACTAATGTCTTTATACATCAGAGTCTACTAATAAGTAAAATAACATTATAAGGATAGAGAGGGACTCTGAGGTCTTTGCAGACATTGGCAAATGTACCTTGAAGTCTCTGCACACAAGTAGCTCACTAATATCTAGGTTGGTAACAAGTACCTGGATTTGCATATAAAGATGTGCAGAAGCATAGTATGAGTATCAACGGTACCCAGTAAGTACCAAGCCTAAGCTCGGTAGAGTAGTGACGAGGCCAGGTTAGGCCCTACTGGAAAGAATAAAAAAATATGATAGAGGATATAATAAAATACAAAATGACTAAGAAGTGAACAACACAGTAAACAGAGGTAAACAATATGGGCGTTCCCGAGGTACCACCTCGTAGTACCAAAAGTAAATATGCAGTGCAAGGGGATCTCACGAGAAACCACCTCGTAGTTCCAAAAGTAAATATGTAGTATAGGGGTATCTCCCGAGGAACCGCCTCGTAGTCCCAAAAGTAAATATGCAGTACAGGGGGATCTACCAAGGAACCGCCTCGTAGTCCCAAAGTAAATATGCAGTACATGGGGATCTCCCGAAGAACCACCTCGTAGTCTCAAAAGTAAATATGCAGTATAGGGGGATCTCCCGAGGAACCGTCTCGTAGTCCCAAAGTAAATATACAGTACAGGGGGATCTCCCGAAGAACCGCCTCGTAGTCCCAAAAGTAAATATGCAGTACAGGGAGATCTCCCGAGGAATCACCTCGTACTCCCAAAGTAAATATGCAACAGATATCCGAAGGAAACAACGAATTTACAGCAAGAATCTCATAGTTAAAGATTTGAATCAAATCAAATAAGCAGGTAATTAAGCTAAGCATGATGCACATATTGCAAGCAAGAGTTAGGGCACGTAGACATGTGATACTAGATTAAACATGATCATTACATATACTAAAGCAACTCATTTAAAGAATCTAAAAGAAGACCACTCAGCAAGAACAGGTATTTCCAAATTTAGCCCATGTACGCACTCGTCACCTCGCGTACACTATGCTCACATATCACAAAATATTACAAGAGTATTAAATCCTAAGGGGATTTCCCCCACACACGGTTATACAAGTCACTTCAAGCCAAGCTCAATTAGTCAATTAGAGTGCCTTTCCCTCGATTTTCCGTTCTGATCAGCTCGAATCTAGTCACAATTAATTCGATTAAGTCAATACAAATTAAAGGAAATGATTCCATATGAAAAGAAAGATTTTTCAATAAAAACTCAAAATTTAACTCAAAAATCGCCGGTGTGGTCCACTTCTCGGCACCCGACAAAATTTACAAAAATGAATGCTCATTCAACCATGAGTCCAACCATACCAATTTTACCAAATTCCGACATTAACTTGACCTCCAAATCTCAAATTCTTATTTTGAAATCCCTAGGCCCAAATTTTCTATTTTCACCTCAAAAACATGTAAGCTAGTCGAAATACTTTACGATAATCCAATATTATTGACTAACAATAATCACAGTGTGACTTACCTCAAGTTTTCCCGTGGATTCTCTCTGAAAATCGCCCCAAACTGTGTTGGAAATGACCAAAAAAAACAAAAACTCGGAACCCTCTATTTTTGTACACTGCCCAGATATTCCACTTCTGTGGAATTTTTAACCGCATTTGCGGTTCCGCTTTTGCAGTAAATCTCCCTCTTCTCCGACAGCCATCGCTTCTGCAGACAAGGAGTCCGCTTCTGCGATAAAGCGTCCGCTTATGCGGTCCCAAGCGCACCTGCGATCCTTTGTTCGCATTTGTGCGGTCGTGCAGATGCAGAATTTTCCTCCACACCTGCGGCCACTGCACCATTATCCCTTTTCCGCTTCTGCGCTCCCACGCTCGCTTCTGCGAGCTCGCTCCTGTGATCCAAATTCTGCAGGTATGATTGCATCAGATGACAGAAAGTTTCCAGCTTTGTTCTAAGTCCAAATTTCGATCTGTTAACAATCCGAAAATCACCCGAGGCCCCCAGGACCTCAACCAAATACACCAGCAAGTCTTAAAACATCATACGAAGTTATTTGAAGACTTAAATCACATCAACCAACACCAAAAACACGAATCACACCTCAATTCAAGCCTAATGAAACTAAGATATTCCAACTTCTACGTTCGATGTCGAAACCTATCAAATCAAGTCCGATTGACCTTAAATTTTGCACACAAGTCATAAATGAATTAACGGACCTATTCAAATTTTCAGAATCGGATTCCGACCCTGATATTAAAATGTTAACTCCTTGGTCAAACTACTTCCAAGCTTAAATTTCTATTTTAGCCATTTCAAGCCTAATTTTACTACGGGCTTCCAGATAATTTTTTTTGGACACGCTCCTAAGTCCAAAATCACCATACAGAGCCATTGAAATCATCAAAACATTATTTTGGGGTCGCTTACATATAAGGCGACATTCGTTCACTATTTCAACTTAAACTTTAAATCTTGGAACTAAGTGTTCAAATTTATTCTAAAACTTCACCGGACCCGAACCAATTGCCCTGGCAAGTCACATAACAAAAGTAAAGCATAAATTGAGAAGTAAATGGGGAACGGGGATGTAATACTCAAAACGATCGGCCGGGTCGTTATAGACTCTTGCGTGGGAACCTAGGTTTTAGAAATTAGAAGGTGTTAAACAACGTTAATCTAAAGTTTTTAACTTGAATACATTGTAATGATATTACCTTGGGGCTATTAAAGAAGCTCTAGGCTCGTTCATGATCTCAAAAACCTATTTAAATCGTTGTAGAAATAATTAAAAAATTTGCGCCGCGAAGTACTCTTTTATTTTACGTGTTTTAAAATCACACATGCCGAAATTTGGCCTACCATGTTGTTTAATGTGAGGTAAGAGGGATTATCACTTTTGTACCAAATCCATGTGTGGTTAGTGACCTAAGCTCCCGCTATGCGCGGAGTCCAGGGAAGGGCCGAACTATAAAGGTCTATTGTACGCAGCCTTACCCTGTATTTCTGCAAGAGGTTGTTACCACGGCTCGAACCCGCGACCTCCTAGTCACATGGCAGTAACTTTGCCAGTTACGCCAAGTCTCCCCTTCAATCACAATAGTGTTTGAAAGCATAAAATTATAAATACTAGTTAAAGGGAAGAAGAATGCTACGATTTCGTGCTTCACAGTGCGTCGCACCCCTTGTTGCCACCAAAATATGTTCAGCCTCTCAAAAACGAGATTAGAGGTATTTATGAGGTAGGGTAAAGTCTAGGCTGAAGTAACCAAGTCAAAAACTGAGAAAACGAAACAGCTTCGGATAGACAGGCCCTCAAACTGTATCGCCTTAAGGTACTATCCTTTCCAAGGTACTATCACGCCACTTCTATCTTTCTTTTGTTTTCTTGTTGCATCAAGGTACTATCCTTTCCAATATAAAATTCAATTTCAGTATATTTTGAGTGTCATTATTTTGTCGTTTATCAAACTGTGTTGTTTGAATGTAGTCTTAGATATGAGCTAAATTACTCCATGAATTGAAGTTTGTCTAGTTGAAAATTAGGTGCAAATCTGTATAAAACTGGTCATTTACACTGTTCATGCTTTTTATGAAATTTTCCCATTTAAGTTGCGTTAGTTTCATGTTTGAAAGTTCTCTTAAAGGATGTTTCAGCATATATTCGAACTTCGCGTATTTTTTTATATTAAAGGGTGATACCCTGAAAACTTATGTATTTGGTTGCAATAATAGAAGTATAACAGTAGTTGGAAGAAGAATTGTAAGATTTGTTACCCTTATACACAGGGAACCAAACTCATCAGCAGCTAATAAGTTGTAATAATTTAGTTAATATCTCTTTTCCTATAATATGTTAGTTAATACGTTAGTCAATTTGGCTGTACCATTTAATGCAATTAATTCTGGCTTGCTAATTTTAAAACTTTATATTATAAAAGTTTGGGTTTTTCTTAAACAAACTGAACATCGGACTTGGTACATTTTCAGGCCCAAATCAATTGGGTCCTATGGACTTGTACCTTTAGGTATGGCTAAGAAAATCAAGCTGATATTTCGATTAAGCGACTATTTTAGAATCCTTTGTACGCAAATGGTTCAATTTAGGAATTTTTACCTCCTATAGCAAAGGTTAACACCTTATTTATTTTAAATAAATACCATTTAAAAAAATTATATTCTATAGACACCTTTTAATGTTTATAGCAAAATATCTAATTTTGGTTAACTCCTACTCCTAAGCCACTAAATACGCTATTCAGTTAAAATATTTTCTTTCTCTCTACTTTGATACAACTTTTACCTCAAATTTCTCATAAAGAGCTCTCCAATTCCTTCACCCACCATCGCCATTAACTGAAGGATCAATTTATTAATAATTATTAACCAAACTAAACAACTAATCCAGTTATTTGCAGAGAAAGGATTATATCCTAAACCCTTCCATTGCAATTACAATTACAGAAGATCCTTACGTCTCCAATAAGAGCTGCAGTAGTGCCAAGCAAGAGAAAATAGCTCTCCATATGAAATTCCCAGTATCTCTTTTTTTACTTTGTTTCTGTCGTACGTTTGAAGAGCAACGCAATAGGAGCCATAAATAAATGACCCGGCCTTATCGGAAATTTGGTCGGAGAATGTGTCAGGGAGTACCCCGCCGGTCCATGTTAGAAGGGAAACGAGCCATGGCTTCCTGTTGTTGTTGCTGCTTCTGACGTTATTGTTGCATCTGCTGCAATAGGAGTAGCTGGAAATTAGGGTTCGTTCTTGAACAAAGACGACGGATTTTGGGGCTGAGCAACTTGATTTTCTATTAATGTATTTCAATATTTTTTCAATGTATCACACTGTATTTTCATGTATTTCATTGTATTCGTTGTCTTTTTTTCATTGTAATTTAATGTAACTCGTTGTATTCCATGTATTTTATTGTATTCAGTATTTTTTTTCTCATTGTATTTCAATGTATCCCGCTGTATTCTATGTATTTCATTGTATTCACTGTCTCGCTATATGCCATGAATGTATTCATATATTTTTTTTTAATTAATATAATTTATGTATTCAGATGTATTATATAATTTCTCTGAAGATTGCTATATTTTTGGGGTATTTTTCGGTTGAGAATCTTTTTTATAACTGAAAATACAAAATTTGTGTGTTATAATTGAGTTTGTTGAGTTATGTTAGGAGTCTATTATGTTAATTGATTCACTTTCTGTTTTAAAAATAGTGTAATCCCCTATTTCACGCCGCGAATACAGTCGAATACAATAATCTATCCAGCTGTAATCCCATGTTTCACTCCATGAATACAGTCGAATACACTCGAATACAATAACTTATTAGCTGGACTTCCCTGATTCACGCCTATTTTTGCTACTGTATTCATGAATACAATAGCCTAAATACATCAAATACATCTTATAACCACATAAAAGGTATCTATAATCCGTAATATAGCAAATGGTATCTATAGATGGCTAATTACTACCAAAAGATAGTGCTTTATGAAAATTTCTCTTAAATTTACTGCTTTTGATTTTGTATGTATTTGGCCAGAGTTCAGTTTAATTGGTCCAAATAATTGATAATGTATGTATTGGGCCAGAGTTCATTGGGACTCAACCTTTATCAGGCCCAAAGCCTCTTACTTATAGATCCATTGGATATCAAATATGTGAGGTGCCTAATTAGTTCAAATAAATGTCTCACATAGTATTGGACTTTCACACCTATTTACACGACATAGGCCATTTAGCTTAGAGACATAATCATAATTTTAGGTGTACTTATAATCGAACTAATTATTACAATTATGTAAACGCACGCGTGACATAGTTGTGATGCCAAAAACAAACCAAGGTACACGTTCGCGTGACCATGGCCAAACATTCTTAGTAAAATAAAACGCCTTAATCAAATACTCGTAGAAATGCTTTTAGGCGCAATTTTTAAACTACTATCATAATTGCATACATGTTCGCATGACGTGATTCCGATTTTTCGAATAAATTCAAGGCACGCGTTCGCGCGACTTTGACTAAGCTTTTCTCAAATAAATTAAGTGTTGTGAATTGTGTGCACGTTCGCGTGACATGATCCTTGACACGCCAAACTAAACGGGTATACGTACGTGTAACTCGTTTTAAGATAATTCTTTAAAATACGAATAATCGGGTAATTAGAAGCGTTAAAAGGTAAAATACACATAGGTCCTAAAATAAGTAATTAGATAATCTAAGCCAAGTATTACCGTGCTAGAACCACGGAACTCGGGAGTGCCTAACACCTTCTCCCGGGTTAACAGAATTCCTTACCCGGTCTTCTGGTTTCGCAGACATTAACGGAGTCAAAATTTCCTCGATTTGAAATTTTAATATAAATGGTGACTCGGAACACCTTAAATAAATAATTCCGAGTGGCGACTCTTAAATTAATTAAATAATCCCAATACAATTAATGTCACTTAAATTGGAAAAACTCATATATCCCCTTTCGCGAAAAAGGAGGTGTGACAACCGGTACCTCATACTACGGTAGAAACCAGCGATAGAACATCAGCCGAGGAAAGTGGTGATGAAACATCTCGTCGTAGTGGCTCCGAGTGCCCCAAAGTAGGCCAATAAAATGTGGAGCCCAGAACCACAGATGAAAGGGTAATTGAACCCTCTAGTCAAGATGCAAGTGAGCTTGACAATGTTGACCATGAGGGATGATGCCATGTAGGAAAGTTTGATGCTCGATTGTTAGGGAAAAATTTGATATGTGCAGGATAATGCTTTGTGTGTTAGGGAACAATATAATAGCAAGTGGCATGGTGCAGGATAAGTGTGATACATATATTAGTCTATTATTCTGAAGATCTAATCTGATAGAGATCAGATCTTGTTTTGTGCTCGTGAAGTTTATACATTTCTCAGGGAGAAGGAGAGGCAAAACAGCTCGGTTTTTCGACACTTTTTCTCTCTGGGAAAAGAAGAAGTCATCTCTAGCTAGTGCATGTACAGATCATATATCTTGTTTTCATGCTCGTGAAGTTTCGACGTTTCTCGTGGAAATGAGAGCCAAAACAGCGCTGAAGTTTTGGCTAGAAGAAGTTGAAGCAAAGTCATATGTAGTGCATTACAGATCATATCTTGCCATCTTGGTTTTGTGCCCATGATGTTTCGACGTTTCTCAGGAAATGACAGGCAAAACACCTCAGAAGATTTGGCCTTTTTACATCTCTCTGGGAAAAAAAGAAGCTGAAGCAAGCTTAGGCATTCTTTGATGCATGTTTATTCGAATGTTAAAAGTTTCTGTAGAGTTGTACCATGTAATAATGTTGTGTTGTGAAAAAGGGAATTTGATGGACATTGAATTTTATGTCTTTCTCTTAGTCACAACAGCATTGTCAATTTTTACTTATAAGGTAAAGTTGAGGAATTCTCACTGCATTGTATGAATCTTCCCAATTCTCTATTCAGTTTCCCTGGAAATGTCATGGTCATGGAGATACTCGACAGAGGAATTCACATCTAGGGTGATTTCCGCCGAACTCTCTGGCTTTTCGATTTTGTTACTTATTTTCTCTATATTATTTAGTTATCTTTAGTTATATTCAACCATTAAAGCATCAACTTGAAACAATATTATAATTTGCTCAGAGGTCAAAATTTTACCAGTTCAACCATGTTTAGTGATAACTTTGTACAAACTGACAGGGACGCGTCTAACTCGGATAAATTTTGTTATTATTGTATCTTTGGCAATATGAGAATGACTTTATATGGATTGTAATGAAACAATAAAGAAAAATATTCTAAATAAAGAGCGAGAATTCTTATTGATTTGGGATGAACAACAATGGATTAGAATCCACTTGTTTATAGGGAAAAAGTGACTTAGCCACAAAGTAACAAACCCTAGAATCTCTCTAAAATATAGGCATTCACCTTAAATACAATTTTATTATAACATTCCCCGAATTGAATGTCTATTCAACAAATAATTTACCTCGTTAAAACATTAACTAAAAGAAAACCCAGTGGGAAAAAAATTTTAGAGAAGGAAAAAGAGTACACATGTTTAATAATACGTCTTTTGGTTGCCTCGTTAAAAACCGTGCAAGGAAAACCCAGTGGGACAAAGCCTTGTAAGGAAAAAGAGTACAACGCGTATTAACTCCCCCCAATGAAAGTATCAATTCACATCCTTGAGCCTTCGCTTTCCAATCTCGTACACTAACTTCTTGAAAATTGACGTCGATAGAGATTTGGTGAACAAATCAGCCATATTATCATTTGAAAGAATCTGTTGCACATTGATATCACCATTCTTTTGAAGATCATGTGTGAAAAATAACTTTGGTGACCATGTGCTTTGTCCTATCTCCTTTTATGAATCCTCCCTTCAATTGATCTATGCATGTTGCATTGTCTTCATACAAAATCGTGGGTATTTTATCACACTTCAAACCACATTTATTTCGAATAAGATGTTTTATAGACCTTAACCATACACATTCTCGACTTGCTTCATGAATAGCAATTATCTCAGCATGATTAGATGAAGTAGTTACGATTGATTGCTTAGTCGATCACTAAGATATGGCAGTGCTTCCACATGTAAACACATAGCCTGTTTGAGATCGAGCCTTGTGTGGGTCGAATAAATACCCAGCATCTGCATAACCAACAAGATCGGAACTGCAATTATTGCCACAAAATAAGCCCATATCGGTAGTCCCTTTTAGATACTGCAATATGTGTTTGATTCCATTCCAATATCTCCTTGTAGGAGCAGATATATATCTTGCTAAGACATTAAATGAAAAATTTATGTCAAGCATTGTAGTATTAGCAAGATCCATTAGTGCACCAATTGCACTAAAATATTACTTCAGGAACAATAATCTCTTCATTCTTTTCTTGAGGTCGGAACGGATCTTTATTCACATCAGGTGATCAAATATCACGACCCCAGATCGCCTGACATGAACTATCGTGACGGCACCTAGTCTCTACGACTAGGTAAGCCTAACAAATTACGGAAAAGAAACAACAGAATAAAACTAGCAAAAAACTGCAGAATAATATAATGAAACATTTAGGATGTCGCTCGGCATATACAATACAAACTTCTCAAACTGAAACTACATTTCCCAAAATCTGGAATCTCATGAAATCACAAGCTGTGGAATAACTACAGTGTTCTAACTCCAGAGTGTCTAAACAAAAGTAAATACAGAAGGGCTAATACTATGAGAGAGAATGGAAAGGGACTCCTCGGTCTGCGGACGCGGCAGACATACCTCGAAGTCTCTGATGGATCACCCCGCCTCAAGGGTAGTAGGGCTGAGTCGAAGTACCTGGATCTGCACATGAAAAATATGCGCAGAAAGGGCATGAGTACACGACAACGGTACTCAGTAAGTGCCAAGCCTAACCTCGGTCGAGTAGTGACGAGGAAGGTCAGGGCCCTACTGATTATAGCTAAAAAATGAGATAAAACAGTATAGAATACGACAATATAATTAAATGCTAACTGTATGAAGTAACACAGGATAATAAGAATAACAACAACTATTACAGAGACAGAAGAAATCACGGAAAGTATACAGCTCACATAAAGATAATTACCGGGGATCTCCCAGGATACCATCCTGTAGTCCCAAAAATAAATATCCAGTGGATCTCCCGGGATACCGTCCCGTAGTCCAACTCATAGTGCGCGGGGATCTACCGGAATCCCGACCCGTAGTCCCAAGTATAAATACCCAGTACTGGGGGAATCTACCGGGTGCAGTCCGGTAGTTCCAATATAAAATTGCAGGGGGAGCTCCCGGAATACCAATCCGTAGTCCCAAAGTAAATAGGCAGGGGGATCTCCCGGGATACTGTCCCGTAGTCCCAAAGTAAACACACAGCAGCAACACGAAGAATACTCAATTCAATTCCAATTTCATACCAAGGTAAAACAGGTATTTCTAACCTAGCATGCTGCACATAATCCAAATAAGGTAGTTTAAGCAAGTAAAGCAATTAAGTCAATTAAACATGCTTCCCTAAGCTAAGAGCAGGCTTAAATTACAAGCAGTATAAACAGGAAAAGGAATCACCATTATAGTTACTTAATGAAAACGGATTTTCAATGATTAGCACAAGTACGCACTCGTCACCTCACGTAAGAGGCATTTCAAATAACAACAACACCAATCCTAAGGGGAGTTCCCCCACACAAGGTTAGGCAAGCCACTTACCTCGATCCGGCTCAAAATCAACCCGAAACCACGCTCTTGCACGAGTACTCGACTCCAAATGGCCCAAATCTATTCAAGTCAATTGTATAATGTAAATAAAACTTCAAGTAACTGATTCCACTAATTAATTCTAAGCCAATACGCGAAATTAGGAAAAATGACCAAAACGCCCCCGGGTCCACGTCTCAAAATCAGGTAAAATTTACAAATTCAGAATTCTCATACTCTCACAAGCTCATTTATACCAAAATTATTCCCATCCGATATCAAAATCTAGATCAAAATCCCAAAATTAGGCCTAAGAACTTTTCTCCACGTTTCTTCAATTTTTCATCCCAAATTTGAAATTAAATGGCAAAACTAAGATTGGATTATAGGAATACAACTAGAAAGGGATTTGGAATCGTTACCCACTGATTTCCTCTTCAAAATCCTCCCAAAATCGAAATTCTTAAGTTCTACCCAAAATCACCCAATTTCCCCATGAAAACCGTTGATTTTGAGTTGAAATCATGTGAAAAGATGTTATAGATTAAAGAAAATGAGTTAGAAATGACTTACAATCGATTTGGAGAAGAACTTTTCTTTAGAAAATCGCCCAAGAGAGCTTAGGGCTTGACAGAGTTTGAAAAATGAAGAATTTTCGGCTAAGTTATGATTTATACAGGCGCAGATATCGCATTTGCGATGATATGCTCGCAAATATGAACTCGCAATTGCGGCCAAAGTTTCGCAATTGCGAAGGATGGCCTATCTCTGCTTTCTTCGCAAATGCGAACACTGTTCGCAATTGCGGTGCCTGCTAAGGTCACATTTGCGACATAAGCCTCGTAGATGCGAAGGTTCCCTGCCCCAGCCCATCATCGCAATTGCGATGTTTCTTCGCAAATGCGAGCTCGCATTTGCGAGCCAGGCAGACCTGCAACACACAACAGTTTTTCCTAAGTCCAATTTCACTCTGTGGCCTATCCAGAACTCACTCGAGCCCTCGGGGCTCCAAACCAAACATGCACGCAAGTCCAAAAATATCATACGGACTTGCTCGTGCAATTAAATCACCAAAATAACATCAATAGCTATGAATTAAACCTCAAACTCATGAAATCACTCAAGAACACCAAAATTCCCAATTTCTAAAATAAAGGTCCGATTTATGCTAAACGAACTCCGATTCCTACCAAACTTCACAGATTCAACTTAATAATTATATAAGACCTGTACCGGGCTCCGAAACCAAAATACGGGCCCGATACCATCGAATTCAAACACATTTAAGTTTCCAAAAACTCTTAAAATTTCAGGTAAACAATTTTCTTCAAAAATTCATTTCTCGGGCTTGGGACCTCGGAATCCAATTTCGGGCATACACCCAAGTCCCATATTTTTCTACGGACCCTCCGGAACCGTCAAATCACGGGTCCGGGTCCATTTGCCCAAAATGTTGACCGAAGTCAACTTAAATTCAATTTTCAAGGCAGAATTTGCATTTTTATCAAATTTCCGCATAAAAGCATTTCGGACACACGCCTGGGCCGTGCACACAAATCAAAGCGAGATAAAAGGAGACTTTTAGGGCCTCGAACACAGAATTAACTTGTAAATCATGTGATGACCTACCTTTTCTGTGTAAGAAAATTGATGAACAAAAATCCCATTTGCCAAATGTTCAATTTGCAAATCGAGACATAATTTTGTCTTTCCGAGATCTTTCATCTCGAATTCCTTCTTTAAATAATCAATTGTCTATAGGAGTTCCAATAAGATTTATGTCATCAACATATACGGCAAGTACAACAAATTTCGGTGGTGTTTTCTTTATAAAAACACATGGACAAATGGCATCATTTATATAACCGTCCTCTAATAAATACTCTCTAAGGATTTTATACCACATTCTCCCTAATTGCTTTAGATCATACAAAGATCTTTACAATTTGATTGAAAATATTTCCCGGGACTTTGAATAATGTGCGTCAGGCATTTTAAATGCCTCGGGAATTTGTATGTATATCTCATTATCAAGTGAGCCGTAAAGGCATGGTGTAACCACATCCATTAAATGCATGTCAAGATTTTCATGGACAACAAAACTAATGAGATAACGGAACGTTATAGCATCCATAACACGAGAATACGTCTCTTCATAATCGACACCAAGCCTTTGTGAAAATCCTTGTGCAACAAGCCGTGCCTTATATCTTTGTACCTCATTTTTCTCATTACTTTTACGTACAAACACCCATTTATAGCCAACATGCTTAACATTATTAGGTGTTTGGATTACAGGCCCAAACACATCACGTTTCGCAAGTGAATCCAACTTGGATTGGATTGCTTCTTGCTATTTTCGCCAATCACGTCTTTGTCGACATTCTCCAAGAGATTGAGGTTCAAGATCCTCACTATCTTGCATAATAATAGATGCACCATTATATGTGTCACGACCCAAAAACCAACACGGTCGTGATGGCGCCTATCATGGAACTAGGCCAGCAGACACCAACCCTAAATCAAACCAATATCTCATAAAAAGACGTTTTAAGCTGTTAATTAATAAAATTTCCATAACGTGAGTCTAATAACAAGTGCAGAAAACAATACAAGCCCGATATCGGGGTATCACTAGTCATGAGCATCTACAGTACAAGTCTGATACAGTCTATTAAAATGACAAAGGAGTCTAAAGCAACCTAACGGCTATAAGATAGGAGGGAGAAAAGCAGGGCTGCAATCACCAGGCAGCTACCTTACTAACTCCGATGGACCTGCCACTGAGTAATCAATGCCGCTACCGGGCTCACAAAAACCTAGATCTGCACATAAGGTGCAGGGAGTAATGTGAGTACGCCAACTCAGTAAGTAACAATCATAAATAAAGGCTGAGTGCAGTGATGAACAGTCAAATCACATAAAGTTCACAATATAAAGTCTCAGTGAAAAACCAACAAAGGCTAAATCAGTATCACAGTCAAATTATCTCGTAAAAACTCCAGTTTCAATGAAAATCATATAAAAATAATTTTTTCCAACAGTTTTCAACAGAGACTCAATATAAAAAAAAGGGTGAGTGAAAACAGTAATTTCATAAACAAGCCCCTCGGGCGAAATATCACTCATATATAGCCCATCGGGAGAAGTATCACTCATATATAGCCCCTCGGGCAAGCCTCTCAGTCACTCGTGGCTCAACACTCATCAATCAACACTCACGCTCAATAGGTACCGTATAATAACCGCTGCAACGTGCAGCCCGATCCATAAATATATATATATATATATATATATATATATATATATATATATATATATATATATATATATATGTTGCTGCGGCGTGCAGCCCGATCCATAATTATATAATCCTCACCATCAGGCCCTCGGCCTCTCTCAGTCATCAACCTCACAAGCCACTCGGGCATTTCAGTGAAAAATCAGGGAACTCCGCCCAAAAAACTTTCATATATTTAAAAAATAGAGGAATGAAACTAAATCAAACAATAAACAGGTAAAAATCATGACTGAGGATATGCTTTCGAATCAAAATAGTGTGAGGATAGTAGTAAAATACCCTTGAGGGTCCAAACAGTACGACACAAGGCCCCAAACATGGCATTCAGCCCAAGTTAACAGAATCATTTCTAAAACACATAGATATCATATAGAGTTTATCAAAATATGCAACTTTACAGTTGTCACGGGATGGACCAAGTCACAATCCCTATGGGTGCACGCCCACACGCCCGTAACCTAGCATGTATGTCACCTCATTTATTAAAATAGTACGAAATTCCAGGGTTTCATATCCTCAGGTCTAGATTTACAATCGTTACTTACCTCAACCCGGACGAAAATCTACTCCGCGATGCCCTTGTCGCTCGACTCAGCCTCAAATCGCCCCGAATCTATCCAAATCAGAATCATATCATCAATACATTCTAAAGGAACAAAGCCCATGCAAAAATTATCAAATTAAATCAAAATCCCAAATTTTCTCAAACCTGGCCGCCGGGCCCACGTCTCGAAATCTGACAAAAATCATAAAACTGTGATGACCCAGCCGGTCGTCTTAAGAATTTATGCCCTGATCCCCTATTAACTATTTTCCCCAAGTCTATTTCTACTATTTTGATTCGCCGGCATGTTCGGTATTGAGTTTCGGAGAGTTTTGGGACACTTAGTCCCTAAATGAGAGCTTAAGTGTTGGAAAGTTGACCGTAGACGGAACAGTATGAAGAAGGCCTCGGAATGGAAATCTGATGGTTACGTTAGCTCCATTGGGTGATTTCGGGTTTAGGGGCATGGTCGGATTGTGTTTTGGAGGTCCGTAGCTAATTTAGGCTTGAAATGCCAAAAAAGTTGAATTTTGGAAGTTTCTGGTTCGATAGTGAGATTTTGATCCGAGGGTCGGAATGGAATTCCGAGAGTTGTAATAGTTCTGTTATATAATTTGGGATGTGCGTGCAAAATTTCAGGTCATTCGGACGAGGTTTGGTAGACTTTTTGATCGAAAATGTGTTTTAGAGTTTTTGGGATTCCTAAGCTTGAATCCGTTGAAAAATAGGTGTTTTGATGTTGTTTTTAGCGTTCTAAAGGTTGGAACAAGTTTGAATGATGTTTTAGGATTGGTTGGCAGGTTTGGTTGAGGTCCCGGGGGCCTCGGGTGTGTTTCGGATGCTCAACGAGTCATTTTTAGAACTTGTTGAATTGCAGAAAATCTGGTACCTAGTTTCCTTCATCGCGTTCGTGACCTTTCCTCCGCGTTCGCGTAGAGTAATTCCGGAGGGTGATCAAATTTTTCATCGCGATCGCATTTATTGGTTCGCGATCGCGGAAGTCTGTTCTTTCCTTCTTCGCGTTCGCGTTCCCTCTTCCGCGTTCGCATAGTAGAATTGGAGCTGGTGGTTCAGTGGCCCTTTTACCCTTCACGATCGCGTGGCCTTGTTCGCGAACGCGTAAGCCTCTCCTTTTCCTCTTCCGCGATCGCGTACATCCTGTCGCGTTCGCATAGACCAATTCAAGGACCTTAAATTTTTCCTCTTCACGATCGCAGGCCTCCTTTCGCGATCGCGATGCACAAAATATCTGGGCAGGTTTCTTAAAATCCCAATTCGAGGGTTTATGCCTATTTTCACATTTTCGAATTTGGGAGCTCGGGAGGGGCAATTTCTGAAGACTTTTGCACCTGGGTAACTTGGGTAAGTGACCTCTACCCAACTTAGATCAATTTCCATGATTGCTAACTTAAATCTAGCCTTTAAATTTCGAATTTGGTGGAAAAATTTGGGAAATATTTGATAAACTTCATAGGCCGAATTATTGGGTTTTGATTGGGTTTTTGACATTCGATTTGAGAGATTCTTATATGAATAGACTCGTGTGAGTGTGAGGATTCCGAAAATATAAATTTTACCCGATTTCGAGACTTGGGCCTGAGGGGCATATTGGTCATTTTACATAATTTCGCGTATTAGCTTAGAATTTAATGGTAGAATCAGTTACTTGAAGTATTATTTACATTATGCAATTGAATTGAATAGATTTGGGCTATTTGGAGTCGAGTACTCGTGGCAAGAACGTGGTCTCGGGTTGATTTTGAGCCGGTTCGAGGTAAGTGGCTTGTCTAACCTTGTGTGGGGGACCTTCCCCTTAGAATTGGTATTGTGGTAATTGATATGCCTTGTACGTGAGGTGACGAGCGCGTACTTGTGCTAATTGTTGAAAATCCTATTTTTCATTAAAATTAGCCTTGATTGTATTTTCCTTTCTTGTTTACATTACTTGGAATTTAAGCCTGCTGTTAGCTTAGGAAAGCATGTCTAATTGACTTAATTGATTTACTTGCTCAAAATGCCTTATTTGGATTATGTGCAACATGCTAGGCTAGAAATACCTGCTTTACCTTGATATGAAATTTGAATTTAATTGTGTATTCTTCATGTTGTTGCGGTGTGTTTACTTTGGGACTACGGGACGGTATCCCGGGAGATCCCCCCCCTGTTTGTTTACTTTGGGACTACGGATTATATTCCGGGAGATTTCCCTGCATATATATATTGATTTGGACTATAGTTCGGGATACCAAGAGATCCCCGGCACATATAATCGGGATACCAAGAGATCCCTAGTATATAATGAGGATACCAAGAGATCCTCGGGGTACCAAGAGATCCCTAGTATATAATGAGGATACCAAGAGATCCTCGGGATACCAAGAGATCCCTAGCATATATTGAGGATACCAAGAGATCCTCGGGATACCAAGAGATCCTCGGGATACCAAGAGATCTCTGGTACAGATTGAGGATACCATGAGATCCTCGGGATACTGAGAGATCCCCGGTTATTATCCTTGTGATCGCTTTAGCCTCTGTTTCGGTTATTGCATTCCTTACTTTCTCGTATTAAATTCTTATTCTTAACTTGCAACTGAATTGCTTATCTTATCCTGTTATTCCTTATATTTTATCTTATCTCAGTAGAGCCCTGACCTTCCTCGTCACTACTCAACCGAGGTTAGGCTTGGCACTTACTGTGTACCGCTGTGGTGTACTCATGCCCTTTCTGCGCATGTTTTTCATGTGCAGATCCAGGTACTTTTACTCAGTCTTATCATCCTTGAGGCGAGACGCTTCTGTAGAGACTTCGAGGTATATCTGCCGCATTTGCAGACCGAGGAGTCCCTTTCCATTCTTGCTTTTGAGTATTAGCCCTTCTTTATTTTCTATGCTTTGTTAGACATTCTGGAGTTAAAGCTATGTAGTATCCTTAGCTTGTGATTCATGGGTTTCCGGGTTTTGGGAAGTGTTGTTAGTTCGAGAAGCTGTATTGTATATGCCAGGTGGCATTTTAAATACTGTTTCATTCTGTTAGTTTGGGTTCTAATTATTTCTTCCGCCAGTTTTGTTTATTTTTCCGCATTGTTAGGCTTACCTAGTCGTAGAAACTAGGTGCCATCACGACAGTTCACGGAGGGCGAACTGGGGTTGTTACATGTTGGTATCAGAGCTCTTGGTTCATAAGAGTCATGGATCACAAGCCGGTTTATTAGAGTCTCGCTGATCGGTACGGAGATGTCTGTACTTATCTACGAGAGGCTATGTAACTGTTAGGAAAAATCCCACTTCTTGATTTCCTCATCGTGCGACTTGATTCCTTGAGGCTTATGCCCTTGTTTTCTTCCTGCTCAATCTTACGTGACGCGAACCGCTTGTTATAAATCGAGAATTGAAGAATTGTAATGGTACTACAGGTGTGGTGCGTGATGTTTCTCCCGGTATAGTTGGGTGAGCTATTGTCGTCGCCTTGCGGAAGGATTTTTCTCTCATTTCGGCTCGATAGTTGTGCTTCTAAGAGCTGGGAGGCTATGCACAGGTTGCTATGATGCTCGCGATTGGTTATCGCACAGTATTGACTTGATGGTAGGAGACTTGCCTATGTGTTGGGGCGGTGAATGAGTTGAAAGGAAATCTACTCAGTGCACGATTCAGAGATATGATATTTCACTTCTGGCGGAGGAAGAGCAATTGGCCTATGAGTGTCCAGATTTGGGGTGATGGAGTAACAAGACTTGGTAATTTTGAGCGTGGTGGAATTTTTATCTGCGATGTAGTGTCGTCGTCTTCGATTGTATGTGTTAAGTTCGTCGGTGTTATGGTATTCTGCAATTCACCCTTGGGGTAGGATATTGTGGGATAATATTGGAGATATGGCTGTTGGATATCGCGTGGTGCGGTGGTTCAGGATTGAATTGGTGTTTCTAATGTCGACGGCTCGAGAAAGATGATGTCCGGAAAGGTTTAAAGTTAGTAGAGATTTGTGGGTTCAAGTGCTACAAAGATAGAATTTATTAAGGCAACAACTGAGCAGCAAAGGATGAGGAAAGACATGTGGGGAGTGTCAGGCGGTGGTTAAAATTTCTAGAAGGCCAGGTATAAGAAGCAAAGGTCGAGTTGTCGATTAGAGGGGTGAGTTCCGCCAAAGTGGGAGAGTGGTGGATTTGTTTATGGGCTTTGTGCTAGGATGACTACGCACCTTGAGGAGAGTTTGGAACGACTTGGGAATTCTAGTGATTGATGATTGGGGTCTACGGATCTAATTTGAAGTATGGGCTATTATGCGGTAGGAGATTTGATATAACGGAAAGGAGCTACTTGAAATGAAGAAGGATACAACGTAACTTTGGATTGGAAGGATGTTGCCGCTCATTTAATTGATGTCCACGAGGGTGAATGGACTTGTGCAGCTAGAGAGTGAACTCGGATTCAGGATTTGTGGCTTGTATAGATGCGGGTTTCAAGGGATGTGATTCTGCCGGGTGTTTCGTCGAGAGGGTATTCATGTGCTAGAAGATTCATGGAGATGATTATATTCGGGGCCAAGTCAGAGCGGGTGGCTCTCAACAACGGTCCTATTTGATTCAAAAGGGCAAAGCGTGGTGCCTATTGATTTCGAGCCTACGGTTAAGAATCAAGCTTTGTAGCAGCTTATGAGAAGAGGCACTGAATGTTCTAGGATGTTTTGACTCGCAGTGTAGCATTTGGGAGGTATGAAATGGTTCGTGGGATTTGAGACAGCATGGTTGTTGATACCCAGTTTTTCCCTAAGTATTTTTATGTACTCAAAATATCCTCAAAATAGCATATACATGCATATATAAGCATTCCCAAGATTTTTGGTATTTTTCCTTATTTTAAATCAATTTATTGTCTATTTTTACAGTACAAAATCCAATAATTATTCCCAAAATTATCATTTTTTGTGAATAACTTATTTTATTCTCATATTTACACCAAATATAATTAAGGTAATTTTTTGTATATTTTTACAAATTTGTTTGGTATTTTTAAAGCTAATTGCATATAAAGGCAATTATAGCCTATTTTACGATTAATAGTGTTTTATAATTGTAAAATTAGTTCTAATATTTTTAAATTAATAAATATGTATTATTAATTGGTTCAGCGTCTTCAATTTCCTTTTAAAATCATTTTCACTATTTTTATAAAATAACAGGGGGAAACTGGCTATTTCAATTTTGGCCACATTTCATTTCAATTATAGCCTCAATTTCATTTTAATCTTAAACCCAATTGGCCCCAATCCTAATGCCCAATTGGGCCAGTCCAATTCCAATTTAACCCAATCCCTGACCCATTAAACTAAACCCGCCCGGGATCCCTTTAAATCCAGGCCGTTGATCCTTTTGATCAACGGCCACAAATAACCCTTTCCTTTTTAATTCCAAACGACCTAACCCTAACCCTCATTTCTCTCAGACAGCCTCCCCCAAACTCTCTCCTCCTCTCAAACGGTCCCTAGCACTCGAAACCCTAATCGCCTCCGCCGTCTTCTCCGAGCAATCTCATCGGAGTCCATGGCTTCTCCGGCCATGGACATCCTGTGCTTACCTTCATTTCCCCCAAACCGTGGTTGTTCGAGATTTCGAGGCCTGACCTCGATAAAGTCCGTTCAGATCCGTTGTAGATCTGTGGTTCTGCGGCTTCTCCGGCCATGTCCCGGTGTGTTCGAGCTTTAAGAGCCTAGCTATGGCTCAGATCTGTTCGAGACCAGACCCTTTCCACGCCTTCTCATTTCTAGGGTTTCTTAGAAACCCTAAACTATTCGAGGTTCTTTCTTTGTTTATTTGCCTAGATCTGTGTTGAACCTATGCTATATTTGACGTTTTGAGTGTTTTCGCCAAATTTCCTTTTCAAAATCGTTGGTTTTTTCAAAATTAGGGTTTCTGAAAGTCTTTCGATTCTTGTTGTTCTTTGTCTGTTTAGTATTTTTCCTCCTCTATTACGCATGTATTGTCTTTCTACTTTTATATGTATGCTCACATGATTAGTCTGTTTTTCTCACTCTTCTACCATGCATATTTACTACTGAGTTCCTTGATGTTTTGCTTTCCTGAACTATGTTCGTGTTCTTGTTAAGCATGTTTTCTTAAATGCCAAAGTTTTTCTGAGCATGTTCTTCATGCCTTAAAGTGGTTTCCTTTCTTTGATTGTTTCAAGCCCGCCATTGTATTTGCCTGATTCTCATGAGACTCCTTGAGTCTGTTCACTTGCCTTCTCGTTTCTGTGTTTGATTCGATGGGGAAACCCTAGAATTTGGGGGTTTTTCTTGGTAAATTGAATTAGGGTTCCACTTTGGGGACCCTGTACCTTCAGACTCACTATGAGTCTCTGGTTGAACTCGTATTCTTTTGTTCACGATTCTAAACACTTCAATATTAAACTCTTCTGTATGAATTGTTTGCTTTATAT
Source organism: Nicotiana attenuata (assembly GCF_001879085.1). Lineage (NCBI taxonomy): Eukaryota > Viridiplantae > Streptophyta > Magnoliopsida > Solanales > Solanaceae > Nicotiana > Nicotiana attenuata. Next base: position 1,856,416 of record NW_017670242.1, read on the forward strand.
GCAAGAAGCTCCTCTTCCAAGGTTTTTGGTGATTGCTTGATTGATTTTGGATCCCTTTGATAAGGTCTTGATTGATTGCCACTGATTTTCTTTGGTTAAGCCCTATTTACCTATTTCTGCTTTGGTTCATTCGATTTAAAATTAGTACATTGATTTTGTTAATTGTTTGATTGATTCCCTTTCTTTTCTCTTTACAAATCAAGTACTATTGAAACCTTTCCTTAAATATACCTCGTGTATTTTCCCTTCTTATGCTACTGTAAAGGATTTTATTCAAATTTCGTTTCCTTGTTTACACTTTTCCGTTTGAAATTAAATCCCTTGACTAAAGGGAGAATATTTGAGATTGATTTTTTTTAAAAGGGTTTTCTTACCTTTCTTGTTTGCTTCTCTACACTATAAAAGAGGCTACCCTTCTACACTTTTACACACGAACACAGAATACCATCTGAGTTCACAATTCCCTTTCACTCTCTCTTTCTAATACTCACACTGCTGTGGACTTTGCTCGCTTTCTTCTGCATTCTTTACTTCTATACCGGTATGTTTCAATTAGTTTATACGCCCCAAGAACAATGTGTTTAATTCTGTCCACATGTTTTCTAGCATATTATAACGTGTTTCCCCTTCTCTTACAGTCCAGCATTTAAATAATCTGTGTAGTTGTTTGTTTGCTGTGAATATGATGCTTTATGAATTCCCTTACCCCTTTTACCCCTTTGTATGTGAGTTTATTGTTCAGGGCATAGCAGCACCCCAATATTGCTGTCTATGATCCTGAACTGGGTTCATTGAACTCCTTAACTCAATCAATTCCCACTTCCCATTCTCCCCATTATGTGCTTGAGCCTTGACTTAGGTCTGATAGTGTCCTAATCACTATCCAGACCTTTGTCTGACCATCAAAAGGTCTGCTCCTAACTTGTTCATCTAGCAAGTGGTCAGGGGTGTGCCAGCCTACCTTATGGCTAGGTATGACCACCACCTGTCATGGCCCCCTAATTCCCTTTCACTTTGCACTTACTCTTAGCTATAAGTTCTGCCCCTCTCTTGCAAGCCATGCTTTGGGACCCCTGAGCTCCCTCTGAACTTGGATGCCTGAGGGCTGGCTATTCCACACTGCACCATCCTGTTCATAATGGCATCCTGGGTGTAAGCAATGCCTGGAATCCCTGAGGTTCCTTGAAACTTTGAAACACCCTGGATAATGAGAAGGCTTTGGAGATCTGGACCCCGGAGTTGGTTAAATACATATTATTGGACATTAAGATTGAATTAGGCTGCTTGGATCTAGCTGTTAGTTTTTGATGCATTTTTATTATTTCAGTTGATTCTTTGGGTTGTAATAACTTGTATAGAACTCGGGGAATCTAGTAAAAGGGTGTGGGAGGGGTTTTACTTTCTTGCATCAATAAAGGGTAGATATCATGACTTTAGGACTTAATTTTTTCACTAGAAATACTGCACATAAGATGGTTCGATGTTTCTGATTCAAGTCACCTAGATACCATGCCTATAGGGTTTAACGTTTAATTATGATATAAGTCATCTAGAAATCCTGCCTATAGGACCTTAACGTTCATGTAATCAGTGCATATAGAAATCATGCCTATAGGGAATGCATATGCATTAGGCAAACTGTAGGGTGATTAAATAATTACCTCTTCTCACCAGTTCTTAACAGACTTTTTAAATCAGATATAGATATCATAGGATTCCGCATCAAGTTCGTCCGATTCTTCTTAAGCAATAACAATCTGTTAACTGGTCTCTAATGTCTTAATGTTTTCAGCCTCAATCTTTTGACAAAACTCTTTTGAATCAGTATACATTTGAGTTCTTCAAATCAGCACCTCTTCTGAAATGGTTTCTTTCTAAAATTCTGCCTAAACATTTTCCAACTAAGTTTTGGTCTTCCTGAAATTGTCTTTAAAACAGTTCTGCAGTTTACTCTTTCCTTAAGTATTTCTGACTCTGGAACTCCTTTTATGGTTTATACTCATGATTCTCTTAAAACTTATTTCTAAATTGACTGCAGTCTGTACTTTCCGGCATTAGACTACTTTTCTAGAACCAGTACTTTCTAAATCACTCGCTTAAAATACCTTAAGTTCTGACAATTGGATCCAAGTTGCCTAATGTGGGCTTCCTGTCTAAACGTATGTATCGAACCAGTCCGCTCGCTGCTTAATTTTTAATTTTAAAGACTAAACCAGTATGTGTAAAGGCATGCTAAATTATATGTTATCTGATTTACGGGGTTTATTTGAGCCTTACCTGTTTGTCTGTTCATTCCCCCTACTTGTTACTTGTTTTTGAATGTCGATTAGAATTTTTGTCCTTTTGAACTCCATAAAGGCCCCCATCCCTTTCTTCCCCTTTTAGGATTAGAAGTCCTAATGCCCCGGGACTGATAGCTTGGGACGTGTAATAGCATGCAATAGGCAAACGATACCATTCCGCGCTCCAATACCTTAACGGGGTGGGAAAGGGTAGACATGGAGATGATGATTACACGATAACACTATGCGTACAATTGAGTACCAGTGTTGTGCGAATGATCCATGTAATATATAAACCTAGGACCCCCCTCCCTCTTTATTAGTTTAACAATTTTCTGAATCTTAAAAAGCTGTTGTACTTTCGACTTCTGTTTTTCACATAATTTCAGATTGTTCGCACTAAGTACTTGACTTGTTCCTACTTACACTTTTAACTAAACCGCTCCTTCCCTAAAATTCAGCACTTTTCTTTTAACCTTTTGTGCTCCTTATTTGTAATAGTTTTCTCGTATTTGCAATGCTTGCTTGTTTACTTGTTTGTTTGCATTCAAAGTCACAATTGTAGCATGGCCGGGAACCACACTAGTGGATCTTGAGGGGTGCCTAACACCTTCCCCTCGAGATAATTTCTAGCCCTTACCCAAACTCTGGTTCTTCATCTCAAATTCTTCCTTAAAGTGTCCTAATGCACTATAATCATTAGGTGGCGACTCTTCAAACTAAAAAACCCAATTCTCGCAAGGGAATAGAGTTGTCCTCCCGAATGTCGTATACCCGATTCCGAACTCCGTTTTGGAAGAAAAAGGGGGCGTCGACAGCATGGCGACTCTGCTGGGGAATTCTTTAGGCTTTTACCATTACATGCTATATGTGGCTTTATTGCTTTCTTTATTGCTTTTGTTTAATACCTTTATTTGAAACTGACTTGTTTCTTTTGTTTCTTTTTCTTTAACTACTGCTTTCCGTCAACACTGTTGTAATTTTTTTTTTGTGAGCAATCATTGTAAACTTTATTGTATGAACGTGAAAATACATGTCAATATGTTTCATTCTTGTAAATTGCATCTTCAACATCATATTCCACTCGTGCCAAACAAATACTATAGCAACGTTTATAATGAGTAGTTGCGCACTTCTAATACTATCATCCCCTAAATTTGGCAAAGGCATATTTGCGGTAAAACTAGTCGATCAGCGGTGCAGTCGACGGTTCTGTGCCTTTCCCTCTTGAGTTGTCCGCTCAAGGGTACCGGTCTAATACCCAATAGAAACCTCATTCTGATTAAATTGTACATGCATCACTGTCAAACCTAGTCGAGTCAGTTATGTTGTCCACATAATGACTCTTTAAGATAGCCTTATCCAAAGTCCCCTGGGACCCAAACGGACAACACCATACTCTGTGTATTTATTTGGAGAACTAAATGCTGTTTATGCCAATTATTGATTTAAATAGTCGAGTCCGGCGGAGGTGAGGGACTAACACTTTGTTTTGCAGAAAATGAGGCACGAAGTCCCCAGATTCGGCATGGTAACCAACATTCACCCAAGGTTGCTAAGCTGGTGGGAGGACCTTCACTGCCAGAATGTCGAGGGAAGCGAAGGGGGACACTTGGCTAGAGCTTACTTGTTGTTGGGACTGCGTGAGCTGGTGAAGCTGTTCGATGGAGCAAAAGATGCCGAGTCTGGGGAAGGTCCCTCTGGGACCAAGTAGTTAGGAGTCGTTTATTCTTTATTTTTAATAATGTAATAAGGCCAATGGCCAATAGTGACATTTCGTTTTCCGTTATTTAGAGTCGTTTTTATCAATAAAATGAGGCATTTAGCATTATAAGTTCTCCAAAACTATTTGTCGCTAGGCCTACCTCAGGCACAACGAGGCACCCAAAATTAGGACGCGATTTATATTCTCGCACAATGTGTTTAAATACTGCAACATTTTTTCTCAAAACCCGCACTAACTTGTTACCTTTTTTGTTTTTCTTTTATTTCTTATTCCCCTCCCCAAAGGTTAGTTCGTGCATTCTGGCACCATCAGCATACTCCACAAGATCCAAGGGCCCTCCACCGCCTCCTCCTCCAAGTCCTGTCCGGAACAAGAACAAAGGAAAAATGGAAAACACAAGTGCTAGAAAGGAGATTGAAAGAGAGGAAACTTCTCAGGGTACCCCAATTGCTAAGGGAACTGCTGCTCATCTTGAACAAAAATTGCTGAAATTCCAGGAAGATTTGGACCAAGTTCGGAACTTGGCAAGCCTATCATTCTCTCTTGCTGCTCCTGATGCCAACACCCAGAATCCCGCACCTCCACAAAACACCCTGCAACCACAAATACAGCCTGCTCATAACACATGCAACAACACTCCATTGCTCATTCCCGAGCCACCAAACACCATAAACGACCACCTCCATAACACTCCTATCTTTGTGGAAAATGTACCTCACTACACCCAACCGATCTCAAATGCACCTGAGTCTGATGACAAAGACTCCCTCATCAGGAACTTGGCAGCCGAGCTCAAGAAGTTAACCAGTCGGGTCCAGGGTGTCGAAGGTAGCAAAGGCATTGAGGGGCTGAACTATGAAGACTTGTGCATTCAACCAGATGTTGAACTTCCGAAGGGGTACAAACCTCCCAAGTTCGAAATGTTTGATGGATCCGGAGATCCCAGAGTTCACCTGAGGACCTATTGCGACAAGTTAGTTGGGGTTGGAAGAGATGAGAAAATCCGCATGAAGCTCTTCATGAGGAGCTTGAAGGGAGATGCACTATCCTGGTATATCAGTCAGGACCCCAGGAAATGGACGAGTTGGGTAAGCACGGCATCTGACTTCATGGATATATTCCGGTTCAATACCGAGAACGCCCCGGATGTGTTCTACATACAGAATTTGAAGAAGAAGCCCACCGAAACATTCCGCGAGTACGCTACTCGTTGGAGGTCAGAAGCTGCCATGGTCAGGCCGACCCTGGAAGAAGAACAAATGAATAGGTTCTTCGTCCGGGCTCAGGATCCCTGACTTGTTCCTACTTACACTTTTTAACTAAACCGCTCCTTCCCTAAATTCCAGCACTTTTCTTTTAACGCTTTTGTGCTCCTATTTGTAATAGTTTTCTCTCGTATTTGCAAGTACTATTGAAACCTTTCCTTAAATATACCTCGTGTATTTTCCCTTCTTATGCTACTGTGAAGGATTTTATTCAAATTTCCTTTCCTTGTTTACACTTTTCCGTTTGAAATTAATCCCTTGACTAAAGGGAGAATATTTGAGACTGATTTTTTAAAAGGGTTTTCTTACCTTTCTTGTTTGCTTCTCTACACTATAAAAGAGGCTACCCTTCTACACTTTTACACACGAACACAGAATACCATCTGAGTTCACAATTCCCTTTCACTCTCTCTTTCTGATACTCACACTGCTGTGGACTTTGCTCGCTTTCTTCTGCATTCTTTACTTCTATACCGGTATGTTTCAATTAGTTTATATGCCCCAAGAACAATGTGTTTAATTTTGTCCACATGTTTTCTAGCATATTATAACGTGTTTCCCCTTCTCTTACAGTCCAGCATTTAAATAATCTGTGCAGTTGTTTGTTTGTTGTGAATATGATGCTTTATGAATTCCCTTACCCCTTTTACCCCTTTGTATGTGAGTTTATTGTTCAGGGCATAGCAGCACCCCAATATTAATGTCTATGATCCTGAACTGGGTTCATTGAACTCCTTAACTCAATCAATTCCCACTTCCCATTCTCCCCACTATGTGCTTGAGCCTTGACTTAGGTCTGATAGTGTCCTAATCACTATCCAGACCTTTGTCTGACCATCAAAAGGTCTGCTCCTAACTTGTTCATCTAGCAAGTAGTCAGGGCTGTGCCAGCCTACCTTATGGCTAGGTATGACCACCACTTGTCATGGCCCCCTTAATTCCCTTTCACTTTGCACTTACTCCTAGCTATAAGTTCTGCCCCCCCCCCTTGCAAGCCATGCTTTGGGACCCCTGAGCTCCCTCTGAACTTGGATGCCTGAGGACTAGCTATTCCACACTGCACCATCCTTTTCATAATTGCATCCTGGGTGTAAGCAATGCCTGGAATCCCTGAGGTTCCTTGAAACTTTGAAACACCCTGGATAATGAGAAGGCTTTGGAGATCTGGACCCCGGAGTTGGTTAAATACATATTATTGGACATTAAGATTGAATCAGGCTGCTTGGATCTAGCTGTTAGTTTTTGATGTATTTCTATTATTTCAGTTGATTCATTGGGTTGTAATAACTTGTATAGAACTCGGGGAATCTAGTAAAAGGATGTGGGAGGGGGTTTTACTTTCTTGCATCAATAAAGGGTAGATATCTTGACTTTAGGACTTTAATTTTTTCACTAGAAATACCGTACATAAGATGGATCGATGTTTCTGATTCAAGTCACCTAGATACCATGCCTATAGGTTTTAACGTTTAATTATGATATAAGTCATCTAGAGATCCTGCCTATAGGACCTTAAAGTTCATGTAATTAGTACATATAGAAATCATGCCTATAGGGAATGCATATGCATTAGGCAAACTGTAGGGTAATTAAATAATTACCTCTTCTTACCAGTTCTTCACAGACTTTTTTAATTAGATATAGATATCATAGGATTCCGCATCAAGTTCGTCTGATTCTTCTTAAGCAATAACAATCTGTTAACTGGTCTCTAATGTCTTAATGTTTTCAGCCTCAATCTTTTGACAAAAACTCTTTTGAATGAGTATACATTTGAGTCCTTCAAATCAGCACCTCTTCTGAAATGGTTTCTTTCTAAAATTCTGCCTAAACATTTTCCAACTAAGTTTTGGTCTTCCTGAAATTGTCTTTAAAACAGTTCTGCAGTTTACTCTTTCCTTAAGTATTTCTGACTCTGGAACTCCTTTTATGGTTTATACTCATGATTCTCTTAAAACTTATTTCTAAACTGACTACAATCTGTACTTTCCGGCATTAGACTACTTTACTAGAACCAGTACATTCTAAGTCACTCGCTTAAAATACCTTAAGTTCTGACAATTGGATCTAAGTTGCCTAATGTGGGCTTCTTGTCTAAACGTATGTATCGAACCAGTCCGCTCGCTGCTTAATTTTTAATTTTAAAGACTAAACCAGTATGTGTAAAGGCATGCTAAACTATATGTTATCTGATTTACGGGGTTTATGTGAGCCTTACCTGTTTGTCTGTTCATTCCCCCTACTTGTTACTTGTTTTTGAATGTCGATTAGAATTTTTGTCCTTTAAACTCCATAAAGGCCCCCCATCGCTTTCTTCCCCTTTTTGGATTAGAATTCCTAATGCCCCGGGACTGATAGCTTGGGACGGGTAATAGCATGCAATAGGCAAACGATACCATTCCACGCTCCAATACCTTAACGGGGTGGGAAAGGGTAGACATGGAGATGATGATTACACGATAACACTATGCGTACAATTGAGTAGCAGTGTTGTGCGAATGATCCATGTAATATATAAACCTAGGACCCCCTCCCTCTTTATTAGTTTAATAATTTTCTGAATGTTAAAAAGCTGTTGCACTTTCGACTTCTGTTTTTCACATAATTTTCAGATTGTTCGCACTAAGTACTTGACTTCTTCCTACTTACACTTTTTACTAAACCGCTCCTTCCCTAAAATTCAGCACTTTTTTTAACCTTTTTTGCTCCTTATTTGTAATAGTTTTCTCGTTTTTGCAATGCTTGCTTGTTTACTTGTTTGTTTGCATTCAAAGTCACAATTGTAGCATGGCCGGGAACCACACTAGTGGATCTTGAGGGGTGCCTAACACCTTCCCCTCGAGATAATTTCTAGCCCTTACCCAAACTCTGGTTCTTCATCTCAAATTCTTCCTTAAAGTGTCCTAATGTACTATAATCATTAGGTGGCGACTCTTCAAACAAAAAAACCCAATTCTCGCAAGGGAATAGAGTTGTCCTCCCGAATGTCGTATACCCGATTCCGAACTCCGTTTTGGAAGAAAAAGGGGGCGTCGACAACGGTCTCGTGATTCAAGGTCACTCGGGATGAGTGCGGATGGAGTGTGTTATGTGTTGAATGGAGTTATTATTATTTCTAAGGCAATCAAGAATTAATTTGGAAGAAGATAGATTGGTTAGCCATAGTTGAATTGGCATATTGGTTGTAGTGATCATTTCCTTCAACATGATCAAGTTATGCAAGTGATTTGTGACGGCACGTGTGAGGTTTGTCAATCGCCGTAATTGATGTTATTCATAAGTATTCCACTGTTATGGCCTGTCATGTATAGGCGGATCCCGGAAGGGGCTATGGTGGCTTAGACCACTACTTAGAGATTTGCACATTCTACGGTTATGAGAATTCACCTGTGTTGCTATGGTTCTCCTGAAGTGAGTTAAGTGAAAAGTTTTATACGATGAAGTGTTAATCTATTAGTGGTTACGGAGTTATGATGAGAATCGTGTTCTATCATATATTGGCATGTTGGTGCAGTGTGTGATATGGAATTTGAAGTGAGGATCAAGGTTGCAGTTCGGTGTTGACAGGGATGTCGTGAGCTCGGATGAGCAATAAAGGAATTTCGATGTTTAAAGTAAGTGGGTATCGTCTTCGGCGTCACCTGAGATCAGTTTTTTGTGAAAAAGACCTTGCATCCTGGTTATGAAATCTTGAACGCTTCTCAGCATTAGTGCGGCTGGTGGTATGGATACGCATTTCTGTTGTCTCTTACGGAAGGTCGTGGGAGCGTGCCCCACAGTAAGATTGTACAAGTGTGGCATGTAGTCACTAGATTGATTGAAGATTTAAACCAAGTATGAAGACGGTGGTGATATCATTAATTTGAGAATTTATTCTTGGAGGGCACTCGACTTATTGGGTTGTGGACCGTGGAGGATTGCCCGGTTATGATTATCGTTCTCCTGTGTTATGAGAAAAAGGGGGTTATTATGGACCTTCAAAAGGTTATTAGCCTAGTTCAGTGTGATCAGAATCAGCTTGAGGTATGTGGATGGATCTAAATGTGAATATGGGCTCTATATCAGGCCAGATGTGTTTATTTCAGCAATGCGCTCCTTTGGACAAGTAGTCGGGGTACTATTTCGTCGTCAGCTATTTCATCAAATGATATATTGCGCCGTATGAGTTGTGAGATGGCTTGATGAATTTCTTATGTGTTGAGGTTCCGCTTAGAGATGATGTTATATGAGCAGGATGGCTCTTGAGATTCAGACCGTATATCGCACCTCAGTTGTGTTTGAGTTTTGTAGCCTATGGCACAATATGTCTCCCCAGGGATGGTATTATGCACTTAGCGTGCTTGTGACCGATATTCGGAATTTTGTTATAATGAGCAGTTTAGCTCGATGTATATCTCCTTACGTGAATTCTATGTGTGGATCGGGTGGCACGTCGCCATGGGTATGTTATTTGAATCGGGTTGCACGCTGCAACAGTGTGATGTTGAGTACAGTTTTCTATATGCGATTTTTGTATGCTTTGCTTCCTATTTTCTAAGGAAAGTTCATATTAGTGCGTGAGTTGAGTAGTTCCTTCTAGAGTTCGTTTTCCTTTTGTCATGTTCGAGTTCATAGCCTACTGGCACATTGTGGCATCATATGAGACTTTTGATCATGTCCGGGGCGGCTTATTGCCTGAGCGGTTCGTACTAGGTGAGACAAGATCATTGGATTTAGGATCAGTACAATCTGATTATATGAAGTATATTAAGGAGCTAAGACCGTTATTTGGTTCAGAATGAGGTGATGGTTCTTACCAGGAGTATAGACCCAATGATTTGTTGATTCGGCAGTTGGGTATGAATTTCTACACACCTATTCCGTCTTGGCGGTATTGTAAGAGTTTTGTAAGAGTTAGAGCAAGACCTATGTAGGTCATGAGGTGCAATGGGAGCATCAGATTCGTGGAATATCGACTAATTTGATCAGAGAATGTTATTGTGGTCCTGTGAGTAAAGTGACGCAAGGTGTGAATTAAACTAAGATATGTAGTCATGTTTTGGTGTTGCGGGTAGTTATTGATACGGTGGGCGTATGTTGGAACAGGCCTGGCAGAGAATTCTGGATGTAGGAATTGGGCTCTAAGGCTTATTTGCTTAGGTGAAAAAGGATATCTTCAGATTGATCGAGCTAGGGTACCCAGCTGAGTTGTGGTAGCATGGGTAGGTGCTCGAGGTGTTAAACCGTGATTTCGGACAACCCCAACATAGTTCTTAGCACGTTCGAGGACGAACGTATGTTTATGTGGGAGAGAATGTAACGACCCGACCGGTCGTCTTGAGATCTAGCGCGTCGCTCAGAAGTTTGGGGCCATGAGCAGCTTCACTTTAGGTATGTCTCTATGCTCGTTCGAGGATGAACGAATGTTTAAGTGTAGGAGGATGTGAAGACCCGGCCGGTCGTCTTAAGAATTTACGCCCCGATCCCCTATTAACTGTTTTCCCCAAGTCTATTTCTGCTATTTTGATTTGCCGGAATGTTTGGTATTGAGTTTCGGAGAGTTTTGAGACACTTAGTCCCTAAATGAAAGCTTAAGTGTTGGAAAGTTGACCGTAGACGGAACAGTGTGAAGACAACCTCGGAATGGAAACCTGATGGTTCCGTTAGCTCCGTTGAGTGATTTCAGGTTTAGGGGCGTGGTCGGATTGTGTTTTGGAGGTCCGTAGCTAATTTAGGCTTGAAATGCCGAAAAGTTGAATTTTGGAAGTTTCCGGTTCAATAGTGAGATTTTGATCCGAGGGTCGGAATGGAATTCCGAGAGTTGTACTAGTTCCATTATGTCATTTGGGATGTGCGTGCAAAATTTCAGGTCATTCAGACGAGGTTTGGTAGACTTTTTGATCGAAAATGTGTTTTAGAGTTTTTGGGATTCCTAAGCTTGAATCCGTTGAAAAATGGGTGTTTTGATGTTGTTTTTAGCGTTCCGAAGGTTGGAACAAGTTTGAATGATGTTTTAGGATTGGTTGGCAGGTTTGGTTGAGGTCCCCGGGGCCTCGGGTGTGTTTCGGATGCTCAACGGGTCATTTTTGGAACTTGTTGAATTGCAGAAAATCTGGTACCTGGTTTCCTTCATCACGTTCGCGACCTTTCCTCCGCGTTCGCGTAGAGTAATTCCGGAGGGTGATCAAATTGTTCTTCGCGATCGCATTGATTGGTTCGCAATCGCGGAAGTTTGTTCTTTCCTTCTTCGCGTTCGCGTTCGCGTTCCCTCTTCCGCGTTCGCATAGTAGAATTGGAGCTGGTGGTTCAGTGACCCTTTTAACCTTCGCGATCGCATGGCCTTGTTTGCGAACGCGTAAGCCTCTCCTTTTCCTCTTCTGCGATCGCGTACATCCTGTCGCGTTCGCATAGACCAATTCAAGGACCTTAAATTTTTCCTCTTCGCGATTGCAGGCCTCCTTTCGCGATCGCGATGCACAAAATATCTGGGCAGATTTCTTAAAATCCCAATTCGAGGGTTTATGCCTATTTTCACATTTTCGAATTTGGGAGCTCGGGAGGGGCGATTTTGGAAGACTTTTGCACCTGGGTAACTTGGGTAAGTGACCTCTACCTAACTTAGATCAATTTCCATGATTCCTAACTTAAATCTAGCCTTTAAATTTCGAATTTGGTGGAAAAATTTGGGAAAAATTTGATAAACTTCATAGGCCGAATTATTGGGTTTTGATTGGGTTTTTGACATCCGATTTGAGAGATTCTTATATGAATACACTCGTGTGAGTGTGGGGATTCCGAAAATGTAAATTTTACCCGATTCCGAGACGTGGGCCTGAGGGGCATTTTGGTCATATTATATAATTTCGTGTATTAGCTTAGAATTTAATGGTAGAATCAGTTACTTGAAGTATTATTTACATTATGCAATTGAATTGAATAGATTTGGGCCATTTGGAGTCGAGTACTCGTGGCAAGAACGTGGTCTCGGGTTGATTTTGAGCCGGTTCGAGGTAAGTGGCTTGTCTAACCTTGTGGGGGGGGGACCTTTCCCTTAGGATTGGTATTGTGGTAATTGATATGCCTTGTACGTGAGGTGACGAGTGCGTACTTGTGCTAATTGTTGAAAATCCTATTTTTCATTAAAATTAGCCTTGATTGTATTTTCCTTTCTTATTTACATTACATGGAATTTAAGCCTGCTGTTAGCTTAGGAAAGCATGTCTAATTGACTTAATTGATTTACTTGCTCAAAATTCCTTATTTGGATTATGTGCAACATGCTAGGCTAGAAATACCTGCTTTACCATGATATGGAATTTGAATTTAATTGTGTATTCTTCGTGTTGTTACGGTGTGTTTACTTTGGGACTACGGGACGGTATCCTGGGAGATTCCCCCCCCCCCCTTTATGTTTACTTTGGGACTACGGATTATATTCCGGGAGATCCCCCTGCATATATATTGATTTGGACTATAGTGCGGGATACCAAGAGATCCCCGGCACATATAATCGGGATACCAAGAGATCCCTAGTATATAATGAGGATACCAAGAGATCCTCGGGATACCAAGAGATCCCTAGTATATAATAAGGATACCAAGAGATCCTCGGGATACCAAGAGATCCCTAGCATATATTGAGGATACCAAGAGATCCTCGGGATACCAAGAGATCCCTGGTACAGATTGAGGATACCAAGAGATCCTCGGGATACTGAGAGATCCCCGGTTATTATCTTTGTGATCGTTTTAGCCTCTGTTTCGGTTATTGCATTCCTTACTTTCTCGTATTAAATTCTTATTGTTAGCTTGCAACTGAATTGCTTATCTTATCCTGTCATACCTTATATCTTATTTTTATCTCAGTAGGGCCCTGACCTTCCTCGTCACTACTCAACCGAGGTTATGATTGGCACTTACTGACTATCGTTGTGGTGTACTCATGCCCTTTCTGTGCATGTTTTTCATGTGCAGATCCAGGTACTTTCACTCAGTCTTATCATTCCTGAGGCGAGGCGACTGCTCTAGTGACTTCGAGGTATATCGGCAGCATCCGCAGACCGAGGAGCCTCTTTCTATTCCTGCATTAGTATTTAGCCCTTCTGCATTTTTTATTCTTGTTAGACATTCCGGAGTTAGAGCTATGTAGTATATCTTAGCTTGTGATTCATGGGTTCCTGGGTTTTGGGAAGTGTTGTTAGTTCGAGAAGTTGTATTGTATATGCCAGGTGGCATTTTAAATACTGTTTCATTCTGTTAGTTTGGGTTCTAATTATTTCTTCCGCAAGTTTTGTTTATTTTCCAAATTGTTAGGCTTACCTAGTCGTAGAGACTAGGTGCCATCACGACAGTTCACGGAGGGCGAACTGGGGGCGTGACAAAAATATAAGGATAATGTTGAAAAAATGCAAGCAAAATCCAAAAAATATTTCTTTCCAATTCCTCCGATTTACTTAATTGGTGCTATTTTAAATTCTTCTATTAAGATATCTGATTGTCACCAATTAATCAATGCCTTATATACTTATATGGAGATTGGACCAACTAAAACCCCTGATATATATGTTTTTATGAACAAGCTAAATGATTATTTACAACAATTATATAATTATTATGCAAATATATTTGATGATGCTACTCTTAATGTAGGCAATGTTAATACCATTATGCATTGTACCACTTCTACTATTATGGATGATGATGAAGGCCTTGATAGTTTTAATATTTTTTCTACATTTTCTAACACTCAAACCAGTAGCAGGAATATTGATGAACTTCAATTCTAATTGCAAAAGCAAAAAGAGCCTCGCACAAAGGAATTTTCACCGTCGGGGTGGTGGCATGAGAATGAAAAGCAATTTCCTGTTCTATCGGCTATGGCTCGGGACGTGCTGAATGTGCCAATTTCAACTGTTGTATCAAAGAGTGCATTTAATCAAATAAAACAACAACTTGGATGCCCGCCACTCATTGCGAAACAATGCTTTGGAAGTTTTAGTATGTTTCAGAGATTGAATTAGATCCGAACGAAGAAATCAGGGATGTGAAGATGTTGATAGCCTAGAAGATGAGGAACTTGGAGATATATTAACACATGGTAACCCATATGAATTTAACACTCCAGAAGACGACCAAGAAATTCATATTGATTATGAAGAACTTACTAAGGCAATGCAAAACCTTTGAATTTACTCTTTTTTTGTTAATTTACTTGTTGTTAAATGTAAACTTCAATTTGTAAGTTTAAATTTTGAAATAAAAAAGCACTTGCAATTTATAAGTGCAATTTTTTTCCATCTTCATTGTATTCTGTATATTTTACTTTATATTAAGATAAATTACAATAGTTATAAAATAACACTAACCTGGCCCGACCCGGCCCCTTGGACCCGTAACCCTTAAGGTTCATTTATTACCCAGATGGACCCGGACCTGTTAAGCCCGGTTTAGACTAACCCGTAACCGGCCCGGATTGGAAACCAGTCGGTTTTTTTTCCCAACCCGGACCGGCCACCCATTAAACACCCTTAGTAACTATTGACCACCATGGCTGCCCAAAAAAAAATTCGGTACCGGTAGTAAACCTCATATCAATTAAAACCTCGTTCAAAACCTTTATACACTGCCGATGATGAAAGAAACATGCATAATCTCTTAACCACTCATCTGATCAATAAGCCAAGAAGCTCACTCGTTTGACCAGGGCCATTGTCCAAATCCTTAACAGAAATATAGTATCATTCTTCCAAACATTCCTTATCCCAATACGATATTGCAAATCTCAGGTCTGGAAACCTCATCCCAGCCAATACAAGTAGCCCAACCCACAAGTCTCACCAAAACTATATGGAGCCCTACACAACGCGGTTTCGTACACTAAACAAGTAATAATTCATACATGATAGATAATGGTAAGAAAGTTAAATAAGAAGGATACTAAGCAAGTTAAGCAGGCAGGGTAATTTTAACATTTTCTCATGAACTATTTTCAACAAGGTGAAAGCAAACACGCAAGATAAGCATAAGGAGTTACATTTCATCATAGTACCGTTGTGGCGTGCAATCCGATCTCGTCATAACAATTCATATAGGGTACCCATCAGGCCATAATACTCGACTCACTAATCACACGTGCGTCAACATCAAGCACGATAAATTGCACGAAATATAGCTTTGGGAAGATGATTAGGCACAAACAATGCTGAGAAAGACAAGTATAACTATGGTGCAATAAGCAAGTCAACATCACGAGGGCCATCTTGTCCATAACACCATAAGGCCTAAACGGAATTACAATATGCGTGCGAAGAACCATATAACCCTCATAACCCATCATATCATAGGAGAGGAACACATAACATAACCAAGGAAGGAATAACATCTATTCCACCCAATGATGTACCTGTGGTAACAGTTGCGCATGAGCAAGCAAATCCGATCTGATATATAATACACATTCTCATTAGGCTCACAAATAATCCCCAAACCAAATTCCGATCATTCCCAAAATAGGTAATTAGCCATCCAAAATCCATAACAACCTTTCCATAAAACCTACCATCAGTCATCTAATCCCCAACACTTCTTCACTTTTGCAATCAAGGAATAGTCTGCCAACGAGAACGCCTAGTTCTGAACCTCACGAATACCAGAATATTCATATCCGATCTCAACATCGCTATTCAAAAGGCCGATACGTCACTCGCAGTCCATCATTTTACAGAAAATACCCACACGTCAAAACGTAATGAACCTGCCAACATGCACTCTCACCTCCGATAATATCAAATAGTGCCCACATCCTCTTAAACATCTGGAATCATCCGTGACATCAAGAACTCGTATACTTCCCTTCAAAACTTAATCCCAATCTTGAACCTGCATCTTTCGACCTACCAAAACACCGCCACTAACATGCTAACTTGTGAAAATACAAAAATCTCATAATCAACTCTGAACCACAAGAAATTGAACATCTTATCAACCGCGAACCTTACATTTAGCTCAATCTAGGATAACATCACCACACGCAAATAGCTTATATACATTAGCAAAAATCAACTCCGGGCGTGTCCATAACCATGGTAAATTCTTTGGAACTCATAAATATATGATCGAGTCGTCATAACTGATTGCCTCTAACTCAACCGAATCACCTAAACTGCCAACTCGTAAGTAACTTAATTTTATATGCATCGCTCTAAAGGAACCTTTTGGGAATCCAAAGACATTTCTTGCATCTCTCTAATATTTCCATGTAGAATAATTCTTGACATAGTAATACCGTAGATTCGGTTACCATTTGATACTGATCTTAAGCCTTACCCATACAAAAATTCAAAAATCCTTAAATGCTATTTATGATCTAGAACTCGTCCCAACCTTCTTGAACCACTCACCTTACTCTGATCTTCAATACACAATTAATACGCGCCGAGCAACCCGCGCTTTTCCATCACATGACTATTCAAAGAAACAACCAAGCAACCTCTCAGCCCGAAAACTGATACAAAACATGATCCTACAATTCAATCGTCATTAGCAGACTCCCCTACTTAGCTTGAAGCCATGGAACACATCATCGGTAATCCAAAGTACCACATCTTCATAGCATGCCCCGATCTCGTATGGCTATTTAGCTGAATACTTCAAAAATGCATACAATACTGGTCATAGAACACCCCGAAGACTCTGCAAAGCGCTTACCCATCCTTGCAATAGTCAAACAACTTCCCCAAATGCTCTGAAATGACAATACACATTTTCCACCGAATGGAAACCTCATACGAAACATATGATCCAAACTCATCACACAGGAGATAACCCGCCGGTTGTACTCAAATCAACAACTTACCATGAACCCACCATAATCAGAACAACTAGGCCACTAGCCCACCTTTCAAAGTTCGTGCTTACCAACCAGATATAAGAGCCCATCTCGTATCACAAATGAACTACTAAAAGATTTAATATTGCAGCGGATCCCGAGACTAGACAATGTATCGCGATGATAATCAAGAATCCATAGCCCTTCGTAATCTATTTACAGCATCACAACTCGTCGGCGCCAAAAATTGATCTTATCCAAGTCACACCTTTATTTGAGGTTATGAAACGATCAATGCAATAATAATACCCAACTGAAAGTCGGGATCGAATTCCACATGGAGCTATATCAATGTGATTTAGGAGTATATATAATGGCGAATGAGCTTGAACTATCTTAGATTATACATCCAAAAAATTGATTGATTCTAATGCTAAGTTAAACTAAGATTGCAAGATAAATAATTGAAACTAAGAAATTGTGTTTTTGTTGTTGTTTTCAAATAATGTAAAAAGCCTAGGGATGTGACCGTGACCTAGCTGTTCGCCTAATAGGATAAATACTTTTATGCTATTTTGCTGAATAAGGTGTATTATAGCTCACAACACTACGTTTCCCACTCAATACCTCTCGGTCAGAGAATGGTTTTGCCCAATTTAACTTTCTCAAGACCAAATGGATGTCTACCAAAACGGTTGAAAAGAGCTCAAGTCGGGTTGTTGCTATCTCTAGGTTGAACCCTTTAATCGGGTTAATCAATCTCTCAATTGACCCAATTCCTTGTTAGCTAGGTTAACCTAGACTAGATCTTTCTTTCTCAAGAAGAGACTAAGTCAAATAGGCATAAATCAATATTTTCAACTATTAATTTCACAAATAAATCATGAACGTAGCTAAATAACAAACACTCATTCATAAACAAGCATAACATTAATCACCCATAAGGTTTACCCACTAAGGTTGGGTCAGAACCCTAGTTAAGAATCTAGATACTCATAATGGGTATAGAAGAAAACAAGGAGGAAAATATAATAAAACTCACATTGGAAGATTAAAATATAAAAACCCAATGTTAAATCACCACAATGTTAAACCCAATGTTATATGATATGGTGCAACAGCTCACACTAAGGTTATTACATACTGAATCTCAGCTGGAGCTCATTCTCACACTAGTGTATGCTAAATGTGATGCTATACAAATGATTAAATTTAGGGATTCATTATATGACATGGCTACAAATATGACCGTCCCATGGCTGGTTGGTGGAGATTTTAATGTAATCTGGGATGAGGAAGAAAATTTTGGAGGTCTAATAATGTCCATAAATGAGGTGGATGATTTCAGATATTTTATTGATACGTGAAATCTTTTTGATTTGGGCTTCAAGGGTAGCATAGATACATGGTGGAATGGGCGTGCGGAAGATGATTGCATATTCAAAAGGCTTGATCATTGCGTTGCTAACATGGAAGTCCAACAAACTTTTTCAAGTTTTGAGGTTACTCACCTATCTAAGATTGGGTCTGACCATTGCCCAATGATGTTGAAATGTGATCTTTAGGCAAATCCAGTGAAGAAATCATTTAGGTTCCTCAATTTTTGGGTGAAAAATGAATCATTTAAAGATGTGGTGCGTGAAAATTGGCATGCTGATTTTATCCTCTTCAATTACAAGCTAAAGAAGTTGAAGAAGGAACTGTCAAATTGGAGCAAAGCTACTTATGGAGATATTTTTCAGTGGATAGCAAGTCTAGAAGAAGTTGTTATGGTTCATGAAGCCCAATTTGAAGTACATCCAATACAACTGAATCGAGAAAGACTAAAAAGAGTTCAGGTAGAATTAACTAGATTCCTTGCTTTGGAGGAGGAATTTTAGATACAAAAAATCAGTAGTACTGGATAGGAACACTAAGTTCTTTCATGCACAAGTTAATTGTAGAAGGAAGATATTGCAGCTTAAGAGGATTTAAATTAGGGTTGGATACTGGATAGAAGAAGATGATGAGATTTCTGCAGAAGCTGTCCAGTTTTTCACAGATAGTTCAGTGGAACAATTGTTCCTACTGCATTTGGAATACTTGATCATGTGCCTACATTAGTGAATTTAGAGCAGAATTTGGAGTTGATCAGACATCCCACAAAAGAAGAGGTCAAACATGCTGGTTTTGGCCTTAATGGAGAAAGTGCAGGGGGACCAGATGGTTTGACAGGCTGCTTTTATCATGCTTTTTCGGACATAATTAGAGAAGAAATCTTTGATATGGTGAGAGCCTTTCTTAATGGTCAAGAGCTTCCTAAGTGTGTTACTCACACTAACCTGGTTCTACTACCAAAGAAGAATGAAGTGACAATATTTTCAGACATAAGACCCATAAGCCATAGCAATTTCACTAATAAAATCATCTCAAGGGTGATCACTGAGAGGTTAGTAGGGTTGCTTCCTAATATTGTCTAAGAAGAGCAGGCAGGGTTTGTGAAAGGGAGAAGCATAGTTGAAAATTTGATATTAACACAGGAGATCATTAACCTTCCCAACAATGTCATAAACAAGTTACAGAAGATGTTTGCACAATTCTTCTGGAGCAGTACCATTGGTGGTAGTAGTAGGCATTGGTCTTCTTGGAATACACTATGCATGCCATGTGAAGAGGGCGAAATTGGATTTAGATCTCTTCATGATGTATCTGAAGCTCTTTTTTCCACGTCATGGTGGAATTTTAGAACAAATCAAGTCTTTGGAGTGCATTTATGAGCCAAAAATATTGTAAGAAGCTTAATGCAGTGATTGTACCATGGAGGAGGTGTGGATCACATATATAGAGGAAAATGTTGGAATGCAGAGATCTAAGTGAACATCAAATCACCTGGTCTCCAAAGATGGGATCCTCACTCTTCTAGTTTGATGAGTGGACGTGGTTAGGAGCTTTATACTTCCTCGTTCCTCAAGATTTTAGGATAGATGAATCAGTTCATAATGCATATATGTGGTGGAGAAAGGTACTAGGGATGTGGATAGATTGACTGAATTATTGCCTGAGGAATATTCAGCTCATATTGTGGAGAAATTATAGATTCCAGTGATGCAAGAAGAACATATTGCATGTTGGAGACTCGTGGGCAGTTTAGTGTTAAATCTAGTTGGGATTATCTAAGAAGAAGAAATGAACCAAGGATGGCATATAAGATGATATGGGTGAAAGGATTACCTTTTAAAATCTCATTCTTCATGTGGAAGGTTTGGAGAGCAAAACTACCTTTGGATGATTTCATGAGAAGGCTGGGTTATTTTATGCCTTCAAAGTGTTGGTGTTGTGTTCAACCTAGGCAAGTATCATTGCAGCATTCGTTCTTCACGTTTGAGGCTGCTAGATGTGTGTGGAAATATTTCCTATCGAGGTAAGGGATATCTTTGGAAGGACTGACATTGCACCAAGCAATCACTAGATGTTGGACTACCCAGGTATGTCATAGATTGAAGCCTATTATGCAAACTTTACCTTCATGTATATTTTGGGAGTTGTGGAAGAGAAGGAACAACTCAAAATATGGGGAGGCAGTGACAATTAGTAGAGTGATTTATCAAGTTTCAACTGCTTTGCAAGCTCTTGTATGTGTAAGAAAGCCAGGCCTACGTAATGTTCCTTATAAGTTGCAGGAGTTGATTTCCATGATGGAAAAATATACCCCTTGATTGAAGTATGAGAAGGTAATATGGGAGCTTCCTATGGAAGGGTGGATCAAAATCAACATTGATGGAGCATATAGGGGAAATCCTGGAAGGATTGATATAGGATTCTGTCTAAGGGATGAATATGGAGATGTCATATATGCTGCAGGAAGAGAGATTGATGAGGCTACAAATAAGGAGGCAGAAACTTTGGCAATCCTGGAAGCATTGAGGTATAGTAGTTTGCATCAATATCATCAAGTTTGGCTCTAAACTGATTCAATGTTGCTTAAAAATATAGTAGAGGGTTCATGGAAACCTCCTTGATGTATTGTGGATCAGGTGGAGGAGATTAAGAGGTTGTTGAATGGTTGAATTAATATGGTGTCACACATATATAGGGAGGGGAACAAACTAGCGGATCACATTGCCCACTATGCACTGTATGTGGGCAATTTTGAATGTCATGACTTTTGGGAGTTGGATGTACACGCAAGAAGGATAGTGAATGGTGAGAAGCTCCAATGTCCATATTTAAGGGTAAAGGTCGCAAAGAATTAAGGAGTAAGGAGGAAAGGCGGAGTAGAGAGCTGGAGAATTCATTAGTTCATCATGTACATACCCTTCGGGAGGAGTACATGGTGATCATTTTTTGTCTACTAACCTTTTGGTCTTTTTTGCAGGAGACGTTATTGTATTCATGCCTTGCCATTTATTTCGACTTCTATGGGTGGAATTAGCACTTTGTGCTCATTCCCTTGAAGGAGGAAAGATGACATGCACAAATTGAAACAAAGGAGGCAAATGAATATACATAGTTTACAACAAGCCTTGCATCGCAACATACTGCTCTAGGCTTTGAGATTGGTGGCACAACATCAGAAGCGAGCAGCAGCAACAAGATTATCGAGCTTCACAACATGATTTGGACCTCGCCTAGCCCGACCAGTAGCGAGACAAAAACCATGCGACTTAAGGGTTTTAGATAGGTCCATCTCGCTATATACCTGGCGATGTGAGGGTAGACACCAGCTCCATCTCGCCTACAACCTGGCGATGCACAATCTTCTTCACGCGATTAACCAGGCGACACAAGGTATCTTTCTCGCTAAGAACCCGGTGACGCACAGACTGTGGCAGGCTCACTGTGCTTCAAAATATTGGGCAGCATACATTTTATGGTTACTTTGAAAATATATTTCAAATATTTTGGACACATTATGGACTAAAACCTGGATGCAACAAGATACTGGGACATTTCAGGAAGGAACTCATGCATTGAAATCAAGTGATAATAAAGTGAGCTCATGCAAAAGTGATGGCAAAAACACTGCATTTGCACTTGTTTGGGCAGTGCAATTCTTCTTCAAGCTTATGAGAGACTTTAAAGGATACTTAGGTGTGGTCAACTAGAATGCTACATTGAGGATCATGGATGGAAACATACAATTCATACTGGTGCAAGATCAAAGATTATGGATAATGATTGGTTTTGAGAAGCGAACTGGTTATGAATGCAATTGACTTGGCTACGCGTGCAACAAATGGAACTAGGCAGTGGCCACCTACGCGCGAGGCTATTTTTGCAAGATGCGGAATTCTCACATGGACTATAAATGTAATGGGCCTCATGGGCTAGTTTTAAGATATAAAAGATACATTAGATCTCATGTTCTATCATTGATGAGCATTTCACTCAACTTTGATAATAGACTATATGTAGCTTTCAAAGTTTATTTCTTCCATTTATTAGGATTTCATGGCACTTTGTTTTTATTCGTCTATATATATAAAAAGTAGCCCTAGGCATTGCCTAGTGAATTTGCTAAAAAAAATTACCACAATAAGCTAAAGTTGCCTAAAGAAGCAAGGAAAAACGACTACAGGACTTTGAATATTCAAAACTTGACCTAATTTTGTGAAACTATTCTATTTATACAAGGCTGGAATTTTCAGACAAAAATGCCCTTTGGGAGGTTCTGCGGCTGCACAATTCCATGTGCAGTCTGCACTTTGCTTCAGTATTGACTGGAGTTGAATCCGCGGCTGCACAATTCTGAAATGCATCGCATGTCTCATGTTCTGCGGTCCGCACAAATCTTGGTGCAGCCGCACAAGCTCTTCTACGAATCGCACATTTCTAAGTGTGGCAACATAATAATTGTGCAGTCCGCATTTTCCTTCGAACTTAAAATGATACTCTATGAACTTTAGCTTTGGCATAGCTTCTGCGCCCGCACAATAATTGTGCGGTCCCAAATTTGCACTTGATCTCTGATGGATTTTCCTTCACATTCTATGGCCGCAGATGGAATTCTGCGGTCCGCACTTGAGATTTTGTGCTTGATTTTTGTCCTTGAGTTCAGATCACTCATTCATGAGTTGTATTTAATCTGTGTGGCTCATTTTCCAATACTCGTACAATGCCGCACAATTATTGTGCGGTCCCAAATTTGCACTTGATCTCTGATGGATTTTCCTTCACATTCTATGGCCGCAGATGGAATTCTGCAGTCCGCACTTGAGATTTTATGCTTGATTTTTGTCCTTGAGTTCAGATCACTCATTCTTGAGTTGTATTTAATCTGTGTGGCTCATTTTTCAATACTCCTACAATTAAGAATATTTCATCAGTGTTCGGGAATATACTTAAACACTTTTGGACTAAAACGAAAGCTAAAAGGGGCTAATAAGTAACTCCCTTAAACTTAAGCTTTTGCTTGTCCTCAAGCGAATAAGGTAATTCCCATCTCCACAAGTTAAGAGCTATTCCAGCTAATCTATGGTGCTTCAATCACACATCAGTTGGGACCACCAATTACCCGCAACACTTATGAATTATCAACAAGGCAATGCTTGATGTATTAAGTACAAATAGTTCTAATGTGACACTTGAGCATCAAGAGTTGACTTTATTCATCAAGGAAGCTCTCTCTCTCTCTCTCTCTTATGTAGGTCATTTTGTATCCCAAACTCCTCCTCCTCTACTCTCTGTTAGCATATCTCACTTAAGAATGTAGCACACAATTCAAAGTTTTGTGAAAGGTTCGCTCATCTCTCTCAAAAGAATGTCACAAGTATGACTCTAAGTACCAAATGCTTGCCTCTCATGCAAATCACCACTAATGTAAGTTCACTCGGCTTGAAATCACGTAGGGAGTTTTCGGAATGTAATAAAGGTTTTTGGACTAAGGTAGGATATGTTGGGGTAGAACGGGTTCATCTTCCCTACAACACTCTATTTTCTCTTTTTGTCTCATGTTTTGCCGACACTTTGAGGCATTTTTTTTCCTTAGGGGAACTAGAGAGACTTAACATCACTCTTTCTTGGTCATGATATTGATTTTCTCCTTCTTTGTTTTCTCCATTCTTTGCAGCGTTGCTTTTCTTAGAATCCCTTCAACTCTTCAACTTATTCATTTTCTTTTTGCATTTTTCTTTTGATCTTTTCTTTGCCTTTTCTTTTCTTCATTTCTTTTCTCTTATGTGCCTTGATACCTTTTTTAAACTCCTCGTCTCTCCCCCAAACTTATGTGTTGACCAGTTGTTTCTCAAGAGTGTTAAGGAAAGATCGGGTGCCAATAGAGGGTCACTACAAAATGGGTAAAGGCTTGTAACATGGTTATCGAATGAGAAAGGTTTTAGGCTCAAACGAGTTGACGACGGATAACAATATTGGTGCGACATGGAAAATTTCAAATGGGTCAGCGAGAGCCTACAATCACTTCTTAAGCCAAGCTAAACTTAAACTTATGCCTAAAAACACATTCAGGGCAAGTTCTAGACTATTCGCACAGGTAATTGGACTTGCAACAAAAACATCTCACCTCTCACACAACTGGATTGTTAAAGAGGATAGAGTCGAGGGCCCATAACAACCATATTCAATATTGAAAATCACTGACAGTTCGACTAGACCCCTCGATGATTTCTCAAGTCAACACAAGAGTCAGAAGATCACTAATTAGAGCTATTTCTTTCCAAGAACTTGTTTTTAATCATAAGCATGTAGTTAAGTGTGTTGGTACCAAGTGAAGCATGCTTGACTCTTCCAGTCTTACTCAATTAGGTCACTATTCTTACCTAAACATAAATAACGGACTCAATCCCTTAAGAAAGTTGTCACGCCATCCATCGTTGGGAAGGGTCACCCGGTTCACACAAAAACTACCTTTGGAAAGAATCGTGGCATTAACAAAACCAAAGGCTTATTGATCACTTAAACATAAAAAGAAACTACTAAATAAAAAAGAAGCTATTAAAGTAAATAAGAAGCTATTAGAACATTGACTACTAAGAAAACAAAATAAAGAAGCTATAAATAAAGCTACTGAAAGCATAAATGAATATACAAACTGAGAAAGGAAAAGAGAATATATACATCAACGGAGAGAGAAGAATATGTACATAATGAAAATAAAAAGAAAATACTATCAATTATTACAAGCCAAAGTCAAATGTCAAATAAAATAAACTCCACCCCTCGAATAAGAATAAACATTGGCCTCAATGCTTAACAAAATAAAAACAAGGAAGTGAAAGAGTAGAGAGGACTCCCGATGTGGTCTTGGACATCTCGGTGTCCATAGAAGCATCAAAACCCTCAAGCTCCTCCAACTGGATCTCATCATCCTCTGCTTAGGGAGTAGCTGGGTTGGTGAACATCTCTCGCATCACATCAGCAGTGTGGGCAGCAAGGTCTGGCTCCTTAAACTGGCCAGCTGGTGCCACTGGTGCTGATGGTGCTATTGGGTCAACTAGTATTGCTGGAGCTGCTGGGTCTACTGGTACTGCTGGAGCTGTCTCCATTAGCAAGTCAAATGGAAGGTCCCCAGCGGCTGCTATCTTGGTGACCTCTCGCATCAACCTGTCAACTGATTTCTTCGAAGCTTGGTATTTCCTCATATTCTTCACCTGCTTCCCAAGCTCCTCAATTGCTGCTCCATGTGCCACCAAGGTGTCCATGATGGTGTTCTGATTCTCCAAAATTTTCTTCAAAGTGTCCTCCACTATCAGAAGAATCTGGGGTACCGGGGTACATGTATGTGCTACAACAACACTAGATAGGTCAGACAGCTTTGTATTTGCTGTCTGCATCTAGTTGTTGAAGCTCACTAATGTCTGGGAGACTCGAAGCGCAGAAAGTAGATGAGCAGGTATAGGCACCATCCTCGGAGTAAGAAGTGGAGGGAGCTGATGCTGACAGCTTGGAAGATGGAGGTGGAGGCATGTCATATGTAATGGAGGAAGGCCCGGCTACAATGGTAGGCATGTCAACCGAATATGTAACTACCACCGAAGGCTCATGAGACTGGCCCACGGTAGTAGCGGCTGACCCTTGTTCTTGTTCTTCGGCTCCTCAGGTCCTTTCAAAGAGTACCATATGAAGTGCTTCTTCGCCCGAACCTTTGTATCAAAGCTCTTTGACTCCACCCCTGCATCCATAAGATACTCAATGATATAGTTGGGATACGGATAGGAGCTGTCACACTGCCTACCGACCAGAGCCATGTTGACCAACATGATGGCACCCACATTGATTGGGTACCCGGCCATAATGGAAGCCACTAGAACTACCCTCGGGATTGGTAGATTGTTTTCATTCTGACTTGTATCTATTCAAATGCTCACAACGGTCTGCCACCCTTTTGCTTCAAAGTTGAGGGTGTTCTGCTAAACAGGAACCCCTGCTATGATCCATGGTGGTGGTGGTCCTGGAGCTGCCAAAATCTCACCTAGCCATGGGCGAGCTACATCACCTAGTGCAAACTTCTCCAAATATTGCACCGTCTCCACATCCTCGAGCCCCAAATATGTTTTCAGGGAGTTCTGATCAAATCTAACTTTCAAGTTTCTCACCTTCGTCACCTTGGTCCCCTTCTTGACATGCGCCACATTGGCGTAAAATTCTCGGACCAAGTGCTCCTTGGCATCCACGACACTTTGAGTGAACCATGTCCACCATTTTCTCTCCCGGAACTATCGTGCCACATTTGGATAGTACCTATCCAAGTATTTCGATGTAAACTGATGCTCAAGTGTGAGCGATCTCTGATGCCACCACTCTCAGAACCTGTTGAATGCAGTCAAGCTCACAAATATGTCTTCCCAAACCTCCTTCTTCTTTGACCTCTCAGAAGTACTTGCTAAGGTGGAAGGCTCATCTCGGAGCTAAAATCTCCCCGGAAGCTGCCTTGGTTGAGATTGAGCATCAGGCTGCTCTTGCACGAAGTTGCCCTCCGATGCTTCCCTAGACGGGACATATGAACTAGACTTAGTAGGATCCAAAGCTCTCTCGGCTGTCGCCGTTTTGTTTATAACTTTTTACACAGAGAGTGGTAGGTTACTCTTGCCGCTACACATTCTAATTACTCCATCCGTACAAATTCGAAAAAGGTACGATTCATCCCAATAATTGTCTACACAATCCTGTTTGAGCTTCTCCCTTTGGTTTGAAGATAATTCAACCAGAATAATACCACTCACAAGATAATTTTCTAGATCCGTGAACCATGGCACCTCTTTCATAGAAATAGCCAAGAGTTGTTTATCAGGGAAGGGCATCGTGCGGCCTACCCCATCCTCCAAATGAGACAAGTGGTCTGCCACTTAGTTTTCACTCCCTTTTCGATCTTGGATGTCAATATCAAACTCTTGCAACAAAAGTACCCATCTCATCAAAAGGGCTTTGGAATCTTTCTTAGCAAAGTGCGGCATGATCCGTATGAATGATCACTTTTGCACCCATCAAGTACGAGCGAAACTTCTCAATAGCAAACACAATGGAAAGAAGCTCTTTCTCTGTAACGGTGTAGTTGACTGGGGGACTATTCATGGTCTTACTTACATAGTAGACCGGATAAAAAATCTTGTTGATGCGTTGCCCCAAAACTGCCCCTACCTCTACATCACTTACATCGCACATGAGCTCAAAAGGAACACTCCAATTTGGAGCAGTGATGATGGGAGTAGTAGCCAACTTGAGCTTTAGCAACTCAAAGGCTCTCATGCAATCATCATTGAAATGGAACTTAGCATCTTTCTCCAAAAGCTTGCACAACAGGTTTACCACTTTAGAGGATTCCTTGATGAAACACCGATAAAATCCCGCTTGGCCTAAGAAACTTCACACGCCTTTGACTGAAGTTGGAGGTGAAAGTTTAGAAATCACCTCAATATTTGTCTTGTCGACATCAATGCCATTCGTTGAGATCTTGTGGACAAGGACTATGCCTTCCTCAACCATGAAATGACATTTCTCTCAATTAAGCACCAAGTTTGTTTCTTCACATCTTGCCTATACTTTATCAAAGTTTGCTAGACAATCATCAAAAGAATTCCCGACCACCGAAATCCATGAAGACTTCAAGGAAATCCTTCACCATGTCCGTGAAGATAGCCATCATACACCTTTGAAAAGTCATCGCTGCATTGCACAACCCAAATGGCATTCAGGAGAATGAGAAAGTACCATAAGGACATGTGAAAGTAGTCTTCTCTTGATCCTCCGGAGCAATAAGAAATTGATTGTAGCCGGAATACCCATCAAGGAAATAATAGAAGCACAACCAGCCAATCTATCAAGCATTTGATCTAGGAAGGGAAGTGGGAAATGATCCTTCCTTGTGACTTTGTTGAGCTTGCGATAGTCCATACACACTCTCCACCCAGTCACCGTTCTTGTAGGAATAAACTCATTATTATCATTGGTGACTACCGTCATGTCCCCTTTCTTTGGGACACATTGAACCGGAGAAGTCCACGAACTATCGAAAATGGGGTAAACAACCCCGGCATCCAACCACTTGATGTTCTCCTTCTTGACAACCTCTTGCATGGCTTCATTGAGTCTGCATTGATGTTCAATAGATGGTTTGTCACATTCCTCCAAATTAATCTTGTGCATAAAAACACATGGCTTATTCCCGAAATATCCGCCAGTGTCCATCCAATAGCTTTCTTCATTTTTGTAGCACCGCCAATGTGGAATCTACCGGCATATTAGTCAATCAAGAGGAAAGAATAATCGGTAAAGTAGAAGAAGGGCCAAGAAATTCATACCAAAGATGTGGGGGCAATGGCTTCAACTCCAAGATGGGAGGCTCCTCAATTGGACGCTTTGTTGGAGGAGTGCTTCTATTCTCAAGATCCAAGGACAATTTGCGGGGTTCATAAGCGTACGACCCCATCCCTTGCAAAGAGTTCACACATTCCACGTAACACTCCATCTCTTCATCATCACAATTGAGCAAGATGACCTCCAAAGTATCATCAACATTCATCACAACACTTGTTTCATAAATAATCACATCGGTCACCAAGTCCATGAAAGAGCACACCTCATTGCTATTAGGTTGCCTCATAGACTTACACACATGAAAAACCACTTTCTCATCACCAACCTGGAAAGTAGTTCTCCGGCTTCAACATCACTAGAGCCTTCCCCGTAGCAAGGAAAAAGTCTCCCAAGAATAATCTGCACCTCATAGTCCGCCTCACAATCAAGAATGACAAAATTCGTTAGAAAAATGAATTTATCAACACGAACCAACACATCGTCAATTATACCCAACGGTCTCTTCATGGTACAATCCGCCATCTGTAATCTCATAGATGTGGGTCTTGGTTGCCCAATCCCCAAAGTCTTTAAAACCGAATCGGACATCAAATTGATACTTGCTCCAAGATCACAAAGAGCTTTAACAAAAAATGGTCACTTCCAATGGTACAGGGGATTGTGAAAGCGCCGTGATCTTCCAATTTATGAGCCATTGAATGCATAATCTCACTCACTTGAGGAGTATCTTTATAGTTTCACAATTCATCGACCGCTTCTTTGTCACCAAGTCCTTAATGAACTTTGCATAACCGGGCATTTTCTCCAAAGCCTCAACCTATGGCACATTAATAGATAGACTCTTCATCATGTCAATGAAATTTTTGAATTGATTCTCGCCATTTTGCTTGGCAAGATTTTGAGGATATGGAGGAGGAGGCCTAGACATCGGTGCCTTAGCCTTTGGAACTTCCAGTTGCGGTATGTCAACAATTAGCTCCCTAGACGGGTTTACTTCCTCTTAAGTCTCCTCCACATTGTCATCAATATCAAAATCCACACTTCATCACTTCCTTGCACCTCATTGTTCGTAGTCTCAACCTCTTATACCAATTGCTCATCATCCACAAGTTTCCTTTAATTTGAGATGGTTGCATCGCCACCTTTTCCACTCCTTGTAGTAATGGCCATGTCATGTCCCGTATTGTTCCCACCCTTTGGGTTCACCACCGTGTCACTTGGTAGTGCACCCTTAGGACGAGTATTTAAAGCTTGCAAGATTTTTCCCAGTTGAACTTCCAAATTGCAAATTGAAGTGTTGTGAGAGGCTAGTTGGGCATCGGAGTCGGTATTCTTCTCCATCATTTTGTTGAACATATTCTCAATTTGTCCATCTCATTGTTGGAAGAGCTTGGAAAATGGGAAGGATAAGGAGGAGGGTTGCTCGGTTGTTAATACATCGAGGGCCTTTGAAAGCCCGACCCCCGATTGCCTTGATTATTGTTCCACTCCCTCCCTATTATCCTTGGTTGTTGCCACTCCAATTGCCTTGGTTATTTTGACCATTCCAATTTCCTTGATTATTTTTGTTGTTCCAATTATTTTGGTTGTTGTTACCATTCCAGTTACCTTGGTTGTTCGAGTTCCAATTCCCTTGATTTTCTTGAGGTCGCAATTGTTGTTGATTCAGGCCTTGAGAGTTGTTTCTTTGCCCTTGGAAGTTGTTCACATATTGTACTTCCTTCTCTTGTTCATATAAGATTCATATTGATCAAACCCAATATCTTCTTGCACAAAATTCTCCACATGGTTTTTCACTTGCAGACCTTTTTGTCTTATTTTGTACACTATCATACTAACTCTCTCCATTGCATTGACTTGCTTAGGACCTTGCACTTGTTGAAGTTGAGATTTGCTAATTGATTCATGGTGGTGGCCAACCGGAAATGGCTTGCCCATGATCATGCAATTCTTTATGTAAGTGAATCATATTTGGATCACCTTGGGGAACATTTGCTCTACTTTTCCATGCTGATGAAGTATCCACCATTTCATCTAAGATATCACTAGCTTCCGCATACGGCGTTGTCATAAAATTTTCACCAGCAAGTTGGTTGACCACACATTGGTTGGTAGTATTGATCCCTAGATAGAGAGTTTGTTGAATCATAGCCTACATCATCTCATTGTTTGGTCACTCTTTCACCATAGTACGGTACCTCTTCCATATTTCATACAAAGGCTCATTGGGGCATGAAAACCAAATAAATAGCTAAATCCATTTTTAGCTCCCCGGCAAGAACATGAAAATTGATCTCGTCCAACTCACATCTCTATTTGAGGTTATGAAACAGTCGATGCAATAGTAATACCCAACTGAGAGTCGGGTCGAATTCCACATGGAGCTATATGAATGGGATTTAGGAGTATATATTATGGCGAATGATCTTTAACTATCATAGATTACACTTCAAATTGGTTGATTCTAATGCTAAGTTAAACTAAGATTGCAAGATAAATAATTGAAACTAAGAAATTGTGTTTTTGTTGTTGTTCTCAAATAACGTAAAAGGCCTAGGGCTGTGGCCATGACCTAGGTATTCGCCTAATAGGATAAAGACTTTTATGCTGTTTTGTTGAATGGGGTGTATTAAAGCTCACAACACTACGTTTCCCACTCAATACCTCTCGGTCAGAGAATGGTTTTGTGCAATTTGTCTTTCTCAAGACCAAATGGGTATCTACCAAAACGGTTGATAAGAGCTCAAGTCGGTTGTTACTATCTCTAGGTTGAACCCTTTAATTGGGTTAATTAATCTCTCAATTGATCCAATTCCTTGTTAGCTACGTTAACCTAGACTAGGTCTCTCTTTCTCAAGAAGAGACTAAGCCAAATAGGCATAAATCAATATATTCAACCATTAGTTTCACAAATAAAGCATGAACCTAGCTAAATAACAAACACCCATTCATAAACAAGTATAAAATTAATCATCCATAAGGTTACACACTAGAGTTGGGTCACAACCCTAGATAATAATCTAGCTACTCACAATGGGTATAGAAGAAAAGAAGGAAGAAAAGATAATAAAAATCATATTGGAAGATTAAAATGTAAGAAACCCAATATTAAATCACCACAATAAGCTAAAGTTGCCTAAAGAAGCAAGGAAAAACGGCTATAGGACTTTGAATATTCAAAACTTTACCTAACTTTGTGAAACTATTCTATTTATACAAAGCTAGAATTTTCGGACAGAAATGCCATTTCGGTGGTTCTGCGGCCGCACAATTCCATGTGCGGTCCGCACTTTGCTTCAGTATTGACAGGAGTTGAATCTGCGGCCGTACAATTTTGAAATGCGGCCGCATGTCTCATGTTCTGCGATCCGCACAAATCTTGGTGCGGCCACATAGGCTCTTCTGCGGACCGCACATTTCTAAGTGCTGCCGCATAGTTGACTTTTGCGGCTAAACAATAATTATGCGGTCCACATTTTCCTTTGACCTTGAAATGAGACTATCTGAATTTTAGCTTTGGCATAGCTTCTGCAGCCGCACAATAATTATGCGACCCACAATTCGCACTTGGTCTCTGATGGATTTTCCTTCACATTCTGCGACTGTTGATGGAATTCTGCGGTCCACACATGAGATTTTGTGCTTGATCTTTGTCCTAGAGTTCAGATCACTCCTTGAGTTGGATTTCATCTTTGTGGCTCATTTTCCAATACTCCTGCAATTAAGCATATTTCATCTATTTTCGGGAATACAATTAAACACTTTTGGACTAAAACGAAAGCTAAAAGGCGCTAATAAGTAGTCAAAATCCCCACTTATCAATAGCGAATACTAAGTACGCAACACCACATATGAACGAATAGGAAGAAACAAAATCGTAGGTTTCAAGATGAAACAAGGCTGAACGATAAGGAAAGAAGAAAGGGGAATTTTCCTAAATGCCATGTAGCTTCCGGAAGATAGGTATGCACGTCATCATACTAATCCGCAAGACTCTACTAGACATTCATGACTCGTAGAACCTTCGAACCTAGTACTCTGATACCAACTTGTCATGATCCAAAATTCACTAGTCGTGATGGCATCTAACCTGACCCGTTAGGTTAGTCAATTAACAGTTAACACAATTCTAATAAAATAAATGTGATCAACAACTGATATATTTGGATTCCATACAATAATCCAAGGACCGTTAGTACAAGACATGAGCTACTAAGACTGGATTATTTCAAAAACGGATATGAAAAAATACAACTTCTGTTTGAAATGTACATAAACAGAATATAACTCTAGATCTACCCAGGGACAAGTGGTAGCCACATCCGAAAGGCACGAACATCTTTAGAGTTAGCCCCCGTCATTCCCTGCTGCTCCGCTCCAAAATCTGCACGCAACGTACATAAGTGTAGTATGAATACAAGCAATCCCATGTACTCAGTAAGTATCTTGACTAACCTCGGTGAAGTAGTGATAAGGCTTTTTAGGTAAAAGATACTCACTGAATAACTTGTTCAGTAGACTAACAATAGAACAATAAGAGAACATAATATAATAGGGTACAAGGAAAACAAATACGTGAAGCAGTAAATGATTACTAGAAGAAATCATGACGTAATATTCCTCAATATCATGACCAATCCTTTCCTTAGAGCGATAACCAGCAAATCACGGTAGTAAATCCATACTTTCATAGTGTGAGAAATATACTCAAGACATCAAATCAAATGGCACAACAACACCCTTCGTGCATTTATTGCATCCTCGCCAAATATACGTATAACAGTACCAACCAGGTGAAAGAAATGTCGATAACAGTAATGACAAAGTAGGAAATACACAAGTAACAATAATGAACAAGGCAGTACATATGGACAACGGTAATAGACTAGGTAGTAGGCATAGGAGTTGTAGACATGTGATTTTTGACCCTCCGCAATATTTTTTATATTTTAGCATGTAAATATTTAGTTTACGCCTAATATCGCTATTTCAACTAATTTTGACTCTTTTACTTTATTTCGTCACAAAAATAAAAATTATAAAAAAATATTTTAGTTTATGTATCTTTCATAAATTTAAATAAAAAATATACAAAAATAGTACCTTAGTTTTATTTTTATATAATCTTGAAAACACAAAAATAGTTTCATGTTTTGATATAGTTTAGTTTAATTAGTTAAGATTAGTTTTATATTTTTATATTATAAATTGTATATAATTTTAGAAGGAAGAGTTAGTTTTGGGTTGATTTATCCCATCTTAATGAATTTTGTAATCCATTTTTAGTCTTGGACCCACTTTTAAGGCCCAAATAACCTAAGCCCAATACCCAATACCCAACCCTAAGACCTAACCTTCAGCACCCTATACATATACACATCTGCCGTTTTTCATCAAGAATAGACCCCCCCCTCGACTTCATCGTCTTCAGGCATAAACACACCCAAGAGGACCCCCCCCCCCCCCCCCGAACTTCTTCTGGCTAACACCCCTAGAACTTTCTTCTCCATATTGAGCACACCCTAAGATAAGAACTTGGATCTCTCTCACAAGAAGCAGCAGCCCGCCTCCCTCACCAAACTCATTCCTCTCCTGGCCTCCAGTCCCTCAACCGGCGACCCCGAAATACCAGAAGCTACCAAGCTAGACCTCCTTCACCTCCATCGCCGGACCTCATCTGCAGAAAATACCCTACACTCACTTTCTCTCTCTATCGATCTCCAATTTATCAATCATCACTCTTCTCATTTTATAGTTTGTTCAGAAATATTAGCTGAATCGGAAAAATTTCTGTCGCTAAAACGCTTCTCCGGCTAAGCTCGCTAGAAGTGTGGAACCTCCGTTCTAGTTCGTGCTTCCTGCTCCTTTGCCGCTCAGGTGCTTTTGTTTCTGCTCAAAGATCTAACAATGCTACCACTAAATGGCTTACACTGAGCGAGGTCGCTTGAGGTTGAGTCCAAGTGGAGATTTCTGTTGCCGTCGCGGTTTCCGATCCGGTCAGCGATTCAAGATTCGTGTCATCTGTTCGTGCTGCGATTTGTTCAAATTTTGATTGGAAATCCGTGTATATGTTTCAAAGTATCAAGGGAGTTTTCACTACTTAAAGGTTTTGTTGCCGTGCTTGCTTTTCGATCGAGTTCAATCGTCGGAATTCTCATTAAGTTGTATTTGTCAGAGATTCAAATATATTTGAAAACAATTCAGGTCCCTCTTTCCTTCTTTTCTCTGTTATTTGCGATGTTACTCTCGTGGTTATGATTGAAATAAATGGCTGGCCTATTCTTGTTTGTTGGTTGAATTTGCGCTGAATGTCTGAAGTTCTATCGTCTTAGATTTATGTTGGATTTAGTTTCATTATATTTGTGATAGAATTTGATTAAGTAATACTTAGAAATACTCTGTTCTTTCGTAATGGTTTTAGTAATCCATTTAGCTGCAATCTTGAATTTAGAAGATATAACAAGGTTAACTGTTCTTGATCTTGGTCTATGATTGGATCTGTTGAGAAGAAAACTTGAATTTCATCAAATCGTGGGCGTATTAGCAAACTGTGGCATTACATTTAGTTCTGGAATGTTTGTTGAATCCGTGGGAGTGGGGAAAATACAAAAATAATTAATTTGTTTACATGCTCTAGTTCTTTTTATTTATTTACTTTGTTATATTGTTCGTTAGTGGCATGCTTATGCCGTACCACACCCAAGTAGGCAAACCTTTAGGCGCGTTTTGAATTTATTATCGGAATTATGTACACGTTCGCGTGACATGATTACGATTTTTTAAAATAAATATTCGTAGTTTGCTTTAGGCACAACTTAATCCACCATCGTAGTTGTGTACAGGTTCGCGTGACATGATTACGATTTTAAAAATAAAATCGGAGTATGTGTTCGCGCAACTTTGACTAAACTTTTCTAATAATAATAAAGCGTTATTAATTATGGACACGTTTGTGAGCACGTGATTTTTGCCCTATATGAATTACTCCCACAAATTCAAAGCAAAATAATTTTTCCCATGGTTTGCAATTTTGTGGATTTTTGTGGCATTTTCTGTCAATTGTTTGCATTTGTCTGTGCACGTTTATTTTATTTAATTAATGAAAAATACAAAAAATATGTTGCATGTGCATTTAGGACTTAACTTTGTATTTTTAGGAATTAATTAGTAATTAAAAAAGAAAAATCACAAAAATAGTTTAATTTACATTTTTTGTTTTAATTTTGAATTTTGGTAGTTTTTCGTTTAATTTGGGTTTAATTAGTTGCAGTAAGTATTAGTTGTAGTAATTAATTTAATTTGATAGGATAATTTGATTAGGGATTAGTTTAGGTTTGTTTTTATTTTAATTTACTTTAAAAAAGAGAAAAAGAAGAGAAGAAATAAAAGAATGAAAAGAAAAGGAATGAAGAACAGATTTTGGGCCAGGTGCACTTCTCCAGCCCAATCAAACTTCACTAATACCCGTTCAAGACTAGCCTCTACCCTCACCCCAGCCCAACCACGCCCAGACCCACGCCCCAAACTCGTCTGCTGACCCGACCCGCTCCGATAATAACACAAAAGAGACCAGAACCCTAATCTCTAACACCCATCAGCGCAGCCACTGTTCTTCTTCCCCAAACAACCAAATCCCTTCCCAAAATCGCCAAAATTCAGGCGAGTGAGCCCCAACCTCACCTCACGCGTTCCCCCTCTCTCTCCTCGTCACCATATGTGTAACCTCGCCTCACGCGTTCACCATATGTGAGAAATCACATCCACGCCTTCCATTTGTCCAGGTTTTGTTCTATGTGAGATTGGGGGTTGTTCTTTTCGGATTTGTGGATAGAATTTGGGGGATTTCTTGGGAAAGAAGGGAATAGAAGGTTCGAGATTTTCTGAGTTTCATATATAAGGTAAGTTCTTGTTTAAGATTAAAAAGGGTTTCCGGAGGATTTTTGGAGAGGATTTTGGAAAAGGATTTGAGAGATTTCTCTTCTTCATTTTATTGGTTATGTTATTTTTGATACTAAAAAAAACAAAAAAAGTTCACTGAGTGTTCTGCTATTTCATTTCATGTCGATTATTGTTTAAAGTTTTTGAAAATCTCTATAGTCCATTTTCTTCATTTCGATTCTGGATTTTGGCTTAAAAATGGAAGTCATTTGAGAAGTTCGAGGCCGTTGCTGCTCCAGGGTTGATTTTCAGCTGCTATTTGCTTCCTTTTGGTCGATTTCAGTGTTGTATTAATTCAGTCTCTTAATTCCAGGTTCATTTCTTTTCTTCTCTTAGTTCCCGTTGTAAATCGATCTCTGAATGAGCTATAAAATGGGCTGAAGTTTAAAAGAATAACTGAGATTTGTGTAGTCATTTCTCTTGTTTGTATTAGCCTCTTCTATGATTGTGTATATGTGCTAAGGAATGTTCGTCTGGTCCTCTAATCTCAGAATCCGTTGGAACAAGTGACTGTGTGTGTTCATCTGCCTCGTAATGTTTGCTACTCATTCAGTGTTGTTTGGTCATATGATTGTGCTTT
Organism: Nicotiana attenuata; assembly: GCF_001879085.1. Lineage (NCBI taxonomy): Eukaryota > Viridiplantae > Streptophyta > Magnoliopsida > Solanales > Solanaceae > Nicotiana > Nicotiana attenuata. The sequence continues at coordinate 1,893,761 of NW_017670242.1, forward strand.
CTAGCTCTTCTAGACTCTTATGCATATCATAAGCCGACGTGCACTTCGAATCATTCATGGGTAGTCGATTAGCATTCCTGTTCTAAAATTTACTTTAGGTGTTCCAACTGTTTTGTTTTACGGATTTCTTATTGTGTCTGCCTTAGTTGTTCTATTTTGACCCTAACATTTTGAGCATGAAGACTGAACTATTCGCCTCTATCTTTGTTTTTCTCTCATTGTAAGGGTGTTTTCTGTCTGATTTGTAACGATTAGGTGCAAGTAATTGATATAGGGTGGAGACCCTTAGAATTCAAGTGTAACTGAATATCTAGTTCATGGGGATCCTTTGAGATCATAAGGCTGAATTTGTCCTACTCTCTGGCTCTGTTTTGCATTCGAAATTATGAGAACTTTAAGTCAGGAACTTGGTATCCATTGATTGTTTGCCTTACTCCCTGTTTGTTGTGTGCGAGCTGTGAGTGTGTCACTGACTTGAGGGTCCACTCCAGTCATTTGTATGCTCATTCTGCTGTACTCAGCATGAGCCATAAGGTTCAGGGCCGGGTTAATGGTTCAGGAAACCATCAAGCTGTACTGGAATGTGTAATTGGCCCAGAATGTCCTTCACTGTTAACCATGATGCTTCTGCTTGAAAATTCAGCTCATAGCTAGTCGATGTTTGTGTTAACGCTGACTTCAATTCGATTTGTTCAAACATCCTAATAGTAATCAGTTTATTGGAGGTTTTCTTTATATTGATTATAGACTGATACCTACGCTGGATTCTTTGTGATTTAGTTGCTGAGTTCCATTTCTTCTGTTAAGTTGAGTTAGTTTTTGTACCAAGGAGACCTGATTCTCACTAGATTCAAAATTCTATGTCCAGTTGGTGATGTTCAAGTTGACCAGTTTCTCTGTTGAATGCTTCGTGCTTCACTCCTTCTGATAGTTTAGTGTTATTGATGTGAGTAGAACTAGATATAAAAACTGCTGAAATCATGCTCATCCGTCTTTGTTGTAAATGTTGGAGCCAAAAGGATGTTTTGTAAAGAGTTGAAAGAAAGAAAACACGCATAATCAACTACTTATTTTCACCTAGTTTGGCATTCCCTGGTACATCATTGTCCCTTCTATATCTTTAGTAAGGCATCATATTTATTTCAATAAGTGGATGCATTTGCTACTTACTGCGAATCCCTGGGTCAGCATATCAATATACTTTGAATAAAGAGCATTCCTTTCTTGTCGTGGTATTGTTATGGTGAGAACCTGCTGCTTGACTATTTCGGAACATGCATTTGGGTAAGACTTTATTCCTTCCCATACTTGTACTCTAATTCCATGCGCAGAATGTATTCAAAAGCTTATTTGGCCTCATTAAGAGTGATGGGTAAATTGTCCTTTGCTTGAAAGTTGATGGACAATCAGTGAATTATCTTTGCTCTTCTTTTCTTGGTTGTCTATTTTATATGTTTGTGTGGATGATTGAATTGAACTGTTTCTAGTAACTAAATCAGGCGCACCAATCTTAATAAGGACTAACAAATGCGATTTTGGTTGCGTATACGTTCGCGTAACATGACCATAATCCTAAAATTAATTTGGAGTATGCGTTCGCGCAACTTCGATCAAATCTTTCCTTAATAATAAAATGGGTTGCAAGCTTTTAAGTATTTTTAGCTTGCATAATTCGTTAAATCACATATGGCCCTCGCATTAATTTCATGACTTAGATGTAAAAATGACTAGTATTTCGTAGAATATCCTTTAGGGCCGTTTAAAATACCAAGTGTGGTTGCGTATACGTCCGTGTAACACAACTACACTTCTAAAAACAAAATATGTATGCGTTCGCGCAACTTCGGCCCAAACTTTTCTTAATAATAATTAAGCGTTATTAATTGTGGACACGTTCGCGTGACATGATTTTTGACGCACCAAACGGGCGGGTATACGTACGCGTAACCCGTTTCAAGATAATTTTCTTAATTAAAAGCGGAAAGAAGCATAAGGACATAGGTTCTAAAATCAGTAATTAAATAATTTAATGAGCCAAGTAGGATCAAAGCGACCGTGCTAGAACCACGGAACTCGGGAGTGCCTAACACCTTCACCCGGGTTAACAGAATTTCTTACCCAGATTTCTGATTCGCAGACTGTAATAACAGAGTCATTCTTTTCCTAGATTCGGGATTTAAACCGGTGACTTGGGACACCATAAATCTCCCAAGTGGCAACTCTGATTTTTAATTAAATAATCCCGTTTCGATTGTCACTTCAAGTTGGAAATAACTCCCTTTTATTATACCCTTCACGGGGTGTAGTAATGTAAAAAGGAGGTGTGACAGCTCTGGCGACTCTGCTGGGGATCGAACCCAGAATCTCTGGTTCAGGGTTCAAGAATTCGAGCTTGTTTTATGATTTTTACTTGGCTTATTTATTGTTGATATTATTGTATTTTGTGAACCTTTGTGCTAAATGCTATCTGTTTACCGCTTTAATATTGTTGAATTGTATATAATTGCCTTCTTACGCCACCCCATCCGAGTCTTCTGAAAATGGTGCATACGTTCGCGTAGCCCGCTTTTCTGTAGAAATTATACCAAATAGAGCGAGGCTGGGCAAGCGACAAGGCCGGGCAGACTTTAGTGCTCCTGGTACGTCGCCCCCTCCTCGGCCCCAGTTGTCCGCTCGAGTACCCCATGTCTAGATCAAAACCCCAGGATTTAAACTTAGAAAAACACAGCACCATGCCGGATCCCTAGTAGGAGCGCTTGTTTGCATCACGTGCATTTTGACTTGGGGGACTCAACACAGGGGTTGGGTCCGTCTAGGACAGGTGTACCCAAAATAATAGACCATCATGATGCATTCTATGTGCTACGTGAATATTTATTTGTTTCGGCTTGCATGCTGACCGACTAGATAAGAAAAGAAAAGAGAGGGGAAAAATCAAAAAAAAGAAGAGAAAAACAAGAGAGAAAAAGACCAAGAGTGATGAAGAAATAAAGCCCGGCTCTAAAACCCGATATTTGAAAATACCCCGAAACTCTGCCGAATTTTTCAAAAATAGTTATTTTCCAAAATCAAAGCTGCCCGAACTACGCGAACCTGATTCTCGTCTCTCGGGGCGGGATACGTAGGCAACCCACATAGGGTCCGGTCTTCCTAGTAAATTTTAGGTTCTTGGCTTTGCGGGGTCTTAGCCAAATGATGCACTCCTAGCCACCTTTTGGCTAAATAAATCATTTTGCAAAAATAATCGCAACCATGTCTTACATGTTTCTAACAGGGAATGTTATTGTCTCACATAGTGTTGGTTTAAGTTTTCTCATACAGGTGTGAATTTACTTACCGGAGTTTGAGCATGACAGATACCCCAGGACTGCTGCATTCAGGAGTTACTTAAGGAGATTTATTTTATTTTTATTTTTATTTTTAGTTATTTTTGAGTATGTTTTTTATGCCGTCTTTTACTTTCTAAATTTTGTACGGTGATGTCAAGTTTTTGTTATTGTACTTTTTATTTTATATTCGACAAAGTGTGGTGTAACTCCAAAATCCAAAAAAAAAAAAGGGGAGATGTTGCATTTTATATCTCCGTTATAAGTTTTTCTTTAGAATACTAATGCTGGATATGAAAAAAAAAATTGAGGTTGTTTTTCCTTTAGGCAATTGATATCTAGGACTTAAAATGAATTGTTTTTATGTTTTCTTTAGTATATTAGGACCAAAATTCAAAAAAAGAGAATTTTCTTTTAGTACTTCTTTTAAAGCTCTCTTTAAGGTGTTAATTCCAAAATCCAAAAAGATTCTTTTGAGATGTTTCATTGGGAAATTAGTGAAAAATGAAAAAAAAAAGTTCTTTTCATTTTCATTAGAACTTTAGGAAACTGTACATAGAAAATAAAAATACTTTATCTTTTGTTTATCATTAGAATTTCTTCTTTAGGCAATCAAAATTGAAATCATAAAAAAAAAATATTTTGTTTTATCTTTTGCATTGCTTGTTTTGAAATCTTGCATCAGGATATCAAATGAAAATCCAACACATTTTTCTTTGGTTTATTGTTTGGACTTCATTTCAGAAAAAAGAATCAAAAAATATTTTTCTCTTATAGGATTTTTTTTTCCCTAATAATTTCCCATAGAGTGTTTGTTTCAAAAAAAAAAAGAAAAAAAAAACATGCCCGTTAAGCTTGAGTTTAGAATAGGTCATAGAACATTAAGTCTAGAAAATTCAAAAAAAGGATTTGCTTATTTTTCTTTTCTCATCAGAGTAGTCATTAAAGAAAAAGAAAAACAAAGAAAATGTCAGTTTGTTTACTTTATTCTCGATCTTGTAGAACTACGATCGGTCTGATTCACGCGCGGTCGTGATACGTAGGCAATCTCCATAGGATTCGACCGTAACTAAATAAAAAAAGTGAAAAAAAAATGAGAAAGGAAAGAAAACAAAGAGGGAAAGAAAACAAAGAGAAGAAAATAGGAAACCAAACAAAAGACAAACAAAGAGAAAATAAAAAGGGGAACAAAAGGAAAGAAAAGAAG